>NW_020291500.1:3357-441749 GCF_003184765.1 Aspergillus aculeatinus CBS 121060
GGGGGTGGGTTGGGGTTGTTGGGAGGATTGAGTCTCCCTTGTGTATGGTGTATGGTGTACGGTGTACGGTGTACGGTGTTGGGTTGGGCTGGGTTGGGTAAACGGGGCCATAGGCTAGGACACGTACTGACTCGCTTGTCCCGTGAGGGACCGGCGTGCTTGCGCTTGGCCATTGCGCTTGTCGTTGAGAATTGTCTGTTGGTGGTGGTGCTGAGGCTGGGGCTGTTGCTGCTGCTGCTGCTGTTGCTGCCATTGAGCCGGGTGAGAGCGGCGGCGGCGGCCGGGCGGGAGGCAGTCTGCGACAGGGGGATGCGGAAGACGTTCGCCAGGGAGGCGAGAACCGGGGAGAGTGTTGTTCGCATCTTGCGTGGCTGGAGGCAGGGTGGTGCCGTGATGTTGAGGACGGGAGTGAAGGGAAATTGTTTCGGGGAAGAAAGTATCTCGCCCGGCGGAAAGTTTGGGGGCTGCGGTGCGGTGGCCAGCCGCGCGCTTAGGTGGATGATTAAGCGCCCCGTCCCCGGGGCTCTGGTTTGTCGATGAACTGTATATGTACTTAACTATGTGCAACAGACTGGGTGAGGTAAAACGCTCTACAGTTTTTAGGCATAAGGGGGATCGTATGTTAATTGCTGATTGCTAAGTGCTTCCTGCTTATTGCTAAGTGCATCCTTGAAAATATGTGCCCGCCTTTTTGTCCAAACAACGTGGAGTCGGAGAGTCGCAAACGAAACGAAAAAAAGTGTATCATGAATAATCATCCCATTCGCCACAACAAAACGCCTCAGAAAATGCAAGTTCCAACAGTCGTGCTGCGTACTATAAGCCTAAGTGCTGTTGTTTGCCCTGCTGCTCGCCCGGAGATGCTTCTTGGATCGGTCGTAGTTGAGCACCTTGCGACGACGATGGGACTGCGCCAACTTCCACCGACAGTAGAGCACCAGGGCATCCTTCAGGAGCACAAACACGCAGCCTCCAACGACGCTGCGGCCCCAGCGCGTTTGCAAGAGCCCCGGTCGGCCCGCCGTGGAAGGCGTTGTCCACGAGCTCGGCAGCACATGTCGGAGCAACCCTCCCATCGACGCGGAGATGGCCGGTAAAGCCAGAGCCCCGAGAACTAGATCGGCCAGGTTCGTCGTCTCAGCAACCGCATCATCCCGCCGGCCCAGGCCCAGTCCCTGCCCTGCTGCTGCTGCGCCGCCGCCGTTATTCTGCGGACCTTGCAGCTGTTGTCCATCTGCACCTCGTCCACCGTTGAACCCAAACAATCCCCGGGCCCCGTCCTCGTCCCCTCTCATTCCCACCTGCAACTCGAAGTCGAACTCCATCAGCACCGGTCCGTTGCCATCATCCACCGGTTCCGCTTCATCGGGGATCGGCTCCGGATGGTTCGGCGGCGCATTGTCATCGAGCTCGTTGATCTCCGAATCCCGCGGCTGCACCTCCTGGATCCACTTCTTCTCCAGCTTCCCGAACATCCGGTCATACAGCAGCGAATACAGGCGCTTGACGTATGGCAGCGCGGCGAATGTCGCCGCCGGCGTGGGCGGCCAGAGGTCCGTCGCGGCGGCCGGCTCGATGACCGGCGTGTGCGTGACCAGCAGCAGGAATGGGATCGCAGCAAGTAGACTCTCCGAGTAGCGCGTGCGGGTCAGGATCAGACACATGGGGATCAGGGGCAGGCCCAGGTTCACGCCGGCGTTCCACGACCCGTCGATCGACTCCTCCAGCAGATGGCGGGCCTCCTCGGCCCCGAACACAAAATACATCGAGTAGACGCCGTGCACGCAGCAGCCCGCCCACACCGTGCCGGCCAGCGTGAACACCATCCCCGGGAGCGCGAGCCGGCCGGCCACCCGCTCGCACAGCCGCACGACATCCACGATGTAGCTGCGCGGCCGCGACACCACGATCTCCGTCTTGCACTGCGGACAGACCATCTTCGCGCTGGAGATGTTGCGTTGGCGCGACCGCGGATTCTCCAGGTCCGCCAGCCAGTCGAGGAGGCACGCTTCGTGCGCGGTCAGCGCGCACGGGCACGGCGATCGCCACTCCGAGCTGAGCGGCGTGTCTTCCGTCTCGTCCGTGTAGCAGATCCAGCATTTGCGCGGTTCTTCGTCGTCGTGCATGGTTGATGACGATGGGTCGACCAGGGTGGATTGGTCCGCTGTCGGAGGTTCGGTCGTGACGGTCTCGTCGGAGGGAGGGGATTGGCTGGGGAGAAGCACCGGTTCATCGACGGCTCCGCTATCGCCGGGGGTCGCATTGGTGTCGCTTCTAGTATTTGTTGACTCGCTCGTCGTCGTCGTGGTCGTCGTCGTCGTCGTCGTGCTTTCAGTCTGGTGGGTTGATGTCATACCCGCGTCGGATAATCGGGCCCTGCCAGCGGCTGGAAAACCTGAAGCAGAGGCCATGGTGAGGTATCGGGACTATCTATGTAGGGAGATAGAGTGAAGATGGACAGTACGTTAGATCGGTGATCGCAGCATAGTGCGACGTGTGGGAAAATAAACAGAAAAGTTGGCGGTGGGGGAGGGGGGAAGAACTCGAGAGGCGGACAAGCAACCAGCCCTGACTAACTTAGCCCCAACTTCGGATAAGAACCGCGGCTGTGAAGATTGCCAAAAATGGACTTGGACCTCCCAACTGCCTGCACGTGATATGCCTCAGGCTCCCGAAAATACGAACATACCCTAACTACTGTATGTGCTCTTACTTCTCTCGGCTTTGTCTTCACCCCGGAACAGATTCCTTTTCAATGCCTCCATGGTATTTCCAAGTCATAAAGATTACAGCAGCAAAAGGATTATATACAAGTGAGGTTCCGCAAGAACTAACGAGGCAACTTTTTCTGGCAAACCATAATGCGATTGAGAACATGCCCAGAAAAGAAAAGGAAGACTTTGGCGGTCGTCGAGCCACACAGAGGAGCAACTGCATTCTCCGTGGGGTACTCGATCACGCCCTAGTGAACGATGCTGCTTTACTGTCGTTCACGGTCCCCGGCTCCAAGCGAGTCGGGTGATCGGTGTCGGGTAGGCGCAGAATGGCACCCGCGAGCGTTTTTAGAACCTGCCAGAAACGCCGTGGATATCAACAGATCATGGGTCGAGGGCACTTTTGCAAGAAGAAAACTAAGATCGTCGTAACGCTTCGCTGGAATCAGCTCCGTCGCTTACATGGGAGCACCACGCTTGCGCATGAGGGCCTTCCTGTCCTTCTCCTTGGCTGCAAAGTCATGGATTTCAGCGTTTGTAGCATGTTGACCGGGGAAATAATAGCATACCTTCGTCGTAAACAAGGAACTCGTGCAGAGCGCAACCGGCCGGCACCATAGGCAGGACAGGCACCTTGCGGTCGGTGATCACCTCCAGGAGAGCGGGGCCATCGTGCTCAATCAGCCACTTGAGCTTGGCCTCGACCTCAGAGGGCTTGGAGCACCGCTGAGCGGCAACACCCATAGCCTCGGCCAAGGGGACGAAGTTGGGGTTCTTCTGGTGGGTGTGGGAGTAGCGGTCCTCGTAGAACAGGTTCTGCCACTGCGTAACCATACCCTGCTCATCGTTGTTCAAGAGCAGGACCTTAACACCGATGTTGAACTGGTTGGCAGTAGACAGCTCAGTGAGGGTCATGTTGAAGGAAGCGTCACCGTCAATGTCAACGACGAGAGCGTCGGGGCGAGCGACCTTAGCACCGATAGCGGCGGGAAGACCGTAGCCCATGGTACCGAGACCACCAGAGGTGATCATGGTACGAGGCTGGCGCCAGCGGAAGTGCTGGGCAGCCCACATCTGATGCTGACCAACGCCGGTCGTGATGACAGTCTTATCCTTCATGTGAGCAGTCAGGTCACTGAGCTTCTCGATCACAGCCTGGGGCTTGATTGGGCCCTCTTCGGTCTGCTTCTCGTACAAGGAGAAGGGGAACCGAGCCTTCCAGTCGTTGATCTGCTCAAACCACTCCTTGCGCTCGGGCACAGCTTCAATCTGGGGAAGGAGGAGGCGGATGTTGTCCGCACAGTCACCCTCAACAGCTTCGTTGGCCTGGACCACCTTGTTGATGTTCTTGGGCATGATTTCGAAGTGCACAATACCACCGCGGTTCTCAGCGGCGGCCAGCTTAGCCTGGGGAGCGAACTTGGAGATGTTACCAGTGACACGGTCATCGAAACGAGCACCAATGGCGATGATCAAATCAGCCTCCTGCATGGCCATGTTTGCATAAGCCGAACCGTGCATACCCAGCATGTGCAGGGCCTTGGGGTCCAATTCGTCGAATCCACCCAGACCCTGAAGAGTAGTAGTGACAGGAATGCAGGCCTTGTCAGCCAGCTCCTTCAGAACCTCCGGGCCATCAGGGCGAGCGAGCAGACCCTGACCAACGTACAGGACGGGCTTCTTGGCCATGTTGACCAGGCGGGCGACGCGACCGATGGTGCCTTTGAGCTGCTGCATGCTCACTTCGCGGGCAGCCACGCTTGCAGCGCTGGGCAGAGCCGGAAGGGTGCTGTTCATGGGAATAGACTTGCGGAGAATGCCGGCGGTGATATCCTTGGGCAGGTCGACGAGGACAGGTCCGGGGCGGCCACTGGTGGCAATTTCGAAAGCCTCCTGGATACGGCGAGGGAGTTCGGCAACAGACTTGACCATCACATTCCACTTGGTGCAAGCGCGGGAGATTCCAATCACATCGGCTTCCTGAAAAGAGTCGGTTCCGATCAGGCTAGTCGGGACCTGACCACAAAAGACAACCATGGGAGTTCCGTCCGAGAGAGCGTCCTGCATCGGGGTAATCACGTTGGTGGCACCGGGGCCGGAAGTGACAAGGACGACACCGGGCTTGCCAGAGGCACGGGCATAACCCTCAGCCATGTGTCCAGCGCCCTGCTCATGTTTGGGGAGAATGAAGTCGAAGTGCTTGGAGTTGTAGATGGCATCGAAAACGGGAAGAATGGCACCTCCAGGGTAGCCGACTATCGACAGTGGGTCAATCCTGATAATTCACCGAGAAGGGGGAAAGAAGGCGTGACTCACAGACGTGCTTGACGCCAAGACGCAGCATCATCTCGTGGAAAATCTCACCACCGCTGAGACCGACGAAACTGTGTGGGCACAAAGGGCCCGGTCAGCGCCATAATCGCAGTGAAGGGGGACCGGTGGGAATAACGTACGAGTCGTCCAGCTCGGGAGCCTGGCGGTTCTGGAGTGGCGAGACTTCATTGCGGTGAGGTTCTTGGTTGAACGCAGGGCTGGGGATGGGTCTCGAATTCCTGCGCAATTGAGAAACGAATTAGTATTGCGAATTGTACTGGGAGCAGGAACCCCGAATGCAACTGGGGGTGATAGGGGGGGGGAGAAACACATACGAGGCCGTGGCGGCAGCAGTGCTCTGGGTTCTTTTCTGTGTCGCAGCGAAGCGGTGGGGCGAGGCAGCGGCAGTGGTAAAAGTCCTTCGGCCAGAGGTGAGGTATCTCTGATAATGCAGAGTGCGCAGGGCGCTTTTTGACGGTCTCAAGGGCATCATCTTGACGGCGGATGAGTGCCAAACCGGGTGGAAATAAAGATTGAGAGACGAAGCTCACAACGAAGAATGGAAAAACGGGGAAAAGAGAGGAAGAGGAAGCGTAACCTTAAGGCAAGGGCAAGAGAGCGAGAAAGACTCAGACTTGCCTAAGTCGGGGATCGCCCATCTTTGCCTCCTAACCTGTTCGGGGTTTAGTGCCGGCACCAGCCCATAATCTGGGGCTCCTCATTGGTTTCGAACCGGCCCGGGGCTCCGATCATCGGCCTCCTTCTTCAACCCAAGAGGCAGTTGGAAGTAAAAGCCTAGAGTAAGCATGGAGTAAATCCCTCTAAGTTATTGACTGTTGGTATAGTCTCGCCTCTGATCTAGATCACTTCTTTCTCGCACTTACACATCCTGTTAGCCAGGGAAAGCAATGACTTGATCGGGTACCTGCGTTGTAGTCAACCTTGACAGGAGTGGCAATCCTGTCGGCAATCAAGCTGGGAATGTCACATGAATGCAAGTACTGTACTAGGTCGCTATGACCATGGTAGAAGCCCTGAGATCTGAGATGGCTGCACGATGATGATGGTGATGGTGACGACGACAGCAGATTACACCTCCTCATCTAGACAATAGTCACATTCAGAAGCCTATTCATCTCCTGTGGATTCCTTTTCCGTTCAGAAGCATGCAATGGATGTTTGAACTCCTTCGGCCGCAGCATGCATCGACGCCCAAGACATCTTCACACGCAGGTTGCAAGAACTCAGCATGCTCACGAAGATTCCTTGCAGTCTTCTGCGCTCTATGTATATACACTCCACTGTTCGTTTTGCATTCATCTTTCCAATATATCTAGCCGCATATGGAATGTATACACACGTTGTGCTAGTATGCCCATCTCAGTTGGTAATGGAAGTATACCTTCCGACCATTACTCGGCTATGGTACTGTATCATTTTATCTCTGTAAACTGTATGCAGTCTTCCATGATCCAAATCATGGTTTCTGGCTATCATGCACAGCAAGATATATACCAATGTGATCGCAACACTAGAAGAGCATAATCGATCATGGGATAGGGCTCGCGACTACCCGATCGTATATAACGAGGATGAACTATATCACAAAACCACCGGAACAACCATCCAGAGACCTTTATGAGTAATAACCCATACTCTCTTAATTTATTGCCATAACGCAGCATAAACAGATAGTCTTCTTTTCTGGCATTCTATGACTGACTAAGCAGAATATGAGCCCGAGTGTGGATATATATAAAGCTTCCGACCCTAACTATTCAGAAGGCTAGGACCATTCAGCTGCTAGTCTTCACTAAGTAACGAATCATACAGTACATTCCCCTACTATGTATTTTGAGAAGCGAATCCATACAATAGACACGAACATCGTTGACAAAGAACCAGGGAGTTCACACAGCATGTACCATCTGGCTGGAGAACTATTTAACAGGCCAATTCTAGGAGAACATACTCCAGAGTGGCAAACAATCGTGAAAATCCTCCGAACATGCATTGTTAGCGGCTTGAAGGATGTGTTCGATGACAGACCTAGAAAAGGTGTTGGATAGTCATGCAATAGAAACTGCTGAGAGGTTGCCTGTAGCTCAAGTACCAAGCTTAAAGAGAAAGGTTCTCATGGAGGAGTCAAATAAACATCAGAGGAGAACAACCTCCAGGTGTTAGGACTCCTTCATAATGAGTCACGGACAATGCTAAGCAAATCATGACCAAAATACAACACTCATCAAGACGTATCCGGGACCGGTCAAAGGGGTATCTAATATTATTATCTTGTTTCTATTCTTTTCTCGTGTTGACGATGCAGAGGGTTCTTGTTTCTTCTCTCCTGATTCTGGTTCAATTCGCTCAGATGATGTCCAATTCATCGTCGTCGTCATCATGATCGTTCGTGAATACCATTTCTAACTTCCCGCCCAAACTGTCCCTCCCAGCTTCCTTGATACCATGAGAGGTGATGAACCGAGTTTTCTTGACGGCACTGCTGCCGTGCGATCTGTCGCTGCCACCGCCGTCATGTGCGCGTTTCAAAGGGCTGAGGTTGACGGCTGCTGCTTTGCGCAGACTGGCAAGACCAAGGGTAGCAACTGCGGAGCCCTTGTCGCCGGCCTTGCGTGATTGAATTTTGGATGCATCGCTGGGACGAGAAGCAGGAACAACATGGTCATTACCTCGAGCACGGAGGTACTCTGCCCCTACGCCGCTGGTCCGGGTGATGAGCTTTTCAGTGATATCTTTCTCGCGCTGTTTATCTGCAAGGCGCTTGCGGAATCGCTCTTCTTTGCTGTCTCTCCCACGTCCCATTCGACCTGCGGCGATGAAAGGGTCGTCCGTATCAGCATCGATCAGGCTAGCTGCAGACTGGCCCAGGGAATGCTGGTTACGGTGAACATTTCCACTACCCAGGCCACCTCTGTTGAAAGTCTTCGGCGCCGGCGCGACATAGAAAACGGACTGCGATCCGCTGTCATATTGAGCGCCGGTCGGCTTAAGTCCGTTTCGTGGCCCGGGTCGTTTCACGCCGTCATGACCGCCGCCCGCGAAGTAACCAGTACGGGAGCCAGAACGTCCGCCAGGCCCGTACATGCCTGGTCCATTGTTCACTCCCATCCGCCCAGCTTGGGTCTTGCGGACTTGCAGATCAACGTGAAAATCACAGAATTCAGTCTTGCGTCCATCAACCCATGCATGACACGTCTTGCCGTCTTTTCTGGTGGCTTTGCAGAATCCCAAGTCTTGAGCGTACCCGACTTCGAGAACGGTGTCGTCGGAGGAAGAGATAGCGAGGCTGAATCTGTTCGTATCCAGCTTGTTTTTGGGTGGTGGCATTATTGTAGGGTTCAAAATTGCAACTAGGATCCCCTCAGAGAGCCGGTAGTATCGCGGAAAGGCAGTCTCGAAAAGGAAAAGATCTATGGTCCATTTGAGGTCGGTCAGGGTGATGACCATGTATGAGTTGGTGTTGTTGAGACCGTCGTCGAAGGGATTGGCCTCCTTCTGTGAGACATTCTTGTTCGATTTGACCTGTCTGGGCTCGGACTTGGATGCTACAATGCCGAAAACCACGTAGTCTGTGTCGATGTCTTCCGGTAGTTCGAAGTTCGGTGCTTTGATGGTTCGAAGAAGATCTGGAATACGGAGAACCTTCTTGTCCTCGAGCGTCCGCGTGAGGAATGAATGGGGCAAAATCCGATTCGACAAGTGCAAGCCAGAGAATGCTTCAAATTTCGATGAATCACCACCGTTCTCGCCCTGGGAGTCATCCGTAGCGTTGTGCTGGGAGCTTCCCAGCAAAGAGGCATGTGCTTGAGATTCCGACTTAAGATTTCGCCTGTGCAAGTACGGTTTTGACTCCTTGTGTTCCGCATCGATGTCCTGAGGCCGTACACTGGGGAGGGTCTGGCTCCGTTTCAAGGATGGCTTGAGCTTGCCATAAGACCGCAGGACGTCTTCCCGACTGAAACTTTCGGTCTGCCTGCTGCGTACGGGTGACCGGGGGCTTTCGTCCTTCCTCGCTTCCGCAGCCGCTTTCAGCGCTTCGACTTCATTTTTGTCGATGTGAAACGCCGTGCTCCGGCTGGCTTGAATGCGTTCAGCCCGTTCAACTCGATCCTTCCGGGCCTTTTCCTCCGAGCGACTCTCGGCCATGCGCTCGCTGAAGCTCTTCGGGCGACCGTATTCATGATCCGCAGTGACTGTCTGCAGAAGCTTGTTCGAGTGTGAGACATAGCCGTCGCGACCAGTCGATGTCCTGTTGTCATTCGTCGCAAGTGACTGGCCAGTGCTTCGCGAACTTGGAGGTCGCTTCAGAGACACGTCCCTTGATTTGAGACCTTTGTCGATACCTAAGATATATCTCCGCGGGGATACTGGATCCGTCGGGGCCGTCGGCCGTCGTGTTGGTGAAAGCGGAACCTGCACATCGTCCAGAGAGGTGTCGTGTTGAATCCTCCGCTCGATTCTGCTTCGAGAGATGTGACTCTGTGACTGCGATGAGTAGCTCACTGCCGACGAAGGTCGGACAAGAGCATTGTCTCCGTCTTGTGCGGCGTGTGCTGGAGTTCCGGACTTTGCGCGACTCTTCTGAAGTTGTTTCAGCTTGAGGCGAGCCTCAATGGCGGCCAATTTCAGTTTCAATGTCTCCTCATCCTCGTCCTCATCTTCGTCGTCGTCGTCCATGCCGTCGCTCAGGAGCTGTGCTGCCTTGGATCGTAAATCGGGGGTCGTGACGGAGCGCTTCAATGGCGAGCCGGGGTTTCCCTGACGACGCTGCAGTTCTTCCAGGCGTTTGCGGCCACTCGGACTACTCAAAAGAGCCTCCCGCGGTGATTTTGGCGGCCATGGAATATCGACCACTGTGGCTCAATTGAATATTAGCACTATATCACGAGAGTGTGGCAGAAAGGCTGTACTCACTGCTGGTCATTAGCACACGCTAGCTATATAAATTGGAGAAAAACAATTGAGGGCAAGGGCGGTATGCAGTAAGAGGCGAAGAGGGTATTTAGCAATTGTTAGCCTCGTTGGCGACTGCTTGCCATGTTCAGACGAATGAAGGGATGCGGGGAAAAGACGATCGGAGCAGATGTGATTGTCGCGTAGTATCGAGTCGACTCAGTAAGAATACAGGTGTGGGTGTAGAACTCCCTCAACCACGGTCCATCTCCACTGACAACAACAACAAAGAAGAGACGAAGGGGGGCTGCAATGGGAGGCGACTAAACAAGAACATGCATAAGATGAAACGCAAGGGAAGGGAAGGGTCGAATGAACGAAGCAATGACATTCTGCCACTGCATTTCAACACTTCAGGTTCTCACGTTAACTTAAGTTGGAACTTAACTTTAACCGCCCGCCGCGGGCGGATTGTGAGTTTCTTTCTGATTGGTTGGCGCGCTGTCGCGTCGGCCGACCGAGAAGACGCGTTGAGCACTTCCGGGCTGCGCTTCAGATGACTTGAATCTACGGAGACAAAGTAAAGTACTCCTCTTCAACATCAAAAGCAATTCCGTGAATTCCGCAATGCTACCACTTGTCGCTACTTGAACACCTTCTCTGCGTCCCATCTCCCCCACAAAACCCTCCCCAATACTCGCAATGCCGCGCACTCGATCCTCCGCTCCCTCGGAGCCTCCGGCGCAATCGGCCTCAGCGTCTCCTCCATCATCAGAGTCCGAACAACAACCATCCAAACAGCCTTTAATCCCAACCAAGCCCAGCAAAACATTCATTCTACCCTCCACAGCCAGCTCCGAAGCCCGCTTTCTCACCCTCCCCAATCCCCAAACCAGCGAGCCCACCCGCTACTTCTTCTGCCCGCAACAGGGCGTCTACGAATTCACCACCATCACCACCGCCGCGCCCGCCGCACGAAGCATTCTCTGTGCGCGCAACAACTCCACACCGACCACCACAACGTCAGAAGATGACACCATTGAAGCCTCACCTCCCACCGCTCAAGAGCCAGCGCCGCGCTCGCCACCAGCCTTAATCTCCTCAACCGCATCCATCCACCTCGCCACACCCCTCGACTTCATCTTCTTCCTGATCCCCCTACTGACCACCGCCAAAGCCACGCTCTACCAACCCCTCGACGACATCATCGACTCCATCCAAGACGAACTGGCCCCGCACCTCCGCCACGTCCTCTACAACGAGACCTTCCGCGCGACGATCCACGCCCGCGCCGCCGCGATCTGCGATGCCGTCGACGCCGGCGGCGACGAGAAGCTGTTCCGCTTCAGCGAGAAGAAGCTCCTGATGGAGCTGATGACGAAAGCGGAGCGGATCCTCGCGGCCCACGGGGGCAGTCTGCCCCCGAGTCTGGAGGAGAGGTTTGTGCGGAGCGAGCTGGCGATGCCGTTGATGGGGGTGAAGAGCAGCAGCAGCAGCAGCAGCAGCAACACGTCTGCCGCGGTGACGGTCGAAGTGGTTGTTTCAGGCAACAGTGAAGAGAATAAAGAGAATGAACTCGCACCCCAGAAAAAGGAGGAGGCCCCGGTGGTGGCTGATGCGGATTCGACAACGACAGCCGTAAAATCAGAAGAGGAAGAGCTCCTTCCCGAAGGACCATCCACCCCCGATGGCGTGGCGGAGCTGCTGCGCATCTCGACCGCGTTGACCTTCATCAAGGAGTCGTACCTGTCCAGGGAGATGGGGGCCCGGATCGATGAGATGCTGGCGGCCCCGGACGCGCCCAGGGATTTCCGGCCCATGCGGGAGCATCTCGAGCTGGTTGCGAGATTGAGGAAGGAGGCCCTGGCGGCGAGGTCGCTGGGGGATTTCAGTCGGAAGCGCAGCGCTGAGGACGAAGAGGCGGCGGAATCGCGGGCGGAGAAGAAGAGGCGGCAGGAGGAAGAAGAGAAGAAGAAGAAGGCTGGTGAGTCGAGAGGTGTAAGAGACTTGAAAAAGGTCAATACCACGGGGATGAAGAAAATGAGTGATTTCTTCGGAAAAGCGGCAGCAAAAAAGAAGGCCTGACTTGGCTGTTAATTGGTTTCGTCTTGATGGCATTTGGAGGCGGGCGTTCACTGGATCGGAGAATCGGTGTATGTGATTCTGAGTCATTTAAAGAACGGTGTGCCGTGCTTGATGAAGATTGCATCATATGTAGAATCGGGAGGATGTAGAGATACTTGACCACGAAATACGAGAACGGCGGAGAATCGGATATGTTCATCGTTTGGTATTCAATTTGATTGGATATCTAAGGGGAGACCAAGACAGTACCTAGCACGTCCCTCAAGCTAAACTAATGATCTACCTAAGGTGAGTGAGAGTGAGCAGGAGAGCCCGAAAAGGCAGGGGGGGAGGGGAATCATAGACATCGTAGTAGCGATCAATGATTCGGTCCAAGTGCAAGAAGAGAATCGAGAAGAGAAGATAGAAAGGAGAACAACGCCAACCATATGTGCTTCGCCAAACCTAGCCAGTTCCATCCCGCTTGAACACGCATCCCATAGAACTACTATCCTCCCTAATCGCGAGTGTCGGTCTCATAATCATGTCGTTTGGTACGCGTTGTGTGAGCCAGACATCGGCAGGATAGTCGAATGCATCGATCGAAGTAAAGAAAGAGAAGAAAGAGCCTAGAACGCTAGAACACGCAGTGAGGTAAAGATCAGAAAAAGAAATTTGGAAGACAGATTCGGAAAACACCGTATGACTCCTTTGCTTGAGTTGGTAAGGTCGATAGAATTTGAGCTTCATCCTCAGTAAAATTAAGTCGGTCACCCCAGGCTTGTCATCATGATATCGACGTAGTTGCGCGATTGCCGCGGGTCTTCTTTGGAACGGGACCAGGACTGGCAGCAGCGTCCGCGTCACGTTTCTTGGCCTTGGTACCGACCATGGGGGGAGCTTGCTTGCTTCGAAGCCAGCCGTCGAAGGGACTAACGCGCTTCTTCTTGGTTTCGGAGCCCGAGGCAGACGGGGTTTCGCTCTTCTCTGTGCTATCTCGCTTGATTCGAGAGCGCAGGGAGCGTACTGTGCCACCGGGAGATGAAGGGGACGCTGTGGTAGTCCGTGGAGGAGGTGTGACAGACCGCTGCAGCATGTCGAGATCGAGGTCGGTATTGTCTGTCTCTTCAGCCTCAACGTCCAGTAAATGATCCTCAATGTCTGTAGCTGCTTCTTCGTCCGCTTCGCCGGTGCCATCCTGCTGTGCATCAGAAGCCGCAGAACGGAAGAGCACGCGGGGTTTGATTGATGAGCGAGTGAGAGATCGAAGTTTCGCGGTCACAGATTCATCGATAAGATCTGGACGAGCCGCCAGCAAGCCCAGGTCATCATCGTCTTCGTCCTCGCCACAGCTGTCAACGTCATCGGTGAACTTGCGGAACATTTTCTTGCCACGGCTGCGAAGTAGAGTTAGAACATATGACAGATACATCAGAATCAAGGTATGACTTACAATACGTAGACCATGCCATCTTCACGCCTGACTGACTCCTCGACTTCCTTATCACGGATCATCTCTTTGCGTCGGGAAGTGCGAGTGCCTGTGTTACTACTGGGCTTCTTGTAGAACGGGTTTCCTTCACTCTTATCCAACTCTGGGACACGATCGCGAGAATCGGTGTAGATCTTGATCTCTGTTCCGCTTTGGCCGAAATCCTCAGTGAAGCTATCTAGCGAAAACCCAGTATGTTTTTTGGGCTTCTTCCGGGAGCTGGAGCTGGGAGGCGGAGGAAAGAGAACTCTGGCGGTATTCCCAACATCTGCGACTGCCTTCTTCCGTGGCGTTTTTGCTGGTGTGGGAAGCATCCCTTCAGTGAGTGTGGGTCGGAGAAATTGTGGGGGACGAGTGTGGGAAGGCTCGGTGTTGAAAGGGTCGGAGTCGTCCAGAGTGGAGTGTGGTAGTGAATGTGCTCCAGTGAGCCGGCCCGATTTTTGCTTCCGAGGAGAACTTTGGATAGAGCCTGGTGGTGACAATGTTGCTGATTCCCGGGCGTTTTGCTTCTTCGGAAGCTTTGAGCTTGCGCGCGCAGGCGGAAAACTAGGCGGCGGCGTGGTCTGAGACTCTCTGGAAGCACGTTGACTGGCTAGTCTGGACGAAAAACGCGTAGAATAGGGCTCATATTGATCATATTTGGCACCATGTCGGGGGGTGGGAGGAATCCGTAGCGTGGACGGCGGCGGTGGTGTTGTCGCCATTCTGTGTGAGATACGTGTATCCTAGGTGACGATATATATCCTCAAACAATCCCAGCTCCAAGCCAACAGAGAACGATCGCTGAATCGTGATGTAATCGATTCCAAGAGAGTCGCAAAGGATGGGTGTTGTGCAAGGTCCGTTCCAAGCCGTGGTGCAAGCAATCCAAGGGAGACAAAGGGAGGAAAACGCGACGACCGGGAAGCCGACTGCTTCTCCAACGCGAGTAACCAAACCGGTCAAAACTGGACAGATAGGATCGGATGGGAGCGAAAGAATGGAGAATAGATGTGATAGTCGGAGTGGTGGTGATCGTGGAGGCGATAGTTGGGTAATTCAATGGTGATTGTGGTGGTGGTAGTGGTAGCAAAGTTAGTGATTGAATTGAATGAAGAAAGGATGGAAGTTGGTAAAGGGAAGAGAACTTGGTTGGCTGGTTGGAGGGGGGAAAGGCCGGTGGGCAGGCGGGTTTGGGCGCGAACTTGGAAGGGCGGAGCAACGCCCGTGGTTGTGGAATGCTCTTGTTTCCTTCCCAGCCACACCAACCCAACTCCCGTTTGACTCGACAACCTTCGATCGAGGCTTCAACAAATACCCTAGTCTATGATCAGTGGCTGAACACGCCCCACGATTACTCTCCGACGATCCGCGGCTTGTCATCTATCCATTGGTCTCTCACTGAGCTACGCGCTACAGACTTAATCAACTCGAGTTTATCCTTTATCGATCCGCCCCTCTCTGCAATTCCCACTTCCCCTCCGCCCATTTCCCCCTCCCCCTCCCCCTTCCCCTCCCCCTCCTTCTCAACAAAAAATCATGGCATTTCGCAGCACAGCAGATGATTTGAATCTGCAATTATCTGACGACAAATCTGATGATCTCTGGAGCTCGCCTTCCAAGCGTGGAAACAATCGGCATGCCTCCAAAGTGGTCAAGGAGGAGAGCTTGTCACCCGAACCAACAAAAATTCCTCCCCATGATGATGGAGAGACAATGTTTGACCGCCAAGAGGCGCGCGAAGCCGCTTTGCGCAGTGAGCTAGAGAGCGTTCGTAAGATCAATCAAGTCATTGAGGGTCTCCTCGGGAGCCTTGACCGTGCCAAAGGGAACATGGATGTGAGTGTGGTGTTACTGCGTCATTGTTTAGACCTATAGTCGTTAATTGTGGACTCATTGTAGACTGTTTCACGAACGCTCGATTCCGCTTCTACCCTCCTGAATACCTGGACTCGGATTCTCTCCCAAACCGAGCACAATCAGCGTTTGATTCTCAACCCGAACTGGCAAGGCGCAGTTCAAGATGTGGCCGACTCGGAACACGAGGAACTTCTCCGACAGCAGGCTGCCGAGAGACGCGAACGAGAGCTTCAACAACAGCGAGAAGCTGCTGCCCGCAAGGCTGCGGAAGACGAGAGAAAGAGAGCCGCCGCTGCCAGCGCCAGAGGCACCCGCGGGTCGAGTTATGGAAGAGTGCGCGGTGGCTTGGGAAGAACTCCTGGCATCTCATACTCGGGCACACGACCTGGTGCCACACGGACCACGGCGTCTTCAATCACAACGGGGAGACCGCCTACGACCAGTACGACACGTAGACCGGCCAGTGGGATTGCGAGGGGCTCGGGGATTGCGCGTGGTCGCGGCCGGGCCTAAAAATGGTAAATATGGCATGACGATTGCGGATGAGACATGTATAGTATGAGACCAATGTAGGAGGCACTAAGATACTGTGATTATGATGATACCCCTCATGAGAAGACAACTTTCGCAAATCCAATCACCACATGCACTTTCTCCGTAGTTAGCACATATCCATGATGTAAACAAAAGATGTCGCGGGGGGACGGATAAGGTTGCCTAAGGCACCAAACCACATCACCGCCCATACCAAGTTAATGTGAGATCCACTGCGATAAAGCTTCCATCGTCCCGATAAGCTTGCGCGACGTTGCCTGGATTGCAACTTGACTATGGACCCATCCTCCTCAACACCATGAATTTTGCCCCGTACCAGGACGAATCGCCAGAGGTGGAACGTGCATTCTCCCCCTCGCTGGGCGAGGCGCACCGTACAAGACCCTCCAATATCCAGTCCCCGCGCGGCTCTCCAGCCCCTGGTCTTGCATCCCCCGGCCTGCCATCCCCGAGTCACTTTGCCGGTGGTGCTGGTGCTGGTACAGGCAACGTCAACAACGCCAGCGGCCATGGAAACACTGGCTTCGGAAACGACCTCGAGGGCGGCCGGTTGAGCCTCGGCGCCTTCGACACCAGTCTCCCCATCCGCATGGACGTCGAAGCAATGCTGGCATATCTGCTTCTGCCTCCCGCCGGTGGTGTTTTTCTCCTTTTGGTGGAGCACAAGAGCGACTACGTACGGTATGTGCCAACCCCGACAGACATCATACCCTCGCGTCTTAGTCCTGCTGCTAACTGGGATATAGGTTCCACGCATGGCAATCGAGCATGCTCTTCACCGCCATGTTTGTAAGTTTTTCCTTGTCGTTGTTGTTGTTGGTTGCAAACCGGCACTCCAGCCATACGAGGCCATGGGCTCACCACTTTCCCAGATCATCCACCTTATCTGCTCCGGATCAAGCTTCCTATCCTGGCTGCTGTTCGTCGGCGATCTTGCGATGATCGGTTTCTTGAGCATGCGTGCTTATCGCGACGGTAGGGCTGCCCCCCTTCCCCCCCCCTCTCTCTCTTGTCGACCGGGTTTTGCGGTTATCACGCGCGCTGACATCGGTCACCCGCCCACAGTTGATACGCTCGATCACTTTGAGGTCCCTATCTTTGGCCGCCTGGCGAACTCCTTTGTCGATGACGAATGATACCAAACCTAATCTTAGTTTGTGGCGAACCCTTCAAGAGGTTGTCCATTCAATGCCCGCTAGATGGGAAGTCGGGTGCCGGGCCTGCATTTCCCTCTTAACTCTATTCATTCATCTCTTGGGAGGCTTCAGATGGAGTAAAGCTCGTTCCTTGTACAGTGTCGGGTCGAGAACATAATACATAACTACGTTCCAGCGCGCATAAACCTTAGCTTTCCAGTTTTACATGTGTATGCTGTATATGTTTATTCCATACGTTCATCCTGGTTTCTCCATCTTTGTTACCCCGATGGCCAGTTCTTGACACATCGTGGTTACGGGTTCACCTGCGTACACCGGGAATGATTGTGCAGGTAGAAGACCCCGGCCTAGGATCTATGAGGTAGGGACACGGGAGAACATGTACTGAACTTCGTAGCTTGCGGAAAGCTTCCGCGCTCAATCCTAGATTCAGACAATTTCATATTTGGGATAACAACATTACTCAACCGAGCCCCAAACCACAAGGAAAAGAAGGACAATCGCCATATCAATCTGACAAAGAGGTATCGCGAACTCATAAAAGGACCGACTTCCAAACGACAGGGCTTGCAAAGGACAGTAATAGTCGAGGGGCAGCAAAAGTAGGTAAAAGAGTGATTACATGGCTTGGGCGGCAAATGTGCTGGAAGAAGTAGAACCAGAAGGAAAAAAAAAAAGAAATTAGGCACAATCTGGTATCAATATCATGAACGCGTCAATTAGGATAAAGGTCACTGTCGGCTTGTAGGTGTATTGAAATGTTCATGAAATAGCAGGGGTATGGGTCATTGCATAAATCCAGAAGATTGCTGATACTAGATGATCTGTAGATAGTTGCTCGGCACCAATCCGGTTCGGCTTCGAGTGGTTGTGATTTCGGCTTCCCACCAGCCATCATCTTGCAGCCGGATGACGGAAAGCACATCGCCTTTGCTGAAGCCTAGTTCCTCAGGGATAGCGGCCGTGTAACTGTACATTGCTCGAGCTATAGATATGAGTGTTAGGAGGGCGCCTCGTCAAAAGGGCAGCGGAAAAGGAGGAGTCAGAACTTACCGAAATGTAAGATTGGTCTACCATCACGACTGAACTGTCTGCCAGGGTCGGCAACAGCCATTGACCTACTTCTCGACCGGCTGCGTACGCTGGCGTTGTCACCATAATATGACATGGGTCTGCCGCTGTCGCGCCGGGACGCATAGCCATCATTGCTGCCGCCGTACATGTCAGAGGGGCTGGACAGTTGTAGTTCCATACCTCCAGCACTGGAAGGACGAGCCTGCTGTCTGAACTGAGGCTGAGGTGACACAGCTCGTGGGGGTTGTCGAAACTGTGGCTGGGGTGAAACAGCTCGCGAAGCGGCCGCCGTGGGAGATTGACGATACTGAGGCTGGGGAGACACTGCTCGCGGCATACTTGTGGCCACAGAGCCGCGCCTAGAGCGGGGTGTAGCATCAACAGGGCGTTGAGGAGGTGTGGAAACGGTGGGAGACTGCGCATATCGGTTCTTCATGCTATTTGACTGGTACGAGCTCGGGCTCGGGCTTGCTGCTCGACTATACTGGCCCATGCGCGTATCCACGCGGGGAGGATTGACCTGAGGGCTGGCGCTTCGCCTGGGCGCCGGAGATTTAGCACGGGGAGCGTCCTGTGTTTGACCACTGTTACGCCTCGGAGCCTGGCTCGTGCCTCTAAGCATACTCTGGGTCTGTCCAGTATACCTCTGAGTTGTCTTTTGCATCTGGGCTGCAGTAAAAGCGGGCTGCGGTGCATCTAGACGCTTCAATGAAGAATCATTATAAGCTGGAGGAGGTGTTGCGACAGAGCCGGGGGTGGCTGTTGGTGCTGCGACCGGCGGCGGAACCGGCGTAGCGATACCGTGATATCTATCGGCTGAGACTCGAGTCGCTGACTGCTTTCCTGCGCCTTTCAAATCTGCTAAGGCTCGGGCAACAGGGTCTTGCTCCTCCTCTGGTTTCTTGCTCGCCTGTACTGTCTTCTTAGCATCCTTGTCTGGAGACTCCACATCGAACACGTTGTTGCCCACATTGAGCTGGAAATTAGCTCTCGGATCAACGGGCTCGGGGCTACCAGACACCCTGCCCGAGTCTGGGATGGATATAGGTTGTTGAGGCTGAGGAGCTTTGATCGGGCTTGCCTGCTTTGCTGGAGGCTCGTATGAACTGCGAGAGGGAGCCTGAGCTGGGCCCGAATGGCGGTCTTTATCGTGCCGACTCTTGCGACGGAAAGGACTATTGCTGAAGAACGCGCTTCGCTTCTTTTGAACCTGCTTATCCATGCCAGGAAGTGCGACGCCATTGGTCGGTTTGGTCGGAGATTGTCTTGCGCTTGAAGGTTCTTGGCTTGACATCGAAGTCGGATTTGACACCTCACTCTGAGAGTCACGACTCGACGGTCTATATGCGCTGTTTGTCCCTGAGCTGCGTTCGGAGGGAGGCCCCGTCCGGCAGAACATCGTCATGCCATCCGTAGGATAGGCGTTATGAGGTACAGTGCCGATCTCGCCGTGCTCATTAGGATCATAATTGGGCGGTAAGTACCCACCACGGCGAAGATCCAACGGAGCCGGTTGTTGCATAGGTGGAGGCTGCATTGGCTGCACCGGCTGCACCGGCAGCGGCTGCTGGATGGGCTGCTGGATGGGCTGCTGGATTGGCGGCTGGATTGGCGGCTGGATGGGCTGCTGGATGGGCTGCTGGATGGGCTGCTGCACTGGCTGTTGCATAGGCTGAGGATGTGGTTGCTGTCTGGCTTGCGGTGCCGGCTTCTGTGGAGTGACGGTAGCTTCCCTGCTTGTAGGAGACGGAGGCCTATTAATCTTGGCTGCGATCTCAGCATCCGGATCCATACTGGCGTCATAGGCTGAAGGCTGCGGGGATGAACTGCGGTAGGCTGGGTTGATCGTGCGTTGGAACTGGGCTACTGAGTAGCCTTCTTCCTCTGATGCTTCGGAGCTAGTGTCATCGATTCCACCCCGGCAGAAATTGATAAATCTTGGTGGATCTGGTATGTCCTGCCCAGTTCCTCTTTCTTTGATAAAGTTGATTATGTCTTTCTCCACCTCACAATCTTCTAAAGAAAGACGGATTTTCTCGCACGACTGCTTATGCATTAGTCGCTGAGCTGAGTACCCGCAGCAGTCCAAAGAAAACTTATAACTTACAGCATCGTCACTGACGCAAACTGTAGAAGCAATGTTTGCGTATGTCCAAAGACTGCTTTTGGTGAAATCGAGCCTCTCTTCCTCCAGGTCTTGAAATTTCTGGGATTGTGTCAGTCAAAGAAACTCTGAGCAGTCCAATGATCCTTACATCGCAGGCAGATTTCCACTCCTTGTTCCAACGGCCAGTTGTCTCTTCTAGTATCTTAATTGCGGCTTCGTACTCGCTGCTGCTGGATGCTAATTGAATCTGCGTCTTCTCAAGCTTGGCTTTGTTTTTGCGCTCTTCCTGACCCATGACCATGTGACCCTGCGCGAGATATCCTTTAATTCGCAAACAATCCTGTTCGTAACGATCTCTTGTCTGCAACAACTTAGCATCCGGCGTATACTGCGCTTGATGTTAAAACGTATCTCAGCCTACCTTGTTGACGACATGGGTTTGCTGGATTTTAGTTTTAAGAAGGCGTTCGATACCATTCTGAATGATCTTTCTACGCTCTTTAGATCCTCCCGCAAAAGCGATCAGTGGCTCCTCCAGCTCTCTCTTCATCTGTGTAGAAATTGCTGCGTGGGCTTTCGCAATAGCTTCGGTTTCACCGCGGACCGTGTCAAACGAAGAACGCAGTGAGCCGATTTCAGTCGATCCAAGCGGTTTGCGGCAGAGGGCCAGAAGCTTTCGTGCATATTCATCTTCGATCGCGGCTCGAACTGCCATTTTATTAGGTCACGGACGCTGCTGTTGGGATGGATCAAGTTGCGTATGACGCACTGTTATAGAACGTCTTCAATTCGTCGCAAGACGTCTTCGCATTGTGCATCCGATCCATCATTGGCCCGACACCGGCATCATCTTTCCCCCAAAAATTATTGGCAACTATTGGTATAAATTGGCGTTAGCCGCACTATGCCTGGAAGGCTGACAGTGACAAAGGTCAGGTTTCATACACGACATAGCCACCGTTGGCCCATCTGCAACCGTCCCTGGCATTGTGACAGATTAAAGTCCGGTACGACTGTTGAGCTTCGGCCAGCCTGTGCTCATCTGAGTATCGTACGAAGGAATAAGATCAATTAACGACAATATGGGAGACCTTAATGGTGAACCGCGGGCAGAATATTAAGGTGAGTGTAAATTAAACGACAACGACAAAGCAAGATGCAAAGATGGCCCTTGGAAACTGAGAAGGGAAGACCAAATTCCAAGGAAAGAATGGGCAAGGCAGCACAATCAGGCTGGTTCTGGTGGAGAAAGGCCACAAGCTTGGCCCTGGAATGAAAGATGGTTGACGCCGTCATGTTTACAGTTCCGTGTCTCTCGGGGCAACCGGCGCCGTATCACGGGGCAAAGTCAGGCAGCTCTTCCCCAGACCAGCTCATGCTCTTCGCTGTTCCCCAAAGACCCGAGACGTTCCTCGTGGATTTCAATGTATCACATTGAACGCGGACCACTTGTCCCTGTGATAGTATATAGTACTGTACTGTACTATGGTTCGTCATCTGTGATTTTTACTGAGTACCTTGAAGTGTTTCATCATGATCTTGAGCGGTGGGGGCCCGATTTGGTCCCGCTGATGGGAAGAATGTGCCAATCTCATCATTATTATGGCCATCGATCCTCATGTCCCTTTGCAAAATGCTATTCACTTCATTTTTGTCCGGTCTTTCGTCAGGCATATTGATTGCACTTTATAAGTAGTTTGACTGGTGCATGCAGGGGATAGTGCTGAACCCACGTATATATATCACGAAGAGAGCAAGCAAACAGATGTCCCTAAGCTCAATACTATCTGAAGTATTCTAGATATAGGTATATCATCATTTCTCAATTCGTCCCTCTCCTCGAGTTCATTGCACATCATTTTTGCTGCATGCATCGATCCCATCGGATTGCTGAACTTGGCAGCAGGGCTGACTCATCTGTCTCGAAAGCATCCGCATTGGTCCCCATAGTGCACCTGGGGCTCACGTGCCCGACGGTCGGAGTTACTCGCGGGATACTTCCCCCTTCCCCCTCACATCATTCGTGCCTCAGGTACCTACCTGAGTAACTGTACTTCCTTCCCTGCATGAAGCAGAACACGAAGTCCTCTCAAGTCTTCCTCACTCACTACAAGAGGTACTGTACTTACTAGGGGCGTATGGCTACTAGCCCAGTACCTTAACCATACTACCTAGCAAACCTGCGTAGCTCGCCCAGGCCATTCTACACCTCCAGTCCGGTGCTGCTCGGAATTCCTCCCTCATCTAAGTTACTCAGTACCTCCAGCAGAGCCGCCCAGGTTTCCCGCCTAAGGCAGACTAGTGTCGACTCCTCAGGCAGCTCCACCTGCCTGCCCCGTCCACTCGACCTCGCTTTCTGCTGCCCGTCATTCACACCCATCCCGAACTTCCCATCCACTTGTGCCACGAAGCAACGTCCTTCTCATTGTCATCGGTCTTCGCTTCGCCGCTGCCAGAATTCGTCGATTTGTTGCACATCTACGATTTTTCTCTCACTTGAGTTAATTCCCATTGTCTATTTGTGATCACGAATAATAAAAATTTGTCGCTCGCCTTCAGATCAAATGATCGCGTCTCCTAGATGACCTTCCCTCCCCCTCCTCCTTCCTCCCAATCGTCGATTGCTTCTGGCACCGATAAGTCATCTTCGACAAGACCGGCAAGGTCACAACAGCAATCTGCTTGGGGTCCAACCGTGTCCCAGTCTAGTGTTCGGCGTGGGTTGACTCCGCTTGCGACCAACAACCTCGCATCATCCTCGATTCTCCCCTCAGCCTCTCGCGGGCCACCACAGTCCAGTAGCCCTGGTCCCGGTGGTTCGACCTCCTCCTCTCTCACTACCTCTTTTTCCGCCGTCTTGAGTTCCGCTAGGGGTCTTCCCGTTGGCCGTAACGCGCCCTCGCCAGCCTCCACGCCGGCACCTTTCACCTCCTTCCAATCTGGCTCACAACAGCACCAGCAATCCGGACAAACTCTCTCCTCGCCCAAATTCAGAGCTCATACCCCCTCTTCAGGGTCACATCTGGCTTCCGCAGCGGGATCTGTTGCGGGTGGAGGAGGCTCCGGGGGAGGCGGAGGTGGGACGGGATCTTCCAGAGGCGCCACCTTCTCTCCGTTGTTGGCTGGTACAACCGTGAACTCACCTACAGGATTCCCATCCGACAAACCGGGATCAGCAGCTTCGGGCGCTGCAGCTCACGCAAGCCAGTCTTCGCTTACTAAGATATCTATTGCCCAAGTTTTCCTTCTCCTGGATTCTATCACAGAGAAGGAGGGTAGAGAGAAGTGGGAAACAAAAGCCGCACAGATCCATAAGGTAACATCTTCATTCCTTTGGCGCTTTCGACCATTCAGAGGTTATCGCAGTACTGACTGGTTTGTATAGCTCGTAGAGTCTAACGGCATGGAGGTCTTTTCGAAATACTTTCGACGCTTGCTCACAGGCAATGCCCCGCAGATATTTCCCGGGGTAAATAAGTCTGTGGAAAATGCCGGCAACTACCCACTTTTGGTGCAGGAGATGGAGAAGGTCCCCCAGGACATAGAGCAAGCGCAGAAGATCGCAGAGACAGTGGATACCTCGGAAGGCGATATCTTTCGTGACTTTGACCTGTCGACGTTTTTGGATCATTTCAAGCTTGATCCACTTGTGAAAGTATCCTTAGCTCTGGCATTTAAAACCGCAACCAAGTCAGATCTACGCGCGAAAGGTAAGTAGCTATCGCACCGTATGCGGGCAGATGCTAATCGGTCGGTCTATGCAGCTGATGCAATCCTCTCAAACTCCGTGAACCCTTTCCTACAAAGCCTCGCGAATCCTGCCAAGGAATACAAGAATTCCTTCATTGCAATGACCATCGAGCGCTTTATATTGTATCCGCCCAGAAACTTCACTGACGACGTGAAAGGGAAATTGGTATATGCTGCCAACTTACGATACCGCAATGTGCAGAAAGACGTGCCGTTCGAAGTCGCATCCTCCCTCCAAATGTTCAACTTCCTCAGTCCAAAATTTACGCTCGTTCGTCAGCTTCATTCAAAGGGACCGCGGGCGACCTCGAGCCCAGAGGCTGTGACTGAAACGATCAATGCAGCGGGTTCTGATTGCTGGAACGAAGACCACGTAGCCAGCGCCCTTCTCTTCCTGGTGCTCTCACAGTATTGGCGCGAATTCTCGTTGGAGACATTTTTGAGCGCAGTCCGATCACACTATGGCGAAAAGCAGATTAATTGGCCGCTTGTATTCCGCAACTTCGACCGCGAAGGCCTTAGGCTTGAGACCCAGCAATTCACGAAGCTATACGCTGTCCTACTAACGGTGGCTGCGGAGGATTCATCCCTGGACGTGCAGAAACTGTGGGGCGGAGACTGGGAACACCGCGATACCCAGATGTCGTTCCTGACGGCGTTTGTATCCTCCCGGGTAGATGTCTCCCAGATTCCGAACTTACGCGCCACTTTCCCCGATGACTTTTTCGCCGATGGTTCTGAGCTTGTTCGCTTGCAGGGAGAACGCGCGGCAAAGTCACCTCTTCGGTCTCTGGACGCCATGAGAGCCATCTTTGACTTGGCATTGTTCTCTAATGCTGCATGGTCTGCTACTGAGAGTCAGCTGCTGATCAAAGCCGTTGTCCAGTATGACTTACCAGTCTTTCTATGCTCAGCACTATCTCTCCCCCAGCCCTGGACCAGTGTTCAGCAAAACTTCGTCCTTCGCACCCTGATTGTCTTCGTTCTGAAGCAAGAGGAAGGCTATCACCTCGCACTCCATGGTGCATGGCAGCAGGATCGTCAGTGGGTTGCGGAGCAGCTCTTCACCACTTTCACTCAGGATCCCACCTCCACTGCAGCAATCTACGAACAGGCTGTGGAACTCAACTGGCTGGATTATCTCCTCGGTTACACGAATGGCCTCGCCATGGACCTTGCTTGTTATGCTCATCGCAAAGGTCCATTCGATTTGGAACAATGGGTCCGCAATGCTGCTCAAAAAGGTCCTATGGATATGGGTAGCCTTCTGTCCAAATTCCTGCGGATCAAGGCGGAGGATGAACTCCATGTGCAGAGAAAGGAACAAGTTGCTCCACAAATGGTCAGCCTTTCAGTAAAGACTGTCTACACTTTACTATCGGTTCTCGAGGAATACGTTGGTGATCGTGAGAATCTCACCCCCGTGCAACGGATTTGCATTCAAACTTACCCCAGACTCATCAACTATGGAGAGGGATTCGATGACATCATTGACGCCAACGGCGAACACGGGAATTCCTTGCCCGAGGCTGTTGACAAACAAATGCAGGAGCTATTCGGCAAGATGTACCATGAGGAACTGTCTTTAAGAGAAATTCTTGAATTAATGAGGCGGTACAAGTCTTCCCGGGAGCCAGCCGAGCAGGATCTCTTCGCCTGCATGGTTCACGGATTGATTGACGAATACCACTGTTATCATGAATATCCCTTGGAGGCATTGACCAAAACGGCGGTCATGTTTGGTGGTATCATCAACTTCCGCCTGGTTGACGGTATCACGCTGAAGGTCGGACTGGGTATGATTCTGGAGGCGGTGCGAGAGCATGAGGTTCATGATCCCATGTATAAATTCGGTGTCGAGGCGATTGAGCAACTGATTAACCGCCTTCCCGAATGGGCTGGCTTCTGCCACCTTCTGCTACAAATCCCCAGTTTGCAGGGCACCACGATCTTCCAGAAGGCCGAGGAAGTTCTGCGCGAACAAGGAAGCCAAGTTCGAGATGACGGTGGTAGAGTCGAGTCTATTGCTGGACCTTCAATGAATGGCAACCTCGAGGAAACTGTGACGTCTGATGGAGCTGCCCGCAAGTTCGTTTCCGTGCATGTGGATTCCCCTCTTCGACCAGAAGTCTACTCGGATCCAGACGAGGACATACAGGACAAGATCCTCTTTGTTTTGAACAATGTTTCCGAGCAGAACATTGATGAAAAGCTTCGTGACCTGACTGATGTTCTTCGTGACCAGCATCACCAGTGGTTCGCTGCTTATCTCGTGGAGGAACGGGCCAAGCTGCAGCCTAATTTCCAGCAGTTATACCTGGATCTTCTTGATCGCATCAACGACAGGATGCTGTGGGCTGAGGTTCTGCGAGAGACATATGTCAGCGTATCCAGACTGTTGAACTCCGAGGCCACAATGAATTCATCCACTGACCGAGGGCACCTTAAGAATTTGGGTGCATGGCTGGGTTCTCTGACGATAGCGAAAGACAAGCCCATCAAGCATAAGAATGTTTATTTCAAGGGGCTTCTCCTAGAAGGGTACGACAGCCAGCGTCTGACGATTGCAATCCCTTTCACCTGCAAAGTGCTTGTTCAAGCCACCAAGTCTACGGTCTTCAACCCTCCCAACCCTTGGCTAATGGACATCCTTGCTTTATTGATGGAGCTGTACCATTTTGCTGAGCTGAAATTAAACCTCAAGTTCGAGATTGAAGTCCTATGCAAGGACCTTGATCTTGATCACAAGAACATCGAGCCGTCTGTCATCATCCGCGACCGTTCCGCTCATATCGAGGACGCGTTGTCTACAGCTAACATTCCTGATGGGCTGGAAGCGTTTGAGGACATGGCTCTCAGCACCCTCAACCAAGGCATTCGCCACGAGAGACTTTCTCCTGCTGCCATCATGTCAACACTCCCGAGCTTGGACAAGATCCTTGTCCTTCCATCGACAGCTAGCAGCATGATTGATGCGAATGTTCTTCGTCAAATCGTCCACAGCGCTGTGGAACGTGCTATTGCAGAAATTATTACACCCGTGGTAGAACGCTCTGTCACCATCGCGTCAATTTCCACCGTTCAACTAGTGTCCAAGGACTTCGCTATGGAGCCCGACGAGGAAAGGGTGCGACATGCAGCAGGAATCATGGTCAGGCAACTTGCCGGTAGCTTGGCTCTGGTCACTTGCAAGGAGCCTCTCAAGGTCAGCATGACGAACTACATTCGGATGATTCAGCAAGAATACTCCGAGCAGCCCATGCCCGAGGGTCTCATTCTTATGTGCGTCAATGACAACCTCGACGCCGCGTGTGGCATTGTCGAAAAAGCCGCCGAGGAGAAATCTCTGCCGGAGATTGAAAAGGTCATTGAACCTCAGTTGGAAGCTCGTCGCCGCCACAGGGCTGCCCGCCCCAATGAACCATTCATTGACCCTTCTATGAATCGCTGGGGCCTATTTATCCCTGAACCTTACCGGCAAGGCGCTGGTGGCCTCAACAAAGAGCAACTGGCCATCTACGAGGAATTTGCCCGACAAGCACGCGGACCTGCTGCTGTTCACGTGCAAAATGTCTCTACTGACTCTGGTCGGCAGCTTCCAGACGTCCTTCAAGAACCATACTCTCCTATCCCCAACTTATCTACCCCTGCTGAACAACCTGCTGTACCGCACAGGACTCCTCAGGCACAACAAGACGCTCGCTTACAGCAGCCTGGCCTTGTTGGCGCACAATCCCAGCTTAATGGCTTTCTCGAGGCGCAAAGCCCTCGCGAAAAGGTTGAGGCCATCGTGTCGGAACTCCAGCAGGCTGCTCGAAATGCTCCGGAGGAGCGTGTCAAAGATCTTGGCAGAGATAGCACTGTTTTGCAGGAATACAACCAAGCACTCCGTACAATCCTCGCTTCGCCGAACGGAGAAGAGTTGGCCAGACTGACATGCCTGCGAATTTGCACCAGCCTGTATGCGCAGACTCCAAGCACATTGGAGATTGAGGTTCTTGTCCATTTACTTGCGAAGCTGTGTGACATGTCGACTCTAGTTGCACGTTACACCTGGGCAGTCCTATCCGAGGTCGATGATGAGCATATGTTCCACGTTCCAGTCACCGTTGCTCTCATTGATGCGGGTCTTTTGGACATCCGTCGTGTCGATATGATCCTGACGCGGCTTATCCTCGACAAGAGAATCCCTGCTCTGGAGGTTCTCTCCAACCTGATGGACCGCGTTCTTTTCAGCGAAGAACCTTCCGCCCTGAGATCTGACTTCTCCGGCAGTTTGGAAGCCATGAGCCAGTGGCTTGCAGAAGACTCCAACCTTTCAGTAGCAAATGAGATTATTCGCAAGCTGCGCGAGTCCGGCATTCCCGAAGTTGTCAATCCTCTTCTCAGTGACAAAGCGAGATCCAAACGAGATCAGATGGAGTACATCTTCAGTGAATGGATTGGCATCTACAAGGCTCCTGGCGCAATCGACCGCACCTATTATTCGTTCTTGAAGGACTTGCATCAAAGACAAGTTATGGATAATCAAGAAGATTCTGCTTTGTTCTTCCGTCTGAGCATTGACATCTCGGTAGCAATGTTTGACCACGAGTCGCAAAACCCCAGTGGTAGCCTCGATGAAGCATTCCTCTACATTGACGCTTTAGGCAAGCTTGTTGTCTTGCTCGTCAAGTTCCAAGGAGAGTCGGCAGGTGCCGCAAAGACAAGCAAGTCTGCTTACTTCAACTCGATCCTATCGCTTCTCGTGCTTGTGTTGAACCATCACTATGTTATGCGAGGTGAAGCTTTCAACCAGCGCGTTTTCTTCAGGTTGTTCTCCAGTATCCTTTGTGAATACTCCATGAACGGACTCCAGCATAGCGATCAGCACCAGGATATGATGTTTGCTCTGGCCAACAAGTTCCTCTCCCTCCAGCCTAAATACTGCCCTGCTTTCGTCTATGGATGGCTTTCTCTCGTCTCTCACAGATTCTTCATGTCTGGTATGCTGAACATGCCGGAACGGGCAGGCTGGGGACCCTACTGCGAGATTATGCAGGCTCTCCTTTCTTACATTGGCGAGCAGCTGAAGCCGGCAACCATTTCCTATGTGGCCAAGGATCTGTATAAGGGCGTCCTTCGAATCCTGCTCATCTTGCACCATGACTTTCCCGAGTTTGTGGCAGAGAATCATTTCCAATTCTGCAACGTCATTCCTACTCATTGTGCTCAACTTCGCAATCTTGTTCTCAGCGCCTATCCCTCCTCGTTCCACAAACTTCCGGATCCGTTTAGAGAAGGTCTCAAGGTGGAACGTTTGGAGGAAATGCGGGAGGCTCCAAGAATTGCAGGCGATATCGCTGCCCCGCTGCACCATGCGAATATAAAGAGGGTCGTTGACAGCGCGCTCCAGACCACCGCTGTGCCCGAATCATCAATTCAACAAATTAGCGATGCAGTTTACAACCCTCCGACCAAAGAATCCGGTCTCTTCTATGACCCAATCAACGTCAACGTGGTGCTGCTGAATGCTCTCGTCCTCTACATTGGGCAGAACGCTGTATCTGCCAACAACTCTCAGGGCAACACTCGGGCGGCATTCGAGAATTCTGCTCATGCTTCTCTTTTGGAGAGTCTTGCGAAGGCTTTGCGTCCGGAAGCACGGTACTACCTGCTGAGTGCCATGGCCAATCAGCTGAGGTACCCCAACAGCCACACTTACTTCTTCAGCTTCGCTATCCTCCGTCTCTTTGGTGCCGATAACTCCGAGCAGGATGAATCCGACATTCGCCAACAGATCATCCGTGTTCTTCTTGAGCGACTTATTGTCCACCGTCCTCATCCCTGGGGACTGATCATCACCCTCCAGGAGCTGCTTCAGAACCGAAGCTACACCTTCTTCCGCCTTCCTTTTATTCAGGCTGCGCCTGAGGTAAGTTCCCTCGTCTGCTGCCAAGTAGGTGGCATTATCGCTAATTATGCTGTCCAGATCGGTCGTCTCTTCGATGCTCTGTTGCAGCACATTCAACAGCAGAGCCCGCGGGCGATGGCATAGACCTTCACGGGCATCTTCTCTCGATTACTTTCTCATATTATATTAACATGACGTATTCTATCATGCCTCGATGTCTTGCATTTGCCGAAACGACTTTCTGTCATGGTGTTTTGTCTGTGCCGCTCACGACATGTAGCACCAAAATACGGATCTTTCCTGGGGTGTATGATTTGAAAGGGTTTCTTTATCTGGTGGCTTGCTTGTTTAATTTATTTGCTTTTTCGGTTGGGTTCTGGGAGAGGTTGCATTTCTAGGACTTGTAAACATGTTTCAACGCTATATGGTACTTACATTATTTTCCCCTTCTGCCTCTATCCTTCTTCTTCTCTGTGTTGTCTATCTTATTTTGGTGATGCTCTTTTTTATAACTACTTTTCACAGTGGTCTGTAACAATACGCGGCGATATAAAGTATGATCCTCTGGGTTATTGTGTGCATGCTGTCGGTAGTCACCACTATAATGCCTTGTGCAGCTTTTTAAGTTGTTGGTTGCTTGCATGTTTACTCCCGTAGAATTTATTGTGATGTACGGAGTACGGAGTAGCTTGTCCCACCATAAACAAGGCGGAAAGCATCCACCGCCCTGGTTGTCACCCGATTACGTCGCCGCGCTCTTTCCATGCTTTCCCCTCATCAATGCACCCCTTCCTCGGCTCAAACTTCTCAGACTTGAAGCTATGGATGTTAAGCGTGTATTAGATGAGGAGCCAGAGCATGGGACAGGCGCTGTCTCGAGGGCCATGGTGAGAATGTCCCCACTAATCTAACTACTGACGTGGGCGCATCAGCTAACGCGACAATTGTCTAGAATTCGATGGCAGAGACAGTGCGTCCACTTTTGTCTAAGCAGGCTCAAAAAGCCTACCTGGGCACTCTGCTTTTTGTTCTGACAGCTATATGCATGGTGTTCATCTCTGCATTTGCGTATGCGATCTTCTATTACAACTTCATCCCGCAGGTCGGGCTAGAGCGCATTGTTCACATGCAGTTCGAGTGCGTCCAAGACCCAAGGCTCAAGTTGATTCTTAGGTGCCTTAGTGAGGCAGCTGCCGGAAGGAGTATTTGTGGCTGACTGTCTTCTTGCTTGCTCGTAGTGATGGCCATCCCTGGGGAGTCGCGTCCTTGGGTTCGGATTTGGTATCTCTGCAGATGTATGATGTGCAGGTAGAGCTTGAGCTACCACGGACCCCCTCAAATGTCGCTGCTGGTAATTTCATGCTTGACCTGGCGCTCTACTCTCCGCCCTCAACATCTGCAGAGACGGGGTTGAATACGTCGACTACCCTGCTCTCCCAATCGCGCCGCTCTGCTATTCTCACTTACGCCTCCCCTCTGGTCGACACAGCGAACAAGCTGGTGTTGATGCCATTCTACGTGCTTGGATGGAATCGAGAAGCAGAGAAGTTGCGGGTCGGCATGCTAGAGAAGGTTCAATTTCCCCGTGGGCAACGAAACGTCCCGTCCAGTTTGCGCCTGGAGATTCATAGTGCGGAGAAGATGCAAGTTTACAGGGCTAGGGTGACGTTCAAGGCGACATTCACTGGTCTACGGTATGCTTCGCTCGCTTCTTTGCAGCAGCCTGGCCTATTCATTCTCAGACTAACAATGGCTTAGGTGGGTAATGTACAATTGGAGGCTCACGTCCTTCGTCATCTTTGGCTTCATGTTCTGGAGCGTTTCCATGGTGACTGCGGGGATGGTGTGGGCTCTGCTGGCCATCGCCTTCCACCGCCCGAAGGAAGAGGGGAAAGATGTCGTCGTCATAACAGAAAGTGGCAGTGAAGTGCTTGTCAAGTCGGAAGACACTGATGAACCATCCTCTCTATTCGATGTTCCTTCCGAAGCTTCTCATATCAGGGGTACGCAGATCAAGAAAGAGGAAGATCTAGACGATGAGGGGAGCGATTCGATTGGGGATATGGACGAGGATCGTGGCGCAGAGTCATCGGATGTTTCAGGGACTGGAACTGGACTCGAAAGTGCCCATGCACGAGGGATTCAGCGACGACGGAGTCATCTCACCAGGGCACACTCCTAGCAATGGCCATATTCGCTTGTGTAATAATCAGTCGATACCCACTGCAGACATGTGGCTTGATCAATTTGAATTGGATGAACTGCAAAGCTGGATTGAGTTAGTTCATGATGACCATAATTGTTAATTAGTTAAGTTATCGATAACGAGACAAATCGGAGCGGCAGGTGGATCCAGCCTGGTTCCAGTTCGCAAGGAACGACGAAAAGGCGGGGAAATCTGCCGTGATCTCTCTCCTCTGCCTCTCTGCCCCTCTTCTTCACCTTCTTCTACTCAACTCCCGTCGCGCTACCTTTGGTCTTGCTCCAATGCATATTCTAGTAAGCACATCAGCTATCCTGTCTATAGCACGCCATCAGTCTTTATCCATCTCAGTCCAGGCTCACGGGGGTTTTCTACAATAGGTTGTCAACGACGACGGACCGCCGTCGAACCAGTCTTCGCCGTATATCCATTCGCTCGTCGTCTCGCTGCAATCGGCCGGACATACTGTTTCGGTAGTATTACCGCATCAGCAGCGATCATGGATTGGTAAAGCACACCTGGTCGGAGCAGCGGTAAAGCCCACCTACTTCCGGCCTGGGACTTTGCACAAGGACGATGGAACAACTCACGAGTTGCCCCACGGTATGAACGAAGGCGACGACGAAGAATACGACGGCGATGAGTGGATCCTTGTCGACTCGACGCCGGCTAGCTGTGTGCAGATCGGCCTATACCACTACTTTGAAGACCGCGGTCCGATCGACCTGGTCGTTTCTGGGCCGAACTATGGCCGGAACTCGACAGCCCTCTTTGCCATGTCCAGCGGAACGATTGGTGGCGCCATGGAGGCCGCGGTCTGTGGGAAACGTGCTATCGCTCTGTCATACGCATTCAGCTCGCGTCAGCATGACCCCATCGTTATCGCGGAGGCTTCGCGGCATTCGGTCCGGTTGATCGAGTACCTTCACAAGAACTGGGCGGAGGGAGTCGATCTATACAGTGTCAATGTACCTCTGGAGCCTGGTGTGAGCGAGGCCAAGGTTCTCTACACCCAGATGCTCGATAACCGCTGGTCGTCTGGCAGCTGCTTTAAGGCTGTTGAAGCATCTGCCTCGATGGACGGCCCGAGTGCGCATGAGCACAAGCTGCGGGAAGAAGGCGAGGGTGCTGGGAAAGCTCTGGCTGCAGAAGGGAGCAAGCCTTCGATCAAGCGATCTCGCATCCAACACAAGCACTTCGAGTGGGCGCCCAATTTCACGGATGTCTACAGAAGCGTGGATGAGGGTACGCCCGGAAATGACGGGTGGGTTGTGAAGGAGGGAATGACTAGGTTTGTGGTGTTGAGTTCCGTGCTCTTGTCGACTGTTGCTAACCCCTCGCCGCAGTGTGACGCCGTTGAAGGCTAATTTCATGCACACGCCCGGTATCGAAGGGGAGATCAAGCTGTGAGTGATTTGTGTGATTTATTGCGCGGCAGACGAACGGCCGAATCTATACGACCCGAACTGCATTACCTGCACATATCATAGAGAAGAGCTTGCGCGCGCTTGTCAGATATTCGAGAGAGCTAGTCTATGCCTTCGGCGCCTTCCTCTTTTTTTCTTGTCTTTCGCTTCCCTTTCAATTCTACTTGCAGTGCTTTTCATACCGTGGGACGGCCGGGATTCTGATAGATCATGTTCATGTAGACCGGATAATAATGAGCCTACATTATATACCATCGTGGACAGCGACAATCCATACGTCCAGAGTCTCATGGAGCAGGCCCTGCAGCGTCGCCTCGGCGCCGGCCAAAGTCGCACCATCTCCTCCCTGGCCGACCTCCCGTCCCCCTCCGCTCCTGTGTTCCAGTATCGCGAATACGAACGGCTGGATTTCGAGCACGCCATGATGCACTCCTCGTCGTCCCTCGCGAACGCCTACATCATCCGCAAGGCGCTGATCCGCAAACACTACCTATCCAACACCGTCACGAACTGGGTGACCAAGCACCCGGACAGCGTATTGTCCAAGCACTTCAAGTTCGCCTGCGACTTCGAGCTCGACTACGCGGAATTCCTCGACGACGCCCTCCTGGAGGCCTACGAGCTCCGTGAGAGCCTCGAACGCAACGAGACCCTACCGGAGTCCGAGAAGGAATGGTGGATCCTCAAAGCCGGGATGAGCGACCGCGGCAACGGCATCCGGCTGTTCAACAGCGAAGACGGACTCCGCGGGATCTTCGAAGAATGGGATCCTGATTCGGATGACGAGGAGGAAGATGAGGAGGAGGAGGAGGAGGAGGAGGGGAGTGACTCGGGGCGTCCCACCAAGCCCGAGGATGACGACGACGACGACAACGATCACGGCGTGGTCACCTCGCAACTGCGCCACTTCATCGCGCAGCCGTACATCGACCCGCCGCTCTTGCTCCCCTCGGCCGCGAACCGCAAGTTCCACATCCGCACCTACGTCCTGGCCGTTGGCTCGCTGAAGGTCTACGTCTTCCGGGAGATGCTGGCCCTGTTCGCCGCGAAGCCCTACTGCGCGCCCGGTGACGAAGAAGAAGAAGGCGACGGGGTCACGGACCTGGCCCGCCACCTCACCAACACCTGCTTCCAGGACGGCGGCAGCGCCAACGAAGGCAGCGTCCGCCGCTACTGGCAGCTGGACGAGGCCGTCCCGGGCCTCGCGCCGGACTGGAAGGAAACGCTCTTCGATCAGATCTGCGCCGTCACCGGCGAGGTCTTCGAGGCCGCCGCCCGCGGCATGATGGTCCACTTCCAGACCCTCCCCAATGCCTTCGAGCTGTTCGGCGTCGACTTCCTCGTCGATCACACCGGCAACGCCTGGCTGTTGGAGCTGAACGCCTACCCGGATTTCGCCCAGACCGGCGAGGAGCTGAAGGATCTGGTCGTGGGGCGTCTGTTCGAGGAGACGGTCGATGTGGCTGTCAAGCCGTTCTTTGGGCTTGGGGGGGAGGCGACGGCGGCGGTCAATGGGACGGACTCGATGAGGCTGGTTGCTGATTTGGAGTTGGGGCGGAAAGATTAGGATAGAGGATGAAGAGGAAGCCAGAGGTGTGTCTGTGTGTACTTTGCTAGAGGCGTTCGCGTGAGGGTTGTTGGATATATGGACGAGGGTTTTAAAACAAAAGTTTGAAGGGGGATATTTAGACGTGGAAAGGAGTTTTGCTTTTCTGGGGCCAGTACATACATACATATACTCTAGATAGCACAATCGGATGTATCAGTATAGTGTTCTTGTCATTTCTAGCGAATCTGTATGTGGATCTCCGAATCGAACCGTGAGGGAGCTTCATTCACAGTTCCTTTGGATCCCATCCAAGGCGCGTATGCGGGGGGAGAAAAGAAATCATCACCCAAACCGCTGCTTCGCCAACGTCTTCAACCACCCGATCGTCTCCTCCTCTTTCGCGCGATACTTCTGCAGCCGCTCCTCCCTCTCGGCCGCGCGGGCGCGCATGATCTCCTCGCGCCGCAGCTCCCGCTCATTCTTCTTGCGCTGCTCGCGCTCCCGCGACTTCTTGATCGCCTCCAGCTCGTTCTCCCCGGACCCCATCAGGTCCTCATCCGGCACCGCCGCGGCCCCCGGCGACCCGCCGCGGCGCGCCTCCGCGAACGCCCGGTTCGCCTGCGCCGCCTCCTGCCGCTTCTCCATGCGCCGCTCGTGCGTCCCCGGCTCCGCCCGCGGCGCCACCTCCTCCTGCATATGCCGCAGCTCCGCGCGGTGCGAGCGCACCTCGCTTCGATAGTGGGATTGCGAGTCCTGGCGCGCGGTGAGGGCGTCTTCGCGGGCTTGTTCTGTTTTTTGAAGGGTGGGTTAGTTCACTTGTGGTTTTTAACATCTCGCTATTATGAGCTTCCCTCCGGACAGAGACTATGGATCTCGCAGTGCGAGAAAGCGGATGCCATGCTGTGCGTCTGGGGTGGTTTTGCGTTGGCGTACCTTTCCTCAGTTCCAGGTCCTGTATCGTGGGGATCGTGGGCCCGGACAGTGATTTGTCGGGTTGGGGGAGGGTGGGGCCGTAATCGTCTTCTTCATTGTCTTCGTTGTCGTCGGAGTCGTCGGTGTTCTGGCGATCTCGTTCGGAATGATGTCGCTCAGTCTGTTGGTTGTGGGCGGTGGAGGTGGAGGATTGTGGCTCTTTGCCTGCAGGAGGAGGAGGAGGAGGAGGAGCGTTGTCGAGATTTGACCGCGCTCGCTCCAGCATTGCGGGATCGTACCATCCCTCTGCTAGTTCGCCGTGGTTCCTGATATGTTAGTCTTAGAGGTTTATTGTTCCCATGTGATTTCTGGGCAAAGGGGGGGGGGGAAGCGGGGTGTGCCTTCGCCAAGCAAAAGTATAGAATAGCAGGCATGGACGGGACGGGACGAGAGGAGCGCTAGGTACCATTTGCGGATGAAACTCTTCCAGCGACCCTTGACTTCGTCTTCCGGGAGGTCCTCGAGGTAAAGACCTTTCTGGATGTCGAGGTACATGGCGAAGAGCGGGGTGAAGGTGGTTAGGTCGTGTTTGGTGAGTTCGCGCGATCCATAGGGGAGGACTCGGGGCGCTCGGGTTGCTTGCGCTGTGTCTGGGGTGCGGTGGGAGGAGGAATGATGGTGGTGACGGTGCCGGCGATGACGGTCTCGGTCTCGGTCTTCGTCTTGGTTAAGTCGGTCGCGGTGGGTGTCTGTATGGCGACGGTGGTGGTCGTCGTGTTGGTCATCGTGACGATGGCGATGATGGTGGTGACGTCTGCTTCGATGTCGGTCTGTTCGGTCTGTTGTGTCCGGGGAGCGAGTGCGCGATCGGGTGCGGGAGCGAGGTCGAGAGGCTGGATCAGTGCGACCGCGATGGTGATCTCGAGGAGACATTGTGGTGGTGTGCTTATGTTGTCCGTAAAGGGCGGGTGAGAGAAGCTGATCCAGATGGAAGTTGGGGAGGGTTGCCGATGGCGGAGTTGAAGGTGCCAAGCTTCGGCGGCCGAGGCGGCGGCGTTGGTGGAGAGTGTTGAGGTACACAACATACTCATTCCTACTAGACACGATTTACACTAATAAGATAATTTGAGAGTACAGTATCGGCCGATCCATCATTTGCTCTGCGCTAATCAAATCTGGCATGACCTGGAATCTCTTGTGCTAAATTTTTCTTATGCAGCGTCTACTATACAAGTGCGAGACTGTGACTCCCAAACGTACAATCGCTGCATCATATTCATCTTCATGGTATCAATGACAGCCCTACCAGGGGGACTCGGAATAAATTGAATGACAAAAAGCTTCGCATGAGAATGTGTAGGGTACTGTCTAGCTAGCTGGGGCGCTTTGCGGCTCACTGGCCGTGGTAGTGGCGGCGGAGTTGTCGGCGGCGTTCGATGGCGCCGGGGAGGCTGTTTTGGATCGGTTGGCAGCCGCCATCTGCCAAGCGGGAATAGAGGCAGACCGACCGAATTGCGAAAGAGGGTTGTTGCCCAGGGATGCAGTACTGGCACTCGGGCTCGGCTGAGCGGATTGCGACGGCTGTTCAATCGATCCCGCAGTCGATCCATTTGTTGCGTTAGAGGCAGAGGCCGACTCCTCGGCTGGCCGTGAAGCAGTCGGAAGAGGGATGCCGCCCACAGCCCGTCCAGCGATGGACGAGCTGGCGCCGCTACCACCGCCACCAAGTCGATTTCCCAGAAGAACTTTCAAGCTCTTCAATTCGGTGCTCAGCTCCTTCAAACGATTCTCGTTGCCTTCCCGAGCACTCTCCATAGCCTTAGGGATGGCGTCTTTCAACGATTTAACTTCGTCGCTAATGCGGCGGGTCTCGTCGTCTCTCCGACGGGATGCGTTCTTCATATCGGAGACAAGAGTCTCGACCTCTCTGAGAGCAGCGTCGAGTCGCTCGGATCGCTCTTCTTCTGCAGACTTCAGGGCGGCTGTGTCGGTGGAGAGTTGATCGATAAGCGTAAATGCACGGGAGAACTGCTCATCAATATCCTGCTTATCTTGTTCCAGCTGTGGTGGGGTAGGGGGTGCGATCAAGGGTGTGATATATCGCTTGATCAATGTCAGCTCCTTCCGCAGCACGGCTGTAGGTTAAATACAGAAAAACTGACCTTCGTGATAGTGTACAGCCCATATCCGACACCACCCACAACAGTAGCCATAATAAACCAATCCCGCCAGTCCCGCTTTGGAGGTCTGCCGTGACGACGAAATTAGTATTCCCGAGACTATCCTCCGTGGCGGACAGCCACTTACTCTGGCGGGGGCTGCCATTGACCATACGATGGGTAGCCATATCCCGGAGCGGGTGGTTGAGGTGGAGGTGGTCGATAGACTGCTTGTTGGGAAGAAGGCTGATAGCTCGAAGATGATGTCGCCGCGGCCGCCGCGGCCGGATCTTCACCTACTCGCGAAAGAGCGACATCGATCTCTTCTTTCGTTAGGTTCTTTGACTGCAGGAATGCGACTCGCTTTTCGATCGGCGAAGAGGCGACAGACGGATCTTGGAGAACTATCTTCGAATTAGAGTCCGCAGCAAAACGAATTGCATTGCAGTGCGTCGATGATAACCTACAGGTGATCTAGGATGTTGAGGATGACAGTCAGCTCCGATTCCGGCAACCGCAAATGACAGATGAGGATTGAGGCAATAAACCTACAGCAGACGAGATAAGCTCCTCGCGAACCATGATGACGGGTCCACCAGGGACTCTGTTTCGGTTGTAACGAAACGAGAGTCTATCGAGCGACAATGTGCGCAGTGAGTGAGAATTGAAAGAGACAATGAGACGGAAAGCGAAGTGGAAAATTAGTAGGAGGAGGAGGAGGAGGAGGTGGAGGAGGAGGAAAGGGAATTGGACCTCGGAAGTTGGGGAGGGGAGGCTAGGACGGTACTAGGAGGTACTGTAATAAAGCAACTAATCACAGCCGGTACCGCGGCGGACTCGGCGTATCCCCAGAGGGGCCCGTGATCATGGATTCAGGAAGTTAGTTATCTAGTAGGTCCAACTGGAAAGAGTGGCTCAGTCCGGATCCGGTTAGTTCAACCTTTCAGCTCTCCTGTTGTTCCCAGGCCGCTCACCGCCTGCTATTTTCAAGCAAAGTGGCATGTCTTGTTTACATCCATCATCCGCCCGCTCGGTTGCTGCTGCCCGTCCAAAATCTCCCTCCATTTCCGACGGTAGAAGTTGGTGTTCCAGCTTCGTGCTGCACAATCAATCCAGATCCTGGTTCTCACTCCTCTTGGAATACCCCGGTTGGTACTTTGGGCCGATTTTGTGACTGTATCAAATCAACAGCTGCAGTCGCGGCTGCCTGCTCATCATGTCGCAAGATACCGGACTGTTCAGCATCAGGCGCCCTCGCGAGGTATGCGCCCCAACTTGTCGCACCTTCCATGTGCCTACATGGATGCAAGAAAACCCAGATTCAAAGTGATGCTGACTACCACATCTAGTCGATGGCGCTTGGAAGCGTTCAGAACTACTCCGCTCTTCCCCAACCCTCATCCGCCCTCAAACGTACCAGCTCCATTGGATACCAGAACCCTCCCTTCACTTCACAGCACACCCGCTCCATGTCGATTATGAACTCTGCCAGTCGCCCGCAACAGCCGAATTTCCAGCGATCCTCATCGGGTGGGGGTCTTGGTGCAGACGCCGGTCTCTCGTCAGTCCGGCGCTCGGTGTCGAGCAATATCTTCCATGGACCCAGCGTGGGACGCCCCAGCCTCGCTCCCGGAGCTATTACATCCAACACAGCGGCCGCGCAGGCGTTACAGCGAAGGAGTAGTGTATTCTCACGCCCGTCCATGGGGGGCGCCATGGCGCATCAGTCGTTCTTCACCCAGGTTCCCACAGTAGCTGGTGTCCCAAGAGACCCGAGACCTCTCAGAGACAGGTCTTTCCAGGCGCGGATCGGCCAAGAGCTGTTGGAATATCTGACACATAACAACTTTGAACTTGAGATGAAGCACTCACTAGGCCAGAACACGTTACGGTCACCGACCCAAAAAGACTTCAACTACATCTTCCAGTGGCTATATCATCGCATCGACCCGGGCCACAAATTTCAAAAGAGCATGGATGCGGAAGTGCCGCCGATATTGAAGCAGCTGCGTTACCCCTACGAGAAAGGCATCACAAAGTCGCAAATCGCAGCAGTTGGCGGCCAAAACTGGCCCACTTTCCTCGGCATGCTACATTGGCTCATGCAACTAGCGCAAATGATGGACCGGTTCCTTCTTGGGGAATATGACGAGGCCTGCGCAGAAATGGGCGTGGACGTCTCGGGCGACCGTATCATCTTCCGATTCCTTACCAGCGCCTATCATGATTGGCTTCAGGGTGGGGAGGAGGAAGATGATGAAACAGCAGAGAAGAGACTTGTTCCACATGTTGAGATGATGGCACAGGACTTCGAGAAGGGCAACGAGAAGTATGTGCAAGAAATGCAGGTTCTCGAGGCTGAGAATCGGGCCCTACGCGATCAGATTGAAGAGTTGGAGAAGAACGCCCCGGATATGGCCAAGCTGGACAAACATTTCCGCATCTTGGAGGATGACAAAAGGAAATTCGAAGATTACAACCAGAATGTGCAGGGCAAAATCGAGAAGTACGAAAATCGCATCAAATTCTTGGAGGACGAACTCAAAAAGACCGAGTCCGACCTGCAAGCGGCGGAGGATGAACGGTCCGGGCTCCAGGCCAGTGTCGACCAGCAGGGCCTGACTATTCAAGACATCGACCGCATGAACACCGAGCGCGAGCGGCTGCAGAAAAACCTTGAAGACACTGTCAACCGGTTGGAAGAAACGCATGCTCGGGTCATGGCCAAGGAGGCCGAGGCAAGCAAGAAGCTAGAGGACCTGGAGGAGGTGGTCAAGGCCTACAACACTCTCGGCTACCAAAACAGTTTAATCCCATCCTCTGCCGTGAACGCCAAGGGTGATGAATACGAGCTGAGCCTCAATGTCAACGAGAGCAATTTCTCATCATCCCAAATTGGTGGTCTCCCGAACAGAATCTCCCCGGAAGGAGACCGACTGCTTGCGGAGCCTTTCACTGGATACCACCCGGCTCACTTGTTGAACCTGGACTTGCGTGGTGCCGTTCGTAGTAATCTCCAGTCTCTCCGCAAGGACATCAACGAACGCCGGAAACGCGCAATTGACGATGATATGGAGCGTCGCAATCTGCTGGACAACATCAAGGAGGCGATGGACGAGAAAAGGAGCGAAGTTGAAGCCTTGGAACACAAGCGGCGCGCTGCCGAAGAGGAGTTCGAAAGGCTCAAAGAGATTACCACAACTCAGAAGCTGGCGTCGGATGCCCAGATTGAGAAGATGGAGAAAGAGCTGGCCAAGATGCGCGCTACGCTTAGCGAAAGCGTTCAACTGATGGAGCAGCGTGAGATGAATACCAACATTGAATACGAACAGTTGACGCTCCGCGCGAACTCTCTACGGGAAGAACTACACACAAATGTGGAAAGTATGCTGAATGATGTTATTCGCTTCAAGGTCCATGTTCAGAAAGGACTGGAAGACTACGAAAGCTTTGTCGTTGATGAAGTCGAGCAAGAGCTGGGAGGTGATATGGAGTTTGCTGAAGAAGAGGATATTGAGATGGCTACCGAAGAGCTATGAGCCCGGTTGAGCCAGAGTGAAGGCTCACATTCATGAGAGAATACAGTGTTCAATCCATAGGGTTTGTTGTTATTCAGCTGGGCTCGGTTGTTTGGGGTCTGATTCTCGGGCGCTATTGGTAGGTTCTGTTGTATTTTGGGCCTTGTTCTGAAGTTCATATCGGTTCATACTAGGTCTGGTCTTTCTGTCTTTTTGTTTCCATTGATACCTTTGGCCACTGGTCGCTGTTCGAGTCGAGTCATTGATCTACCTATCTACCTATCTACCTTTAGGGGTTGCATATACATAAATCCCCTTTTATTGATGTGTTACATAAGGCACTATCGTACTTTGATATCCTTGTCTGAACCTTGAAATACCAGATTCGATCATCGCCTGTGCAGTATATCTATCAGGTCCAAGGCTATTGAACTATTCTGATGATAGCGCATTATTACTCGTAAATGGCGCATCACTGATTGGGGGATGAGAAAGTTAACTAAGCCCCTGCAGCTGAGTCAGCATCTAGCTATCAGTTGCTGCTTTGCCTTCTATCAGTTAAAAGTTCCTCCCGCCAGGAACTTCTCCCCAGAGCCAACAGCTTTCAAAGAATCTTTTCTTTTCGTCGTTGGGTCCGTCTGTTTATTGTCTCCCCAAGAATAACTTCCCACATACTACAGTCTGCTCTAGTTTTATGGTATACATTTTTCATGGTATACATTTGACCTGGTCCCTGTGACTAGACATGCGTTACAGAACACTCGTTCAACGGTCACTTCGAGTTTTGGACTTTCTCCGCCCGTAAGCCACCTCCGCTAGTACCACTATCGTGTCATGAAAAGGTGCTTGTCCTCAGCTCGTCCGCTGCGCTCGCATCATGGGCCTTCTCGAATTACCTCTCCTCCCTCGATCGGTCATTTCTGCGGAACCCATGCCTCTCGCCCTCCCAGCTCGCGCTGGGCTTCCTCCGCGTCGCGGCGACGTGGGATCTACCAACGCTTCGCCACAGACAGCACAGCCTTCACTTATGAGTTTATCAGTGCCCAGGGGATGAGGAAGATGAGGCAGCCTAAAATAAGTGAGAAGGCACTCGACCCCAATGAACGCTGGCTCGCACTGCTGGAAGAGCATTTGCCACCGCCGTTGCGCAGAGACTACAATGGGGAGGAGACGGAGGAGAGTCCGGATCATTCCTCCGCCAATTCGTCGTCTATGGCCCAGGAATCCTTCGCAGAAGCTGTCGACATGACCAACACGCTATATCGAGCCCGAAAACATCGACATTTGGACCTGCTGACGTATCTTGGCTTCCGGTTGAACAATTGGGCTGCTGTGGATTTCATTTTAGGTCGTCTTCTTGACGCCTCCGAAGCCGCCAGTGACTTCTCGCGGCGCTCGCGGCCACCAACCGGTGTGCATTGGGCGCTGGATCCGAACTCAACGCTTGATGAGCTTTCTAGTCGAGCTGTGGATTCTGCGCCTCCTGCTGCGGCGGCCACAAACCGCGGCGCGTCAAATGACCCGAAATTGATTCCGCTGAGGCACAGTACCGCCAGGCCCTTTGCTGCCGAATTGAATGAGCGATTTCTGGCGCAGATATGGCAATCGCTGGGTGCCCTTGTACTAGACGCCGCGGATGCATCCCCCAATGAGGCCAAGTTGGCTATGTCGGTTGTTCTTTGCACTCTTGCCCGTCTGCATACTTCTGGCGCTATATCCGACCGGGTTTACGATTGGACTCCACCCCTGCGATTCCAGAGTTCATTTCGGCCTCCAGGGATGTCCTTGCTCAAGTCCTCGATTATGCAAGCTCTGACTGATGCTGCGTGGATGGAGTACGAGGCAGACATGGCTGACAAGGCTGCTGCAGCAGGCCAAGAATCACCCTTCATTTCGGTTAGCCCGGTCATCCGTGAACTAGGACCATCAATTTGGATGGAGTTGATTCTCTGGTGCTGTGTCGAGCAAGGCTTCACCGAAGAGGGGGTGTGGCTAATAGAGCGAATGAAGAGACAGTCGAGCGACAACCGCTGGACGGCCAAGAACTGGAACAAGATACATATGCTTGACAAGTCCGCACGAGTCTGGAAGACTAATATCGAGATGGAAAGCACATGGCGTCGGCCACATGACCCTGGAGTGCTTGACACGCGAATTATGGAAAATTACACCAAGAACAGGGTTGACCTGACTCCCTTTGTTGGGATGGGTGAGCGAACGATTAGCGAGGAAGTCGTTTGTGCATTGTTCCACAGTCTCCCAAACCTGGCATATCTAGGGACCGGTTTCCGAGGCATGTCACCCAGTCGCATGGTGTCCTGTGTTTTCACATTAAAGTTCATTTTCGCTTCGCAGAGGATGACACGTTTGCTTGCGACAACCAGGACTTTTAATACTTTCCTCATGCGGGTGCTATCCTCTGGAGGGATCAACGCCCAAAAGGACCCTTTTTGTCTTATTGACCTCCTCAAGGCCGCATCGACTGTAGTGCCGCCTTGGGTTCCGCCCTATACGCAAGACACGGATAAAAAGCAACTCAAGCGCTATCGTCAGTGGGATTCTTACAATCAAACTCTGGCGCCAGTTGGCCTGCTCGAATACACCCTTAGGTATTCTTCGTCCTTGCGACGGTCCGGGGAGGCCTTGAGGACATTTGCCTGGCTGCAGGAAATAGAAGACGAAAGCAGACAGCAGCGGATAGGCAAATCCTTCGACTCGGAAGCTATAGGCGCTGAGGACTCGCTTGATTCTTCTTTGTCACCCATGCCGCATCTGTCGAGTGTGACGCTGGCCGAACTGCTCGACTTGCTCACCGCATCACGGGCTTACGAGTCGGCTGAGTGGCTATTCTCTGCTACAGACGTCGAAAGGCCTGCCATCTCAAAGGACGTGTACGGTAACCAGAACATAGCGCCATCGATCCTTCGCTTCGCCGCCGCCACAAAGAACGAAGTCCTTGCTGAATCTGTTATTGGATCTCTTCAGCAGCCTCTTTCAACTAACACCTTGCGTGCCCTTCTTAACTACCGCATCGTGCAAGGCCACTGGGATTCAGTGGTATTCTTGCTCGAGTACCTTCGCGACCACCGCCTTAAGTCCTGGGGCCACAGCAACGTTGCCACCCTAGCAGCAGAGATCATCCGTCTGGAACACGCCCTTCAAGAGTTAGGAGAAGATTGGGAACGCCTCGGTACAGATCATGAACGGAGGCACGCCAACCTCGTCAGTTCTCTGGGCACGGCGAAGGCAATCCTCGGCCGCTTATTTGCTGGAGAGTTCAGCGAACGCCGGAGCTCGGTCCTATCGAACAGCGCTATCCCCGTCCAGAGCCGGGACTTCCAACCACGTGTGCTCGCGAGTTTTCACCGCGTCTTCCTCAATTTCGTAGACTCCCCTGCCCTTCGTGATATCGCCGCCTCCAGCACACATCACCTAAAATTCAAGGTCGCTTCGCGCACTTTGATCCCCTACATTCCCTCGACTGCGTTCCACCGGATCCTCGAAGCCGTCGTTGACACGCAAGGCAGCGCCGCGGGCATGAACCTTTACTTCAAGACTTGCTTGGACATCCTCTCACCGGAAACGGTCAGGACGCGTGAGGGCGGCATCCCGCGCATGTACCTACACTCCGAACGCATCCTCGAACGAGCCGACCCCCACTTCGACCCAGTATACTTCTGGGGCAAGCAGGAAAAGTGTGTGATCCCGAACTTGAATACCATTCGGGTCATCCTACGGGCAGCGATGAAAGAATACAACGCCAAGAACAGAGTGCAAGAAGACAAAAGTCACAATGACGACCACGGCACCGCTGAATCGTTCTTTGATGAGGATTCACAAATAAAGGACTACTTCGAGGGTAATTACTGGGAGAAAAGAATTAAGGCCAGAGCGGCGGCAACGAACCGGTCTGTCGACGACGCCCTGGATTCTCTTCATCGCGATCAAGATCAACCAACAACGCAGCCGCCGGACTTAGAGCCAAGGTCAACAACACTACAGTCAGAGCCAGAGTCAGAGTTCGAGTTAGAAGAAGAACCAGAAGAAGAATCCGAGCCGATGAAAGCGCGGGTCCTCGCCGACCTCATCGAAGCTCCCCGGGAGGGTCCCCAGAAGCTGCTGAGCCGGGACAACCCGGTCTGGCCCGTTCTGAACTTCTGCATCAGGCGGTACTTCCGCTTCGGCCTCAACTACAAGGAGGTTAACCGCGAAACCGGCGGGTATCTGACCCTGCAACGGCGGGATTATTGGGGCGACACGGAGGCGGCGGTCGAGCTCTCCGTGCGCACCCTTCCGGACAAAACCGTCCTGGTCGGGCCCGAGTCGATGGTCCGCAGGTCGAATCCGATCCGGAAAAAGTTTGTCAACTGATCTTCTCCGGATTCCACGGTTCTTTGTTTTGTCTCGAGATGGTTTCGTCTCCTCTGCCTGCTTGCTCCCTTTGTGTGTATAGGGGGTAAGAGCCAAAGAATCCCGGTTTCCATGTTCCCGGAGTCCAACTCAATGTGTCTACGTGTATTATAGAGTTGATGTGTATAGTCCGACCTGTACAGTTTCCAGGACCCCCTTTTTCCCTTAATCTTATATTTATATACATACCACTCTGCATGTTGATTTGCTCTTCCCATGCTCTAGTATCATATTGGCCTTGTCGGTCCCCCATTTCCCAATGTTCTGCTCTGTTCTGTCCTGCCCTACTATTTCCAAAAAGGGAATCACCAATCTTGCCAGAATCCAAGGTGCTAAAGCACTACCTTAGTATACTGTACCGAGATTCACGCACCCGTAGTAGGGGAAAGGGGGAAAGGGGGGTCTTGGAGGCGTCTGAACCGTTTACAACCTGGTCCAACCGGGTTATACCACCTAGTCCAACCTTCCCGGGCACAAACTCGTTATTTCGTATCAAGCCTAGAACTACTTAGTCTTGGGACAGTATTAGCTTAGGGTCAAGCTATGTACAACTAACTGCCTACAACCCTTAATGGACGTGCGGTACGTATCATCAATCTTGCTGTAACCACTGATGATCACAGCTACACGCAAACTGTTTTGGTCATGATTCAAGTAGTGGTATCAGTAGTAATATAAGTACTTGTGTATCCGTCAAAAGATATGTATAATCAATCCACACTGTAAGATCAATAGTTTGGCTGAATAGAGGTTAGGAGAGAGTGACCTTGTCAACGATAACGGGTTGGCAACGTTTGCATGCCGTGTTGGGACACTATTATACCAACTGCAACTTCAGCCCTCTCCTCTCTCTACCATGTATTAAATATCACCACCGAGCCCCCCATTACAAAGAAATAAGACCATCGAAATAAGAGGGTAGAGAAGATTCGAAATGGTATTCCTGATCTCGGTAATGAGATCTGTATCACAAAGGAGGAGGGTGTTATCAACCGGGGAAAAAGAAATATACGCCAACCATCCCACCCTATTCATTGATTCATCCATCCGTTAAGTTCATGACAAATTTCCACCAGCGCCAGTAAATTCAGGCCTCGCCGCTCAGGCCAGACTTCATTTCCCGTCTCTCCTGCCTAATACTCCACGTAGCAAATTTACCGCCGTACACAAAGCCCAGATGTTGCTCGCAAAGAAAACCAAATACAAAGAAGAAGCGGTTGGAAAATGGTTGCGGATGAAGACGTAAGCAGGAAGCAAGCGAAACAGAGAGACAGATGTCTGAGAGCATTCAGCGCTCAGTATATATGGGACAATATTGTGAAGAGGAGAATCAAGCTCGCGCACGAACTAGAGAAATGCTGTAATGGATCTTAAAAGCTTTGAGGCCATGGTAAACAATATTCAAAGAGAAATTTCAGTGAGGCCAACCAGATTGTGCGAAATCGTGGTGCAGCATGGCAATAAGAATTGGATCCTGGAGGTGGAAAAATAGTACTGTCAGACCGACTTTCCAAGAAGACAGCAAGTCGAATTGTACTTATCACCCCCATGGTTGATCCTCATCCCCGGATAATGGGAAGAAAGAGCGAATGAATTCGCCGCTGATCGGATCATACGGAAAATATGCATCGCCGCCGGGACTGGGGTCGGAAGGCATGAAACTCATTGGCATGCCCGAGTGCTGTTGTTGACTGTGTTGGTATTGCTGCTGCTGCTGCTGTTGATCCTGAGGGTTCATGGTAAGTGACAATCCAGAATCATGGTGCATATTGGACACTTGCGACGCAACAAAAGATTGATTCACGTCAGCAGATGTGTAAAAAAAGGGACCTGAGTTAGCGGTCTGTTCGGCTTGATGTTGGCCAGGTTGGGTCACGCTATGTGGTCGAGGGTCGTATCCAAAGACGGGCATATCGCTGATATCGTAGTCCATCCCATAGGCAATCTGGCGGAGACTACCAAAACACAATTCCCACGCCCGTCGAGAGGCCAAGCTATTCTGTGCCATCGCAAAGAGCCAGCGGATAGCCTTCTTTGTAGATTCCAAAAAGTTCATCTCATCCTCTGGCTTGTGAATACAACCAAAGGATAACTCCAACAGTAGGACCGAGGTCGCTTGCATCAAGTAGTGCAGAATACACCACCAGGGGCATACTTGGTAGAGACGGGCTGCGTCTGGCAAATCCGGCATCAAGTCAAGCATACGTCGAGAAGAATCCAAGGTTATAACCGCCATCTCGTGGCTGAAGGTTGGCTTTTTGCTAGCAGCCGTTTGCCTTGCGTCACGGCGACAGAGGCATGGCCGTCCCAGAGTAATCCGCGCGCTATAGTAGTGGAAAGCAAGGAATAGCTTGGCACGGATTACATCTGTGCTCTGGTCCTCTCGTCGAGAGAAGTCGTACGCCTCATGGAGATTTTGGTACCAAAGGTCAATCCGAGACCGGAGTTCACCAATCCGGTTCTCGATGTGACTCCATGGGATGGAAACACAGTCAAGTGAGTATACCCGATTGACGATTTCCTGTGCAATGACCGCGAGGTCGACATAGTAGAGAAAGCCTAGGGCGCTGCTCGGGGGCAAATTTCGCAGCCACGAGGTCTCGCGCGATTGATCTGACGCTTCAGCTTCTCTGCCCCCGCGGGGATTAGATGGCATCTGACGAACGGATGAAGAAGCAAGGGCGGATTCAATGTAGTCTTGACGGATATCTGGGTTGTTAAGGAGCCTGGTCGCAGCCGGCTCCGAGAGCTGTTCTTCCTCGAAAGGGAGTGGCAATGGCGTCGTGCAGATACCATCGGAAATGCATGAAGCCCGCCCTGTCATGATACCCAACATGTGCTCAAATGTATACAAACACCACCAGACCCGGTAGCGTGCTTCTTTAGAGATTTTAGCCGTGTTTTCGCTGGTATTCTTCATGTTGAGCCCTAATGTAATTGCAGACCGTACAGCCAGAGCTGCGATTCTCCACGCCCTGTTTGGTATACAAGTTAGATGGGACAACATATATGAGTGTGTACTATAACTGCCTCACCTGTTTATCTGGTCCGTAGAGAGTAGATAATATGCGATTAAACCCTCCACCTGAACCTGCTGAAGATCAGGATGGCTGAATAGCACGTCGCCGTTCATGCTAAGAATCCGGGCTCGAGTGAGATAGACTAGATGATCATTGTCATCTCCGCGCCAGGGCGCCTGCGTCAGGTGGGCATGCTTGGCGGAGATGGCGAAAATCATATTGAGGATGGCTAGCCACTTGTCTCCGGGGCGAGCGGCGCTATCGAAGAAGGTTTTGTATTGTGCGGAAAAGAGGGTGCGGTTGACAATGGGAAAGAACGGGTGCACGGTCTCCAAGTAATCCTGAAAAAGCTGATCGGCCACTTTCCGTGGCGGCATCCAGTACACATGCACGGGTCCAGGAACAGAAATGTCCATGTCATCCAGGTGGTAATTGACCGAATGGATCGCGAAATCGCTTTCTTGGTCCGCCTCGTAAAAGCCTGGCAATTTGCGTGAACGTTGTTCGGCCTCCTTGCGCACTCGCTGCATCCAGATGACCTCCGAGTTCTTGCCCATATAGCCCGTGGCTCGGGAACTCGGGGTTCGGTTCACATCTTCCTCGACACGGTCTATTGCGTCCAGCGATCCGATTGATGAAGTTGAAGATACGTCATCGTCTGCATATTCCTCCTGCGGCGTTACGGAACTCGACTGTGCTTCGGTGGACGTCGCGGTGCTTTCACTACCCGAATACTGATCAGGGTTAACCCATCGTCGCAGACTTTTCCAGGGGACATGAAGAAGGATAGAACACAACGGGCTACGGAGTTAATACTCACCTTCTCCAAAACAAGTTTTATTCGCTCGGCAGCGCGACCGTCCACCACGGAACTTAGGTCCCGCAGGAGGTTTTCATAATCGGAGGTCTTGGTAGAAAGCTTATTCAATTGCCTAAATACTTTTAAGTCAATGACCAGCGCAAGGGAAGCGTGCGATAAGATCGACAAACGTCTTGGTCCGTTCACGCCAGGAGACCGGGTATCGGCAGCTAACCCGCAGCTCCTTACACTGTCTACACACTGGCGTGTCCCCACTACACTTGGTTTTGCGATGCCGACAAGATTCGCAGGCCAGAGGTACACGACGAGCATAGCGTGGGGCAGCCCCGGAGCGCTGTCGCGGGATGGCAACCTTTTTGCTGGCGCTGGTGGTGGGAAGTAGTGGTATTTTATCGGAGTTAGTACCTCCGCTATTAGTGGTGAGGGTCGGCCGCGGTGGATGTTGTGATGACGATGTACTAGTCAGTGCTGGCGCGTTGGACGAGGAAACTGACGGCTCTTCCGGATGGGGACGAAGAGGCATTCCACCTTGCGAATGGCTTTCATCCCCGTCCGGTAAAGTAGATTGTGCTTCCATGGTGTTGTCTGATCAGACTAATGAGGGGCAACGGACGGCGGACGGCGGGGGTTCGCTTCGACGATGGTCACTTGCTTTCGCTGATTTTGGAGGTATCGGATGGGTGGTTGACGCTTCAAATATCGCAAACTATATCAGATTTTTTCGAGCCTAGAGCATGCACGGCCAAACAGGAACATGATGGCCGCCCGGGGGAAGGTTCCAGAGATGAGATGAGGCGATTAGAAGCGCGAAGGTTTGCAGCCACAGCCAGCTGCAGCGCTTTAGCAGTAGGGTCAGACCCAGAAGTGGCAAAAGTGGTAAGAGAGCGAAGAAGGGGGACCGGGAGGAAAGAAAGAGAGGAAAAGAACACAGGCGGTGATGATCTGTGGAAGAGACGAGAGAAAGGAGACTACTCCGTAAGGTACTAGAGAAGAAGGAGGAGGAGGAGGAGGAGGAGGAGGAATAGGAATAGGAATGAATGCAGTGGATGCGGGCACTTTCCTGGCAACAATGCAGGCTGCATGACAGGCGGGCGGGCGGTGACAGTCATTAGTACTCATACTCTACTCCGTACAGTAGGTAGGTTTAGTACCTCGACTTGGTCTAAGCTCAAGACTCGATCGCAATCGCCCCGCTATGAAGTCATGATCTTTTCTTTCCTCCTTGTTCTGGTTCAAAGCGTTCCTGACTTTCTTCGCTTTTCCACGAGTGCATCTGTCTTTCACTGAGTTCTTGGGAATAGTTAAGTTAGTTTATTGAATACGGCTTAGATAATACGAATCAGAAAATAGTTGACTTACAAGTCAACTTGGAACAACGGTTACACTTACACTACTACTTATGACTTAGGCAGCAACCACCTGGCACTGAGGAAGATCCATGATCACTTTCGGCATATCTCAAGTGGTCCCGTCCTGGTCTCTAGTGGGCAGAACGACTTCCCGACCGGAGGATTGGCCAGACCAACCAAGAGCGAGCTGCTGCTGCATGTCACCTGGCACCCTGCAGCTTGAACCATTCAGGGTTGCTGGCTTCAAAGCCTAGTCGGGCCCGATTAGTCCATGGAACGGAACGATGGCGTTGGCTCCGAAACCTCCAATCAATTTAGGGCTTACAATCCGCGAAGATACGATGAACCTTTTAGTATCAAATTCGAGGAGTCCCTTGCGGGGAGATTTGGAAGCTTTTTATTCCAACCTTGAAGAGGCCACAGGCGCTAAACATACATGATTGCTGACATCACAACATAAATCCCAGTTTTCCGGCCTTCCTTTTCTTTCTTTTTTGCTTCCAATTTTCCTTATTTTTGTTCTTCCAGTCTACCAGAACGTAGCCGTCTCAGAACGCCGACAATCGCATCCGCATCGATCCAACCAAGCGAGACGTTTCAGATCAATCCGACTGAACAATCAAACAGAATTTTTCACGATCAAACCGCAGACATTAAAATCGAGTCAGTCGTGGTGTGGGCGTGAGCGTGAGCGTGAGAAAGAGAGAAAAGACGGAGGACAGGAAAGAGGAATGAGGTATAGTAGGAGTATATATACAGGAGGAGCGGAGGCTTCGGCTGTCGCCTGGGGGGTTTCGAGAACAGAGAGAAGGCAAGTGCCGCGAGCACGCATTAGAGATAAAAAGATATACAGGGATATAGCAAACAGGTTGCGAAGAACCTGTTGACAGCTAGCCAATCAAGGCGAGCCAGTTTCGAAAATGGAGTGGAGAGGGGATAACTCCCGCTGACTGGTGTCTTGTTGTCGCGGGAATCTAGAGATCATCAAACATCTCATCGAGCTCATGGACATCAACTGTTTCCGGACTCTGTAGCTCTCGCCACGAATCGAAAACCGTCGCCCCGTCTGAGCGAGGCAGTGCGCGAGCTCCTAGCGACACCTTGTCTTCGTGCTCAGCCAGATCTGCCATTTTCATGTCCAGATCAGGCATCTCGCTGTTCAGCATGTCGATAGGACGCTTCAGTGTCGATACTGAGGGAACGGTGGGGTCTTCGGGTAGACTGATCTGAGGGGCACGTCCAATCGCTTCCGACTGAGACTCGCCATCCAGTCCATCATCCGAAGCCACACTCGTGCCAGACGAGATGGATGAGGCCACCGATGTGAGAGAAGGGGAAGGAGAAGTACCGAACAGAGCCGCCACGGCCGCCTCGTCGAGATCCTGCTGTTGGAGGTGGCCTTGGAGAGGGGAAAGTTCAGAGAGACCGCCACGAGAAAAGTAGTCGTGGGTGGGCTCATCAGCCATGCGATCGCCATTAAACGAAAGGTGGCTGTCGTCCACGGGGGTGCCGCAGATAATCATATTGTCTTCGTGCAACTCGTTGAGACCTTCCGATAGCGCAGAAAAATGTGTGATCGAGGGCTGTTGCTGTGCTTCTTTTTGTTCGGAAGCCCGCTCACGGACGGCGCTCGCGGTTTGTGTGAACTCCTTCTCATCACCTTCCAATGGAGGGGATGCAGCCCGGTTCGAGTGCATCAGCCGAGTGTGGTGATCTCCAAATTCGGTACTCGACCGGGAAGTGCTGGTGGAACCCGTGCGACCATCCAAGTCAATGTTTTCTTCGTCGAAGTCGGGGGAAGACAGGTCGACCTCGGGACTGGGGCTGAGGCGCGACCGCTCCCGCGCCAACGCGTCTTCCTCATCGAGGTCAATACTCGTCACGCTAGGCGTCATGTCCTTTCCTTCCACGCCAGGGATTATGACATCATCCGAGTTCTCTGGGATGGCTTGACGGGGTGAAGTCGTCAAAAAGTAGAACACCTTGCGTGGGTGGATGGGGATCAATTCCTTGGCCACAGGACAAGGCGCTAGTGCAGTCCAGGGGCGTTTCATATACGCGCTTAGCCGTGAAGACAGGAGAGCAGCGGGGTTGGCAGAGCTGTTGGAGGCGCAATAATGTCAGAATTGCAAGACAAGATTAAGGGTAGAATGACTGCGGGACTTACTTTGCGACGCTCTCGTTCAGCGCAATGAGAACAGCAGCCAATTCCTTGACCAGGTGAGGACGATTTCCCGTCTTCTCCAGTTGTTGAATGACGCCGACCACGATGTCATCGTTTATGCCTTCTGTGTCGATCTTGGGGGCGACCGTGCGGTCGGTGGGAGAGGGAGGTGGCGTGTGCTCCAAGGCGCTGCGCCGACCAGAGGAACGGACAGGTGTCGGATGGTCTTTGCTATCTGTAGCGCGCGTAGTGGTGGTTGAAGGCTCCGGCGATAACGAGGAATCGTGCGACCGTTTTACTTTCTTGGACGGAGGCAGCTGGTCGTCAGTCGCGTGCGGCGATTTCGAAGTGGACGGAGAGCGGCGGGACGAGTTCGGAAGGTGAATCCCCAAGGAGGGGAGCGACAATGATTTGCGACGGGTATTATAAGGCATGTTTTGTTTTTTGGAATATAATAGGATCTGAAGGGCGAGGAGGCGATGAAGTAATAGGATACAAGAGGAAGAAGGGAAGGATAAGCAACGCAGATAGTATACTAGTAAATCCGAGCACGGGTCGACGGAACAATACAGTATAGGCAAGACAGGAGAGCACGGGGACTAAGAATCAGGAGAACGAGTCTAATAACACACAAAATCCAAGACACAAGACAAGGTTAGAATGGAGAAGTAGGTAATGGAGATGGAGGGGGGCGAAATTCGGATGTTACAAAAAGAAGAGGAATGTATGATGAAAAAGGGGGAAATAGGTGGTAGAATGAATAGTAAGGAAGAAAGATGGGATGGGATGGGATGGGATGGGGGGGAGGGAAAGGGTAGTGGTGGTGGTGGTGGTGGGAGATGGTTAGTTTCCGGCTAGGGGAAGTGGATGGATGGATGGAGGGAGGGAGGAGGGAGGGATGGAGGGCCGATGTATGATGAAGATGGCGGCACCGAGAAAAGGCAGGATGGAAAGTCGAGGGAATGGGAATGGAATAATCACCGGAAACTTCGTTGGCCAGTGAGGGACCACCGAACCGTCGGAAGAAGTAGAAAAGGGCCCAGTCTACTGTACGGTAACGGTAAAAGCCAGAAATGGCGAAGAAAAAATAAAGTAATAGAAAATCAAATAAGGCGGGCGGTAGGAAAAGAAAGAGGGCCTGAGGAATCCCACTTGGTTGTGGTGGTGGTGGTGGTTGTGACTGACACACCATCTCTCTTCTCTTGTCAGTGCCAAATTTTTTTTTTTTCCTTTCCGCACTTTACTTCTTCTCGAGCCGGCTGAAAATCAGCACGGGTGGATGTTTTAGGGTGGCGGTTATTGGTCCGACCCGATGATGGAGCGTTTGATGGTCGTTTTAAGGAATGTCGGAAAGGAACTTTCTTCTTCCTGCTCCCCAAAGAAGATTACCGCCAGAGTCATCCATGATGAATAATTTGACTCAGACTGTGTTCAGAGGGGGGGTAGGCAGGCATGTACTGAGTATGGAGACTGGGCGGATGATTGTTTTTGTTTACTCTCAGTGACTCCTTAACAGCCTTCTTTTCCCGGCCAACAACATCCATTCCCCCACCTCCACCTCGAGACGCACTGGGGAAAGTCAGCAAGAATAGAGACAGACTATCTATTTTAGAGTCACAGCGATCCTACACCGCTTCCTTTACTGTTCATAATGTACGAGTATTCAACCTGTGAAGGAGGGAGTCCGTGTGTCGCTGTGTCTGTGTGTCTGTGTGTCCGGACAACGAAAGGTCTCTCGCGCGCGCGCGCGCGCCCAGCAGCAGGTCCAAGACCACGACCCCAAGACCCGGACCAGACCAGACCCGACTAGACTAGAAAAGAAACAAGAACCCGGAAAGCCGCCAACCCGTAAGATTCATAATGAAGCAAGCCTGCAGGACCCGAACTAAACGCGGCCGACTGGCTGAAATTCCCATCTTCCGCAGAAGGGGCAAAAAGAAAAAAAAAGTACCTACGGTGGGCCCCACCATGTGTCTATGACGACCAGAATGGATCCCTTCCACTATGATTGGTTGCAGAGACTATGATCAACTGAGGTTCTGCAGGCATGGACTTCACTAGGATGGTCTCCAGGCACTCCAGCAGGGCGAATCGGGTTCCTACGTTTAAATTCTCAGGGATCCTGCCGGCTGTGAGAGAGCTGTCCTGTACGAAATCGAAAAGCAGAAACAAATGGGCTGCTGATGATTGTTACATAGTATAACAGAGCCATAAACAAACAACGCCCTGAATACACATGAATAGAAGGTCTAATATACAGGTAGATAGTGTCCGACTCGGCTAGCACCAAAAGTTCCTTTGCCACGCCTCCGAGGTCTGCTTTCCTCACCGACATCATCATCGCACTTGATCTCATATCGGACCATTTTTTGGGGAAGTGCCCGAAGCTAGACTCGACTCACTTCACCCTTTACAAATCATCCTATCTAATGATGGTTAATACTGTCGTTGTGTGGAAATCATTCAACTGCTACAGGTTCACTACTCGATGCTGAGTGCACCCGTGTTCGGGTAGATGCATCATAGCTCTAACTGCATCCATGGAACATACCAGCGCAGCTCCGATATCGACTTCTCTATTCTATGACTAAGTGGACGGACATGAAAGCCTTATGACCGGAGGGACAAGCACAATCCTTTTGCCAGAGCACGAGAAAACGGCAAGACACAAATGGCGGCACATTGAGAGTACTCAGTAGAGGGGCACCAAAACAGTGGATTGGAAAAAAAAAAAAAAAAGAGAGAGAGGACACACAGAAGGAAAGAGTAAGGGAAAAAAAAAAAAGAGAAAAAGAGATGGAAGAAAGCCTTACACTAGTGCATAGTGCGATTAGCGTCGACTTTTGGCGCCAGTCTTGCCCTATTCCGCTCTAGTATTTAGGACTTTATGCACCAAACCACAAGAGATGTGGAAAACAAGCACAACAAATGAACGAATCACCAGCTGAGATTCGACTCCACTCAGCTCAAGAGAAAATCGTTCCTAGCGTCGCCGTTTAGAGCCATTCGCAAATCATGTTAGAGAGAGTGGGAACTCGAGTGAGCCGTCTAGAAGGTTGCCAAAATGCCCAATCGGACGGAATTGAGGCGACGCTAAACACCAGAGCGCTGGGACGAAGGGGGGACAACCCTCCCTCGCCACTGATGACTCTGCAATGGGTGGTGATTGATGATGTCCGAGGCGAGAGTCCCGCCAGGAACTGATGTATCAGAATTCAGCAAGGGATTCATTCAACCTTGTGGTGGCTATCCGGCAGCTGACTGTGCAGCCACTACTGCAGCGAGATCATGATTGGCAAACGCGGCGCCCCGCGGCTTGAAGACATTCCAAACTTACTCATACATTCATAGTTCGTCCTTCGCCCCATTCATTATCCATCCCTGGCGGGAGGTCGTTGCCTGGGGGGCGGCAGTGGGATTGACATATGGGGGACGCACTCGTAAGCCGTCTGCACATTTGTGCAACTTGTAGCATGCTTATGCATACATGTATGTATGCATGAACTGTACGGACTACGGAGTACTAACTATTGCTCTCTCTATCTCCAGTTTCATCTGCATCGTCAAAACAGATCCATATGCAAAAGCAAGAGGGACGCCGAGTCGGTTCCCGCCACCGACGTTGCATGCCCCTGGTGGGTTGGATGTGTCCAGACGGGGGGATGGATCTATCCCTCGGTCAGCCTCTCTCTCTCTCCACTGCACCCCACGGAGGCCACAAATGCAAATGCAGACATGCATCAGCCGTACATCATTAATCTTCTCTGTTCTGTCTCCATCACCAAATCTTGTAGGCGCGTATGATGCATCCTCTCTCTCATCTTTGTCTTCCAGTCCCACTCCATGCTCCTCATCCGATACCAATCACCCGTACTGTACTAAGTATTCCATGACAGACCCAGGCCAACTCGGAAGTATGTCTCATTCTCGCAGTGATCAACAAAAACCCCCGCCATGGCATGATGTTGTATTCGTTGTGTAGATCTCGTGTGCAAAAGTTCCGTCCTGGAAGAGACAGAACCCTAGGGCGTATCATATTACATGAGAGAATTGTTTGCATCACCGGCGGCAAGGACAAAGATCGTTCAATACATGTAGGTATATTCAATGCAGTCAGTCATCTTTTGTTAAGTTCTCGAATTCTCCGATCGATGACGATGGAGGTACATTAGGCTATGGGGCTATTTCTGCTCCCTCTCCGTAATCTGCTAGCAGTAGGGGAGTCCGCGGAGTACAGGGAACTAGTTGAAGTACCCCGCATCTTGCATAACGCCATTTTGACTTCATTAATCGGCTACCGAGAAAAAGCTTCCAACAACATTGACATCCATGTGAACCTGTTTCTTTGCTTTTGGGGTAGGGGCGATGGAGAGAGTTATGAGTGAGTTTTCCTGGCAGTGCAGTGGCTCGTATTCAGACATGAGTGCTGTACCTAGAGGTATGAACATGTACAGTGTAACGTTACTGAGTATATCAGGTTTGACGTTGGCGCAGGCTTACTCCGCATAATATGGAGAAACTATAGATTCCGCCCACAGATCAGTATAGGTCGCGCGCATGGGGTAAGATGCCGGGAGAATACTACCTAATCATAATAACCTGAGCTTGTTCATAATTCAAGATTCTATGCCGCACGCTAACTGGGATCAAGCAAGAGCGACTCTGGTACTACCACCAGCGACCTCATTCGTCTCTCAATGTTGATGCTGGGACGAACCTTGCCATAGACGATTCAATTGGTTTTAGCTGTGGCTGCTGCCGTGATCGAACCGGCATGTCATAAGACACTGTTTGCGTTTCCATTAGAAACACTGTTCACTCATGGTTTGTCTTACTGTAGCAAGCCCTCGGCTCTTGGTTTAGCAGAAAGAAAACTGCGTCTGATCCGAAACTACCAGATGAGAGCGTGGTGATGTTTGGCGTGGGTTATGCTAACCTCGAACCTTCGCAGCAAGGCCTTAAGGACGCTGCCTCTTGCGTTTAGTTCTCAAACAATACAACTGTACTGATATAACGCTGTCATATATGGTGCTGGGTAATACAAACTCACTAATTGGAGTAGGAGCAAGCAATTGGATGAAAGTGAGGAAGTAGTAGATAACTCGATCTAACATTGTTAGCAACGGAAAAAAGCTACGGTGCCTGAGTAGTCACGGATATATAGATATACGGATAGAACCCAAGCATTGACAATGAATTCAGGATTCAGACACAAGAAGACCGGATCTTCAAGATTGCACGTTCGAGGACGAATATGACGGCAGAAGCCATCTTACTCTTTCCAGATCTATAATACAGAACAGAATAGATAATAGCTTGCTAGTGATGCATTGGTGCATCTCGATGGACGGGGAAAGGAGCCGCGGGCGGGCCGCAAGCCCGCAAGCCCGCAAGATCCGCGCTTCTTCCATCGATGCCTCTCGCGGAACCACTTCAATCCCGCTCCTCCCACTCGCCATGTCGGAGTCCGGGGATCAGCTCAAGCGCAAACGTGCCCGGGTCGCTTGCGAGCCATGTCGGCAGAGGAAAAGGAAATGCAATGGAGCGACCCCCTGCGCAACCTGCACTGACTGGGGCTATAACTGCCACTATACAGATCAAACGCCCCGGAAACGTCGTCTGTCGCAGCCGTCCTCCGCTGCGACGGCAGCGAAGCCATCCTCTCCCGCCGCTGCAGCAGCAGTGGGAGGAGAGTCCCTCCGCTCGCCCGATGAAGCCGTCACTCAATCCCATCACCATCAAGGCATAGCCCGCAGTCTCGAAGCGAATTCCGCCGCCGCGTTTGTACGCAAGATGGGCCTCAAGGTTGATCCCGCCCAGGCGCCGAAACTGGCCCTGTTCGGATGGAACATCGGCGCACGGCAGTTACCCTCCGGAACGGGGGCGATCTCCGCCCGACCCATTGTCGATGTCATCTCGGTGGCCGATATGAAGCAGCTGGCCGAGGTCTACTTCACCAAGATCGATCCGTGCTACGGCTTCATCGACCGGCGCGTCTTCGACGACCGCCTCAAGACCCGATGGCAGACCCCGCTGTCCAGCGGTTCCATCTATGACAGCATCCTCGCCGGAGTCGCGGCGCTGGGCTCGCTCTTCTCCCACCGGAGCATGACCATCACGGAGCTGCACCTCGTCGAAGCCGCCCGGTCGATCCTCGACGGCCACGACGGATCCGGCCCCCCGTCCCTCGAGCTGGTGACGGGCTGGGCGCTTCGCGTGGTCTACATGCGCATGACGGCGGCGCCGCACGCCACCTGGATCGCCAGTTCGACGCTGATGCACCTCATCGAGGCGGCCGGTCTGCACCTGGAACCTTCTTCTTCTTCTTCTGCAACTTCGCACGACACCGTCCCGTTGCGCGCTCCGGCCACGACACCGCCCCACGACCGGGAGATCAGCCGTCGCCTCGTGGGCGTCGCGCACCACCTCAACATCTGGACCTCCTTCGACCTTGGCCTATCCCGCGTCGCCTTCCGCACGGGACTGCCGCTGCCGGCCTCGCCCACGAACCCAGGCGACTACACGCCCGAGGTTCTCAACCTCCTCCCGGCCTCCGCATGCCTCGACCCGGAGAACTCGCAAACAGACAGCGACCTCGAACCGACCCTCACCAAAGTCCTGCAGGGCACGCACACGCAACCCCCGTCCGTGATGGCCCAGACCAACCTCGTCCTCTGCATCCTGCGCCGGCTCCGCATTCTGAACCTCTCCATCACCCCGCAGGTCACGGACCAGGTCCTCGTCCTCTTCGGCCAGGCCCTGTCGTACGCGCGCACTATGGTCACGGATGGCAGCCCCTGGCACCAGGTCGCCAACGTGCCGATGCAGATCCTCTATGTCCTGCTGGAGATGGACACGCGCGCGTCGCTGGCGATGCTGCCCGCCGCGATGCAGACGGTGACGCTGGTGGCGACCACGTACGATACCGCCACGATGCGCGAGGCGTACAGCACCGCGCGCTTGCTGGTGTCGCTGTACCAGCAGCGTCGCTCGGAGGACACGAGGGTGTTGGCCGAGGTGCTGAATCTGGCTCCCGGGGCAGGGGAGACCGTGACCGAGCCGCTCAGCCCGAGGGTCGACGAGTTATCTTGGTTAGAGGGCTTGGTCGCAGAGATGCCTAGTCTACAAGGCCTTGAGCTAGAGCCCTGGCTCCAAGGAGATGTACTTGCCGGAGGTGAAGGATGGGAGTAACACAGATTGAATTGGCCCGCCCGCAGAATGAGAGCAGTGAAGGAACGACAGCAGCAGCAGCCGTCACCTAGTAGGTGAATTGCCTTTTGCTAGAGTAACAGTAACACACCATACTCCTCATGGAGAACCCCTTCAGTTGCTCCTCCACCTCCACCTTCTCTTCTCCTCTAACCTCGACACGACAATTCCCGGCGACTGGTTACGCCCAAGAAAAAGAGCTTCACTCCTTCTATCCCGCTTCTGTCTACAGTTCGTCGGCCGGTCCGGTAAGAACCTCAGTCAAGCCTCCCAAAAACATAACTTTCCCCGGTAGTGATGCTGACCTGACCAGATAGTCTAATACGCTAATCTCGCCTGGAGCGTAGCGCGCGGGCCTCTCTCCTTAGAGTAAAGTACTATCCTTGTTATGTCTGGCAGGTAAGCCTATTCATAATTGCGGGACTAAGAGGAGTATAAACTCACGATTTGCCCTCTATCACTAGCCAAGCTTTATCCGGACAGGATGTCGGCTCGCTCGGGAATGGAAGGGTTTTGCAAAGTGTGCCTTCACGCAAACAACGAACACTACACTGCGCCCTGCCCTGCCACTGGCTGCCTGAACAGATGGAAGGAATGCACTGCCAGTAACTGCTTCAGAGAGCGTCCTAAGGGCTCCAAGGGCGCCAAGGGCTCTAAGGCTTCGAAGGGTTCTAAGGCTCTACCATACAGGGTGTGCTTTGGATGCAAGGACCACCCGGCATGCAGGGAGAATCTCGATTTCAGCGGCGACCAGGTTGATGTCCCAGAGAAGCAGAATGAGGACTACGCCGCGACTGGGACTGCGGGGGGCCAAGATGCTGAAGGTAACTGGACTCGTTGATCTAGTTCTCTGGACTTCTACGAGGCAACTCAAATGCATTGCTGAGACATACCCGCATATTGCGGCGACATTGATGTATTTCATTTCATACATACTGAGCAAGGCCATTTCACATTATCATGAATCAAGCTTCTAGCAGCCATCGTGCTCTACCGCATCTCTCCATTTCAAGATTCTCTCTAGATCAAGCTCCTTGTGCTCGGGCTCAGAAACCGGGAAGTCGTTGTTGTTCCAGGGGTCTTTGATCCAAGGATGTATCTGCATACAACGGATAGCATCAACGTCACCCGACCCATCGTCAAGCCATATGGCACCCTCATGATGTCTTTGCCAACAGAAGAGTCTTCGTGTTCCACTGCCCGATTGTCCTTCAGCCAAACTTCTTAGAGGATGAGGCAACCTGGATTGTCAGCACATACTAAAAGTTGATCGTTGTCATAGGCTTACTCGTCGGAATTTCCTGCACAACCAAAGTAGTTCAAAGTATGAACCTCCGAACTTTCGAAGTCATGCTTGCTGCTCGCAGGGATTCTTTGCTCAGACTCTAGTATCCAGTATATCTGCCAAGAGCGAGGTCTATGCATGTGTGGCAGATGCTCCCTCGCTTCGAGGCTTAGATTTGTGACTGGAGTTGAGCCAAATGGCGGTGCTGGGGACCATGGCCATGGCAGTGAACTAGTGTTGGACAAACAGAAGTGCGAGGTCTGAAATTCATCCACCCGAGTGCTCAAAAGCTCCTTGGAGGAGGCTGAACGGTAGTTCATCTGAAGGAACGATTGGTATGTGTTTGTCCAGTACGCGGCAGGCAGACAAAGAATCGGTATCCCGCTCATCGACCACCTCAGCAGGGGCATCACCTGGTTGGTGTAGATTGCTGCTGCCCAAAAAAGACCCAGATATGGTTTCACATACATGATTGCGTTGAGGAGCTGCCGTTTGTCAATCTTGTCAATAAAAGGGCGTAAGTCATCACATGGCTTGTGCTCTGTGTGCAGCTGCCGCTTGCTCATCGTATCGGTTGGCGAAAGAGCTTCAATTATGCCTAAAGAACCGGCCCCTAAGAGATTGCAGGGCACGCTAGGGTCAAAGAACACACTGCAACTCAGTGAGTCGATAGCCTCTCCTGTTGTGCTGAGAAACATGCATTGATCGATTGATCGGAACAGCTTTTCGTAAATCGTGTTCTTGCAAACTGGGCCAGGGCTCAAAGACATGGCTGGGATCCTCACAGGAGGAGGGAACTTGGGTCGAGATATCGTCCATGGTTCTAGATTCAGGATCGAAGTAAGACCAATGAGTAACTCTCCTTCGAGGCTTTCGAATTTACAAAATTCGACAAGGGCACCAAAAGCAAGGGCCGAATCTGAAGCGACCGGCTCCCATTCATCTCTGACAAGCAAGTTAGCGGGCAGATATGAAGAACAGCTCCGGCAATAGACATACTGGGGGTAAGTGATGTCAGACAATCTCAGCATCCACGGAGAGTAGAGTTGTTCTTCCTCATCTTCGGGGTCCCTGCATCGAGCTTCCCAATGACCCTGCAGAACAATGTCCCAGAAAGACTTTTCAAGCTGCAAGCCTTTTGCATGAAACATGTGGCACTCCAACCCAGCTTGCTGTAGAATCTCCACCCAGCGGGCAGAAAGGATATAAGACCAAGCTAGGGCGATGCTCGTGAAGTACCCGGCACGAAGAGGGCTGGCAGTAGCGGGAATCGTAACTTCTGTTGGCATCTCCGTAGCAGTACAACATGTGACAGGCCGTGGCTTTGCGACGAAGTGACGATACTTGAGTGACATACGAGGTTGATCGCAGGAGGGATCCTCCGTCGAGTCGATGCATATCTCTGATTCGATAAGACAGTCTCCCACATTTCTCACCACCTCTTCTGGAGGAGAATGAAAAAATGGAGGAACGTCCTTGAGCAGGTCTAAGAAGGATTGTATGTAGAAATCTAACGAGTCAGAGCCCCGGATATGCGCAGTGGCCGCATGTTTCCACTGAGCAAGCTTGGATCGATAGCACAGATTGAACTGCGATGTTGTTGGACAGATTCCATCACCAGGAGAAACTCCAGAGCTATTGTGCAAAGAGCCTGATGGTTTTACACTTTTTTGAGTGGCCGGGGTTGTAACTCCTTCGTCAGCGGTCGGTAGATGCTTGGAGACGTGCAGTGAATCGACGCCAATAGTGAGTGGCGATGGTGGGCTGCTGTGAGATAAATCTGATGCTTTATCACTTTCATGAGATGTATGGGTTGAATCTTCATTTTCCATAACTGAGGCCATGTTGGAGATGTGTCGCGGAGGGTAAGTTATAGGTTGAAGAGAGTATACAAAGTAGAATCAGCTTCAGAGGCGAACAAGAAAGCAGTTTGTAGAGGAAGACAAGTGCTGGGCCCAGATTGCAGGTGTATCTAGTGCTGAGAAACTCGCTAGGCTTCTCCTTTTCTTCTGAGTGAAGTGAGGAAATGTAGAGATGTGGATGGGTGGGAAATTGGTGGCTGCTTCTTAATCGGGTACTCGACGCGACGGGCATGGGGTGTCAGGTGATCAGAGCATGTTGATACAATTCAATTTTTTTTCTACTACTTCGAGGCAATTCAGTATCTGTCACATGATGTGGTCTCCTTGATTTGAACTAAACACTTGGTTTGTTATGAGATCCTATTACTAGATTGAAGCCACGGACTCATCCCGACCAACTATTCATGTCCATCCGCCGGCCAGACCTGGCCGTTATTGGTCTTCACCACACTGAATTTCCCAGCCTTACGATCCGCGATTATCACCTCTTTGGGCTTGATAAATAATGGCTCGACGATATCATGGTACTCATCGAGGTACGGTCTTTTCATCGCCACCTGCTCCCATATCAGCAGAAGAGATCCAAGCCGAAGAGAGCTATCTTTGGAAAGAAACAGAAGCCATACATTCACCACCCATTCCTTTGATGCGTTCCTAGAGAACCATCAATTAGCAACGGCTGACAATAAGCATGATAGATAGTTAGGACGAGATCACCAATTCTTGAGCACCAAAATCTCTCCCTTGTTTTCCTGCGACTGATACACTTCGAAGAGCGTGCATTCGGGCTCGCGAGCAATCTTGTAAAAGACAGCCCCGAGGGCTTCGAAGTATTTCGCGACATCCTTCTCCGCCACCCAGATGCGCACCTGGAGTGACACAAGATCAGAAGACTCCGACATGGTGAGGGCTTGCGAGAATCGGTCTTGAAAGGTAGCTTCAGAGCAGTCTTCGTCTGGTCTCCAACGACGGAATCATGAGGGCTTTATATAATCCCTCGACACCCAGATCTGAGCCTTGCGGCTAATAAGTGTAACCCCCCATAGTGAGAGTTACACCTTCTCAGCATTGGGTTGCTCGACTCGAGTATCGAGCCGTCTTTCCGCGATGTGGTGCTACTTCTGAGAACTCACTACGCAGGCATCCTCGATACTAGCCAACTGTCCTTGACTCGAGAGTCTCCCAGAACAGCTCCAATAGGGATCTCGACCGCGGACTGCAAGGGCCCATCCTGCTTTTGTAAGTGACACAGAGCATACCTCGTGGGTGTAGCCTATAGAGGAAGCACTTTACTCTGTCACCAGATTGTCATCTGAGCTACGATCGATGGGTCACCCGACAGGCTCGAGAACATCGCATGAAGTGAATCTTCCAATAGCTGGCTGTAGACAGCACACTTGCATCCGTGAAGATGTCAACGCTATCTGCTACGCCCACGAAACCGACAAAAGGGATCGCCAAGCCATATCAGTTGGACAGCCTTCTTCGGATCATTTTACCGGAGCATCTCATCTTGGACTACTCAGCAGAAAACTGAAACTGTAATGGCTGTTACCAGAACGGAGAGATGTGGTTGTACCAACTTAAGCCAAGTCAAACATTCAGTTGGAGAAGTAAACCGTTCCTGGCAATCACATGCATTCAATTAGGTATGAAAGTGACACCCAAGGTTAATTCCGAAAGAGGTTAGACCATTCCCCGCAGCAACCGAAGCTTCTCCCCCCACCAAACTCACACGCCGCCTGCCGGCCCGGTCTCGTCGCCGGTGAGTAACAGCTTCACCACTACTACCCTACATCTCAATCCCTTTATCCCTCTCTTCTCTCCGAAGTTTCACAGATATCCCAATCATACCTCCCACCCCGACAACCAAACCAACCACAATGCCCTCCCTCAAAGAAAGCACCATCGCCTTCATTGGCGGCGGCAACATGGCCTCGGCGATCATCAAGGGCCTGGTCGCGCAGAACATCGAGAAGCAGAAGATCATCGTCGCCGAACCGTGGGAGGTCAACCGCTCCAAGATGGACGCCATTGGCGTGCGCACCACGACCGACAACGTCGTCGCCGGCGGGGACGCCGACATCGTAATCATCGCCGTCAAGCCGCAGATCACCAAGACCGTGTGCCAGGAGCTGGCCGCCTCGTGGACCCAGCGCTCCGCGCTCCCCATCGTCGTCAGCATCGCCGCCGGCATCACGATGAAGAGCCTGCGCGAGTGGGTCCAGACGAGCGACGGCCGCTCCGCGCACATCGTGCGCGTCATGCCCAACACCCCCGCCTTGGTGAACGAGGGCGCCTCGGGTCTGGTCGCCAGTGAGGATGTCACGGCGCAGGAGAAGGAGGTCATCAACGAGCTTCTGGGCAGTGTGAGCAAGGCGACGGAGTGGGTGGATCGCGAGGAGCTGTTGGACGTTGTCACCGGGTTGTCCGGTATGGTTTTCCCCACCCCTTCAGATTTGCACCTTAAAGGGCTTCTAGATAACCGACTTGAAATTTAGGATCCGGCCCGGCCTATTTCTTCGCCATGGTCGAGCATCTGGTGGCCAGCGCGACGGCTCTGGGACTGTCCAAGGAGCAGGCGACCCGTCTGGCGGCGCAGACGTGCCTGGGTGCCGGCAAAATGCTGGTGGAGTCGGACGAGGAGCCCGCGCAGCTGCGCAAGAACGTCACCAGCCCCAACGGCACGACGCACGCGGCCCTGCAGACCTTCGAGGCGCTGAACTTCAAGGAGATCGTCGACAAGGCCGTGCAGTCCGCTACGGCACGGGCGGAGGAGTTGGGCAAGACCCTCGGTTAAATATGATCTTCGTCAAGTACAAAACATGACATAGAGTTTACGATTCGAACTTCTCTTCCATTCAGCTATAAACTCTTCTCTGAAGCAACTTGGTGCTTTGAAAATTGGCGTGGTAGCGTCAACATAGAACACTTAGACGAGACTCCGAGACAACACAACCTCTCGATGACCCATTACTGTACCACTACCGGTAAAAAACTCCTTTATGCACAAAGTTACAATTCAATTGCAAATTAATTCAAACAGAATCTTTTAGCTGACATGTAGTAGACCGAGCATTACAATACATCATTAGGGAAGATACATTAGAGCATGGCGCCATTTGGACTCCCCGTCAACACTTAGGTAGGGGAGGAAAGAGAAGGCGCTGGCTGGGGAAAGAGTACAAGGTTGATAGGCAAGGCACGAACCGAGAACCGGGCATTCCTTCAAGCGGCGTGCATGGCACCGTGCTTGCAGTATGTGCCCGCAGCGACGGATCCCATGTGGACCGGACGGCCGTGGGCGCACAGGGCCCAGCTCTTGCCGTCCTCGTCACAGATGATGGTGTTGTCGACGCAAGCGCCGCCGTGGGTGTTGCTGTGGGCGGCACCGTGAGCGGCACCGTGCACGTTTCCATGGGAGGAGCTACCGCTGCCGCCACCACTGCCACCAGGGGCAGCGCGGTCGGACTCGGCCTCTGCGGGGGCAGGGGCAGCAGGGGCAGTGGGGAGGAGCACGGTGTGCTCGGTGTTGGAACCAAAGGCGGAAGCCACCTTAGAGGCCGACGAGTGGGAAGAAGAGGAAGGGGAAGAGGATGGCGATGCATGCCCCGCTGCCGAGGACGTCAAGGCGTTGTGGGAGGAGGAAGAGGAAGACGCAGAGGGCGAGGCGGCGGAGTTAGAGCCGTGGGAGCCGCCCAGGAAATCCGCCGAGCCGGTGCAGGTGTAACCGGTGCCGGAGCCGCTACCCTCCACGGACGAGCCGGGCATGGGGAAGTTGACATCCTGGCCTTCTGTGGTCGTGCAGCCGCCCGGTCCGTTGATGTTGGCGATGAACATGGGCGGGGCGCTGCTGTAGCTGGCGACGGCCCCGGCGACCTCCTGCTGCGCAACCTCTCGCTTCTTGGAGCCACCGATGGTGACCTGGGCGCAGTTCATGTACATCTCGCGGTTGCCGACCTTGTTGAACCACGACCACGCCAGGAGCGCCTGCCCGCCGGGAGCGTCCGAGGGGATCGAGAACTGGTACTTGGAGGTGAGGGGGCATCCGCCGATCATCGAGTGGATCACCTTGAAGGACTTGCCCTGGTCGTAGGACAGGGAGATTTGGCAGGACCCTCCCTCGTGCGTGGCACTGCCCTGCAGTTCCAGGCTGTATGAACCACCGGGGGAGTAGTTGGCTACCGACGAGAACGGGTCATTCGCGTATCCCTTGCACGGGAAGTCGTGGCCGTCACTGGACAGAGGGTTGGTGTACGAGTAGTCCTTGTTGTCACCGCCGTTGGGGTTGAGGGGACTGCGGATGGGGTACGGGTTGGACATCTGGATGTGGGCCGACACCGACGAGGCCAAAAGGCCGCAGAGAAGGGCAACACTCTTCATCTTGAGGTATATGGGAACGCGTGGTTGTCTCTGACACGAAAGGGAGCCGACTAAGCTGGGGTAATCGGCTTGGTTAGTCGTGGGTTCTTTATGTCAAGGGTCTTCAACCTTGTGAAGGCTCGGGGTTATAACACTTACACTGCTTGTATCCACAGTCAGACAGATATGCCACAATTGCGCCAATGTTCACTGAGGTAGACAACGGCTCGTCTGCTCGTGTAGCGTTTTCAAGAGATACCCTGGGCTGCGCACGAAGGAGAAGGCACAGACGTCTCAACAGCAAGAGATGAAGGAAACCAGTTCCTATAAATAATATGAATAGCAAGTGGCATGCCTGACAAGCTTATTCCAGATCTCCGACTGGGTCCCTGGAGGAATGGTGGATGTCTTGCTGCAACGGAATGCAGGTCCGCGTAGGCTTGACAACAAAAGAGCCATCGGCATTCCGTGCCACCTGCTCGACCGAGTTTGCTGTCCGATGAGCCCGCTTCTTCTCCAACTTGCTTAGACTCTCTGGGACTACCTGTCAAGATATTGAAATTTCAGTGGAAGACTTCTAACTAATCTCCAACGTTGTTATAGCTCGCTCATAGCCATGACAAAGGCCGGACCCCGGCGTCAGTCGTGCGAATATGCAATGTAGAGTTTAAACCAGGAAAGTAAGCAACCAATAACAAATGAATCGTACCTAAGCTGAGTCTCTGATCGCCAGGCACAGTCTTGTCGCTAGTCTGTGCCACGGCTTTGAAGCACAGATGGTGCATCAACGGTTGTCCCACCGGTCGATCACCCTAGCTGCCTTGAGCAGCAAGTATTTAGACAGGCATCCACCCCCCAATCTCGAAACTTATTTTTGTCTCCCTCTTGCATCATAGTTCTGCCGTATTGGCCATCGTATTGGCTCCTTCTTTCGGCCGCAATGTCTCGCATCACGAGAATACTGAACACTGCGTCTTGGATTCCGCTCCCGAATGTTTTAGACCAAGTCCTCTGATCCAGGGTTTCAAGGTTCTCCCACTGGATACTTTGGCAAAAGGAGCCCCTGTCCAGCCAGTGAAGGAGGAAGCAAAACTATTCGTGCCCGTCCAACATGCCAAACGTTCCCAGGGCAGACAGGGGGGGCTGGGAATCTGGCTGAGCCCCGGGAGGTTTGCCACCCCCTAGGGGGACGGGCGAGTCAAGAAACAGACAAGCCAGATGTTACTCGTACTAATGTATAGCTTGAACTTAGGATCGGAGACTTTCATGAGGATCTGCAGCCCTTTCCGTTCCGCGCGCACTGGCCCCTGCAGGCACGTCTCACGGCCAGGAGGACTTGCTGTCCAAGGCATTCTTCGTCTGCCGCTGGTTCAGCGCCCGTGACGACATCGGTTTCATGTTGATGTTGCGCTATTGCTTTCTACTCCGTGTCAAAAGGTTTCGACGAGCTATGTTTTCCTCATCAAATTCGCGCAGATCAGAGCGCTGTGGCCGAACGGTGTCCGTGGTGTCCGTGAGGGTTCAGAAACATAGGTAAAAGGGCGCAAGGGGCTTCCCTCTTGGAGAGGGTATTTGACACGGTCCTCGGAACCTTTGGGCCAGAGGTAGTGAGCTGAGCAAGCCATGCTCAATGTCTGGAGAAACGCAAGAATTTTCCGCTCTGCTAATGCACCATACTTCTGTGAAATACGGAAGTCAGAGTGATTGGACTGGCGAGACGAGACCTGAGCTTTCAGGCAATGGTCTGCTTTAGACGTTCAGCTTCGAGTTGGCTTCAGCGAAGTAGTCAGAGACCCAGGGCCCAGTAGAAGCAGTAGATAGCAAAGAGAAGCTTATACACAAGAGAAATTCGATCGAGAAACCGAAGCTCGGATAGACTATTTGCGTAGTATATCCAGCCCAAAGCTTGACGAAGCGATCCACGCACCAGCACTAATCCTAATCCGGTAAGTAGATCGCAGGGCCCCGGTTCCAGTTTGCACCCCAAGCAAACAACAGCTTCCGATGATGAATGAATTGGCGTCACAATCCAATCCAAGCCAAGCTTGCCCGAATCATACGAACTACACATACAACCCGACCGACCTTTCTGAACAGAACACCCAGAGACAAAGGAAAATCATCACCATGTCCGAAGGCGGAGGCTGGAGCACCATTGAATCCGACGAGGTAAAGCAACGCTCCACAAAAATACAGCACAGAGCAAGACAATCTAACCGCCCGCACCGCGAACGCAAATAGGGCGTCTTCACCTCTCTGATCGAGAACCTCGGCGTCAAAGACGTGCAATTCGAAGAACTGATCTCCCTCGACGCCGGCACGATCCGCTCATTAAGGTACTCCCTTTCACTCACCAACCCAACACAAACCCTCCAACCATCCATCTCACTAACCAACCAAACCACCACCACGCAGCCCCGTCTACGGCGTAATCTTCCTCTTCAAATGGATCCGCGACCACCCCCCGTCCACATCCACAAGTACAACATCAACACAACAGCCACCCGCGGCAGGAACCCACGACGCCAACCCGCCACCAACGCTCTTCTTCGCGAACCAGACCATCCAAAACGCCTGCGGCACGCAAGCCATCCTCTCCGTGATCCTCAACCACGACACCGCGCCCCCCTCACCCTCCTCCCAACTACCAAAAATCGACATCGGACCGGAACTCCGCGCCTTCAAGGATTTCACCACGGGCTTCCCCCCGGATCTCCTGGGCGAGGCGCTGTCGAACAGCGAGCCGATCCGCACCGCGCACAACGCCTTCGCCCGGTCCTCGCCCTTCGTCGACGAGACCCAGCGCGCCCAGCAGGATGAGGAGGGCGGGGACGTCTATCACTTCATCGCGTACACGCCCGTCGCCGGCCGGCTGTATGAGCTGGACGGCCTGCAGCCGCATCCCATCGTCCACGGGGACTGTACCCCCGAGGACTTTCCCGAGAAGGTCATCGAGGTGATCCAGCAGCGCATCGCCCGGTACCCCGAGGGCGAGACGCGGTTCAACCTCATGGCCGTGTGCCGGGATTTGCGCGTCCGGGCCCGCGAGTTCGGCGACGCCGAGGCACTGGAGACCGAGGAGCGCAAGCGGAGGGCCTGGGCGTGGGAGAATACCCTGCGCAAGTCGAATTTCGTGGGCTTCATCGGGGAGGTCATGAAGGGGGTGGCGGGCATGAAGGAGCAAGAGGGCAAATTCGACGAGTGGGTCGAGGGGGCCAAGAAGGAGACCCAGAGGAAGTTGATGCGGAAGTGATTTCCCCGCCCTCTCTCTTTACTATGGCTCGCAGAAGGTTGCCTGTGGCTCCTTTGGATGATGAACTCAATTTAGAATCAGTGATGTGATGATACTCCTGGCTATGTAGGTATGATGTATGTATGTACAGTACAAAGACAAACATATGGCAGAAGAAAAGATCGCTTCGTCATTCATGTCCGACCAGTTTCCGTCCTTATCGTGTGTGATCATCAGAGGCCACCTAGTACTTGGTGATCCGTGACTTGATTTGTTCGACCATTGGCGCCGGCAATTCATCCTCTTGTACAAATCCCATCGACAAGAGGTCAGACCAGAAGAACATGGCGCGGTCTTGCGCATATGCGAGGTAGTCGAATTCGTCAGACTCATCGACATCCGCGTCCACCGGGGAAGTCGAGGTAGGCACATTAGTAGTCGTCTCTACGTGCGCGCGGTTACCATTCGCGGTATCACCTTGACCATTGGATGCTATGGCGTCCGCATTGATACCTTCTTCCATGCCTGGAACCTTCGCTTGGACAATTCCCCAAGCCACCCACTGAGCGGACGTGATCACGCGCCAGAGCTTTGTCTGCGTCATTAGGGCCTGAATCTTGGCTTCTATACCGTCCGCATGAGATCTCTCGATATCCACACTAGCCATCACATCCAAATCTGGACCGGCATCGAGACTCAGCGGCGCAAGAGAAGTCGAATTGGAAGTACCTGCCCGCATCAGTGGCGTGATGGACGGCGAGGCCTGCTCGCGCAATCCCGGCCGATGGCTGAGGTAAGCACTGATGAACTGACGTTGCTGTGCCGGAGTTGGGTATTCCGTATTGTTGCACGCCCAAGGTCTTTCCGCGTCGTGATAGTTGTAGCACCATTCAGACTGTCAATGTGGGTTAGTGATGAATTGGCAGAAAGCTCTAGAAAGTACTCACGAAGTGGTTCGCGAATTCAAAACCGGGCGTGTTCGCCGAAGCATATTCGAAATCAATCACCACGAGCTGCTTATGCTTGTTCTCAGGACGAAGCAGGGGCGACTCTTGACTTGGCTCCATTCTCAGGAGATTGCCATATTGTGTCTCGACACTCAGTCAGCATTTTATCCATGAAAGGTGGAAGCAACAGACTTACATCGTTGTGCGCAAAGACAAGTTGCTGTTTCAGGGCATTACTTCCGCCGCAACTGGAGATGAGCCACTTGCGATAATTGTCGACTGCCCTTCTGAATACCGGCCAGGGAACACCGCAAACAAAGCCTCGCCGACGCCATGGCTCTGAGATTGACTTGCTTGCGCTGTGCTCAGATTGAATCTCCTTGTCCAGCCAGTTGATGACCTGCTCGCAACGGTCGACCCATTTGTCCCAGTTCTTGAAGACCATCGGCCCTCCTTCCCTCTCTTCTGGGAGCAATTCAACCCCGTCATGAAGTTCTCTCATCCGTTTGGCAATCTGCTTCATAGTGAGAGGATCCCGAAGCTCGCGGGGTGTCAAAGGACGGGCTTCGAAATACTCCTCAAAACGTCCGTTCTGAAAGGTACCTAGCACTTTGGGACCGATGTTCTTACGGCCTAGGCGCCGAAGTATCTGTAACTCGTTTTCTCGATCAATCAAGTGATCCACCTGCGGGCCATAGATGCGCAACAGAAGCTTCCTGCAGGGGATTAGATCATCTCTTATGACTTTTATCTGACGTGGGAAAGGAGGCACTTACGGAGGAGGCTTTCTCGCAACCAAAGAATAAGAACCATCCTCGGCCTTCGGGACCGGAATGTGATGTGGCGGATTCACCACATACACCGCATTTGTCAGAGCACCGCTGAGTCGAATGACCTCGATGTCGGCGGCGAGATCCATGGGTAGCTTTCGCCATCCCTTGAACTGCAAGGTGTGCGCGATGCGGAGTATCTCAGTCTTGAAAGCCATCCAGGCTTCTCTGTCTTTGGCGCAACGGACACTGGCACCTTGTTCGCTGTCATCATCGTCTGCGCCGCCTCCGCTGTAGGCTAGGGTCTTAGAGTTGTCCAGCACCGCATCCACACTAGGAGCAGCAACGTCGAGATCCGAAAAGTCCGACTCGGAAGCCGAACCTCTTCGTAGTCCTCTAGATCGATGGCGTCGAAGTCGCCGCACAGCACCGTAGTCCTGTCGCGAAGCAGCGTACTGTAGCAAGATTTTCTCGAGCTTGTCGAGAGCCATAGGAATCTGTGTGCTGGAAGACGACCTCTCCTCTACTGACATGCCGGTGCTATTGCTGCCTGCAACTTGGCCAGCACTTGCTGCGTCATCCGGAACACCAGAACCTAGTGAGCGATGAGAACCGCGCTTAGATCTCTCATGTTGAAGCCATTCATACACCTGGCTGTAAAGACTATTCTGCGAATCTTCTTCGCTGTACTTCATACTGGGATCCTTTTCGTCGCGTATGGCAGATTCAGTCAAATTGCTGGAACTCTGGCTACTGAGAGAGGTCGGTGGATGGATTGACGGTCGAGCTGTCGCTTTCTTGGGCACCGGGGCCCGGTGGTGCTTAGGAATGTTTGTTTCCGACGAAGTCGCAGAGTCCGAGTGGCCGGTCGTCTGACGACGTCTTTGGAAAGCCACATTTAAGCCGGTTCCCATGATCGGTTGGGGCCCTTGACAATTGGTCAGAATCCAGCAACATCAAGTGACAGCACAACGAAGACAACGAATGTGCCAAGGGACGTTGAGCTTGAGACGGTCGAAAGCACGGTAAAAGTCGCAGTGGGCTATACATAGATCTGGTCCAGAAACAAAGTTTCCAGGAACCTACAGCTACAGGAGAGGCACAAACCGGAGAAAGGACAGGGCATGGAGCGGAATTGTGCTCAGACCTACCATCATAGTCGAGACCAGACTCAGAGGTCTGGCCGGTAAAAGAGGGCATGTTCAGGATACAAGACCCAGATTGGGAGAAGCAGAAACCGTCTGCGCAACGATAAGTTCAACCACAGAGGTTGATGCTGGTTAGGCCGCGCGTCTGTGTGCTGGAGGTTTTGTCAGTCGGGGACGAAGAACTCAGGAGCTTTTTTGGGGGGGGTTATCCATACTATAAGTCATGTAGACCCGCAGGGGACACTGGAGCGCTGGCGGGCCAACAACGGGGTAAAAAGTGTCAAAGAGTCCCGGGGAAGTTCGTACAGGAAGAATTCCAAGCGGAATTGGCACAATGGCGGGAAAACTGTTGAATTTGACCAGAATCGAAAAGAGGAAAAGAGGGTGACCAAGTGGGGGGTGGAGCGATAAAGGTGCCGTTCAGCAGCTGGCTCGAAAATACGGTCGGCGGACGGTCTCGATGGGGTTCCACTTAGGACCACAATCACATGTGATCAAGAATGAAGTGAGAAAGGGAAGAGTAGGCGAAGATGGCACGATTGATGTGCGAGAGTAAAATACTTATTATGAGGGTGTAGGTGGTACACCACTACGGGCAATTCAACAATGATGTCGAAGGAATGAATATCAAGCAAGTGAGTGAGTGAGTGAGTGGCAAATGACGATGTGTAGCGGCCGTGCAAACGGAAGGTGTGATGGGAGAGGCCCGGGGCAGGGAGGGAAGAAAAGGTCAGGATCTCAGGTGACCTGCCAGTCCCGCCCATCGATTATCAAACTCGGCGGTGAGCTCGTCCCACGAAGTGTTTCTACGGACAATCAAGCAACATCTGCGAGCACACGACAACCGGCAACACATGCAAATCTCAGTGTTTGCTTGTTTCCCCATTCAGGCTCAGCACTTTTCTGAGGGTTAGAGACGGGTCGCGATATCGGCAAAGCAGCTGAGACAGACAACTGTCTGCTTCAATCTCATTCCCGGGGCAGTGTTTGGTGAAATAAGCCGACCGCTATGCCAACTGGCGCTATGGAGAATGTTGAGGGATTGTCTCACTCAAGTATAATATTAATGATATTTTGGCTGCCAAGGTTCCGCTGTGATTCTCAATTTAAGTGGGATCCGACACTTGCAGTAGGCTCGCATGGGCCTTGACCCTATCTGCCATAGACCAGGAGCCGAGCACGTCAGGCATGGCTAATTTCCGATGTCGATCTGCGATCGAGCTTACAGGTGCCGCAGCCTGTAGTTGTATATTATCGCTACTAAGGATACTGTTGAAAACACACCTACTTCAGTAGACCCATCGAGAAGTGAAGAGACGTAGATGATATAAGTATTGCTTACAATATCGCGACCTCTGGATAACTTAGGTACTGCATCGCCTAACTGGTAATTCGCAGTTGATCGGGTCACTCAAGCAAATTGTTGGGGGAGGGTCCCTGGTTCGCCCACTGCAGTGGCCAAGTTCCTGTGCTGTGTTTGCGTTTATGCATGCTTAGTAACTAGGCATCGATATTTCCAGAACTCGGTGCCTCGCTCAGCCACCGGAAGGCATACGTAGTGGGTCGCTGAGCCGCAATCGCATGTCCCTCGATCTACAGGATTCGCCGGACTGCCCCCAAACCACCAAAGACCACCATTCGCTGTTCCGTCAAATCCGCGCGAGCAAGTGGATGCGCAAAAGCCGACAGCCACGGTGGCTTGGGACGGCAATGCCATCGGTGAATGGATGCTATTCTTATTTCTGGAAATCTGACCGATCGGAAGGGGTCGGGCAACTGTTGGAACTGGGACGAAACTGGGACCGGACCCTCCAGGGGACTGACGATCCCCAAATTTCAGGTCCTTGGGGGTTTTGTGTACCCATCGTTTGCCGCATCTGCCGATTGTTATAAATTGTTCGTCCTTCGTCGTTACCTAGCGCTGATCTTCTGTAATCTACTTTTATTCCTGGACATTCACATAAATACCCCTTATACCCATATACCCCGGGTTCAATCACAGTTATCATCAGCGTTCCTTATCCTTATCCTTATCTCGCCTAACCACTTTCCACCCACCACCTCTACTATACAACTCTCGCCCTCAATCCTACCAACCATCCACAAAATCACAAGAAACCGTCAACATGCAACTCCAAACCCTCCTCCTGACCACCGCCTTCCTCAGCGGCTCCGCCCTCGCCGCCCCCCAGGGCGACATCGTCGGCAGCATCGTGTCGGGTGCCGAGGGCATCGCGCAGACGGTGGCTTCGGGGGCGGAGAACGCGGCGACCAACATCGTCTCGGCGGCGACCTCGATCGCCAGCGCGGCCGAGACGGGCGGTGCGGCCGCCGCCTCCGACGCCCGCTCCTGGGGTGAATCGGTGGCCTCCAACGCCGAGTCCTACGGGCAGTCGGTCGCCTCCGACGCGCGGTCCCGGGCTTCCGATGTCGCCTCCAAGGCCTCCTCCCGCTGGGACGACCTGACCACCCTCACCGGCACCAACGGCGAGGCCACGGCCACCTCGACTGTCTCCGGCGGGAACACCGCGACGGTGACCACGGCGACCGCCACTACGACCGGTACCACCTCCACCACTGGTACGTCGACTGGCAACAGCCGCAGCAGCAGCAGCAGCAGCAGCACGGCCTCGAGCTCCAGCTCCGAGGGCGCGGGTGTCCAGGCTACTCCCGCTGCAGTGTTGGGCTATGGCATCGCCGGCGTGGCGGGTGTCTTGGGAGTGATGGCCGCTTTGTAAAGCGCGGAGTTGGCCTGACCACTTCAAGGGTCACTTTCGGGCTTGTTTTCCATTCAAGAGATCACGATTGATCCAGGTACCCTTTCTTTTTCGGGTGGACTGTACATGACACTATTCGACATACCATTGTTCATAACTATATCCCCGCGTCGTCGCTTTCCTTTTTTTTAATCGCATGCTTGATAAATAGCATTCAGTCCATAGAACAATGCTTCTTTTCTATTCCTCTTCCGCTAAAATCACCTATAAGCTCTAGCCTAGTGTACAGTACTCCTCGCGATGATTCCATCGTAGTACCGAAAACCCATGCGAGTAGATGCCTTACCCATCATCGCGTGAACCACCGGTGACCAATGGTCCATACCCGTGACCTGACCCAAGGTTCTCCCGGCGACCAACCCCGTTGCGCATAGCAGCCAGCCATCAAGCACGGCACTTCCACGATCCTACCTCTTACACCCACACCCACACCCACACCTACACCTACAACCAACAACCACCAAACCTTCAACCCCCGTCAACTGTAAACTGTAACTGATCCCCCGCCTCCCACGACAAATTCCTGACCTACTCCCCATGTCCGCAGGTGCATACTGAAGTATACTCACCAACCATCCCCGATCGCCCATCAAACCGCGTGGCGCAGCGCTGCGTCCGAGTGTCCCCCCCCCACTAAAACGAGCAAGATCATCCATCCCCAAATGCGTAGTCCTCTCTCGTCGCGTCGCCAATTGCCAAGTGACTCAGCGGCAATGCCGGGGCGGGGGGGGTTGCGCGGCTTCCTCTTCCGTTCCATGTCGTGTAGCATGTGATCGTGGCGGGAGTATAAACCCCCCCCCTCGGATGGGTGTATCTTTCTTCATCCGTCGCGGATGGATGTTGAGGACGGCGCTGCGGTCGGCCGGAGGGGTTTTGGGGAGTGGCGGTCTGTGGTGGATTGTGGGTTTGATTTGAGTTTTATGTATGCGATTCTCATGCGTAAGCTTCACTGCCATGCTATGGTGCATCGACGACGTGGCGTGCTGACGAGGCATTGTGGGTGATTGCCTCGATCAGCCTGCGGTGGTTTTTTTGTGGGAGGGGGCGCAGTTGACATTGGTAGTGTACTGTAGATGATCCGGGGCTCGACGACGAGTGTGCGATGCGATCCAGCCTGGATTTAAAGTCGTTGAATGTTTGGGTAATGGGTCGCTGAGAGTTCCCCAGCATTCAATCTTACTGTATATCATGCACGATCTCAAGTCATCGGAGATTGTATTAACTGTAGGTAGGTAGGAAGGTACTGTACTCAGACGCCAGCTAGGACTATCGAACGGAAAATGCAAGAACTTGGCGATGTGAAAAACCACAACCAGCAGCTTCGGATAATGTACATTCAACTCCATATATCCTGCTAGCACAAACTGCCCTCCACCCAAGAAAACAAGATTACACCTCCGTGGTGTGGGAGGTGGAGGGCTGGCCATCGCCCACGCGCGGGATATGGGCGGCGCCGGCTTTCTCCGTCGCGGAGCCGCGGCGATCATAGGGCTGCAGCTCCTCGAACTGGAACTTGGAGCTCTTCCAGGGCGGCACGCGCATCACGTACATGGTGTCGATCTCCTCCAGGGTGCGGCCGCGGCCCTCGATCACCGTCAGGTACACCAGGCCCGCGGCCAGGAACAGACAGCCGGCGAAGACGTAGCCGAACCGGAAGTCGATCGCGCTCGTGATGAAGGGGGTGAAGAAGGCCAGCAGGAAGTTCCAGAGCCAGTTGGACGCGGTGGCCAGCGACATGGCCCGCGCGCGGTACTCGGACGGGTACAGCTCCGCGATGATCGTCCACACCATGGGGCCCCACGTAGAGGCGAACCCCAGGATGAACAGACAGGCGAACACGACCATGACCACCCCGGCGGTGTGCGTGCTCTCCGGGTCTTCCCGGTCCAGTTCGAAGTGGCCCACCGAGGCGAAGATCATGAAGCACACGAACATCCACAGCGCGCCGGCGATCAACGACCGCCGACGGCCATAGTTCTCGATCAGATACAGACCCAAGAACGTGGTCCCGAAGTTCACCCCACCGAGGATCATCTGTGTGACGTAGCTGTTACTGATCCCGGCGCCTTGGAAGATAGTTGTCCCGTAGTAGAAGAAGTAATTGGCCTGGGGTCTTTGTTAGCGAGTGCTATTTTGGGAGCAGGCGGGATGGCTCAACTTACCCCGGTCAGTTGTTGCAGTGCCTGGAGAGCCACTCCGACTGCAATCCGGTACTTCATGCGCGGCCCCTTGAAGAGCTGGACCCAGCTCACCTTCCCACGCGCCAGTTCCTCCTCGTACTTTTGCTTGATCTCATCGAGTTCTTCCTTCAGTCTGCGGTGATTATGGGGAATCCCGTACATCTTGGCGATGGTGTCGGTTGCTCGCTCAACCTTGCCGTGCCGATAGTCGTATCGGACGGTTTCGGGGAACAGCGAAATCCCCACCCCCAGGATGATCGCCCACAGGTAGGTGATGCCCATGGGAATGCGCCAGGAGGCGGTGCTGTCCATGTCTTCGGTCCCGAAGTTGATGCAGTTGGCGACGAAGATGCCCAACGTGATGAACAGCTGGTAGGTACTGGTGCGGTATTAGTGCGCGGTAGAAGATGACAGGGGACAGGGAGCAAGCATACCTGACCAGTGAGCCACGGATGTGTCTTGGTCCAGTTTCGGCTTGATACATCGGCACGAGCAATGACAATGCCCCGACCCCGAGGCCTGCCACCCAACGACCCATGGCCACTTGATACCACTTCCCGGACGGAGAGGATATCTGAACCGTGATGCCCACACACACCATGGCCGACCATCCACTAATGGACCATTTGCGACCCACGCGATCTGCGATGGGAGCTGCGACGAGAGCGCCGATCAGGGTGCCGACGGACAGCTGAAGGAATGCGTTAGCCTCGTGAGCAAAACTTTAGAGCAGAGGGACAGAGCTCTTACCAACGCCACGATGAGGCCCGAGCGGGCATTGGTAAAGTAATACGTGCCATCGGAACGCTGTTGGCCGTATCGTTGAAGGAAGTTCGGCATCTCTAAGAAGCCGGAAATCTGACCCGTGTCGTACCCGAAGAGGAACCCTCCCATCGACACGAAGACTCCCATGAGAAAAGAGCGCCATGTGAGGAGCGGAATGGGCGTGTCAACTAGTTCTTCCTCTTTTGCTTCTTGGATCGGCGCCGTGGAGAGTGTTCTATCTGCCGTGGCCCCATTGTCACCGGCAGAGTAAGTGTCGGGTCTACCTCCCGGTCGCCTCAGCTTGGAGAAGACCATTGTTCGCTAGCTTGCTTCGTGCTTCGTTCGTTATGTCAAAGTTGATCGGAATCCAGTCATACAGAGATTTACGAGATCCCAAACCGAGCTGTAACCGGCCTACAGAAGCCGTTATATAGACCTCAAGACCTCATAGTATACGAAACACGCGAGACACGAGGAGATGGATGATGAATCATGATGTCACGAAATCGCAGCTTCCCGCATCCCTATTTCGTTTGAATCTTCTAGATGGAGGTGTCAGCGACAGCATTCGTCTCGGATACTTAATCGAGAGACCAGGGTCTTTTCCCCGGAGTGAGCCCATGTCAGGTGCTCACGTGGAGGGGTTGGGTGGCCGGGTTCCCATGGCTCGGTACGGAGTACTTGAGTACTGGTTGTGCACTACCTATGCTGACTGGCTCCCGGCCGCCGCATGCAACAGCCACGCCGTGGAACCCGCACCAACCCCGGACGGCGACGAAGTCTAGGCGTTCATCATGTCGCCTGGCCACGATCTGGGGAAAAGTCTATCATTATGTCATTTATGTCATTCACTCAGAGGGGCAGTCCCCACGACCAATATGACAGGTTCTTTTACGCCCCATGCATCAGGTGGCTTGATAGATACCACCCGGCCGTCCATGGATCGAGAGATCGGGCTTCCTGGCACAACTACCCTACTGAGCAGGTGGTGCTCGGTCACGGCCGAGCAAGCGGAGGCCTGAATCATGAGTTGGGCTTCAGCTTCATTGTCAGACTCTCGGCGATCCCGAGAGGGCCGTTTCGAGGCATATCGCCGTGATCTGTGGCAAGGGTTGGCAGACAAAGAGCCGCTCCACGGGCAGAGAGGAAGTCGGGGGATTAGGACTGTATCTGTGTGACATAGCTGTTTGAGGTTCCGTGGTCATACCACAGTAGAAACAGTCGGCTCTGAGTCAATTCGATGCCTAAGGTAGAGACGCATGGGGGACTTGACGCACGGCCCCTTGACCTTTACCACCTTGTCTTTGTCAAACAAGATCTTGCTTACCACAGGTTCTGTTGCTCTGCATAAGCCTCGCATGTCAGATATCATAGTCAAGCTGTGTAGTGTTGGTTCCCAACTACAGCCTTTCACTACTGAACGGTACATACATCATCAAGCAACCATTGCTGCCCCTGGAAACACAATCAAGCAACTGCAACAAGAATGACAAACACTCTCTCAACCAAGTACCAGTAGCCTGAAACATTGCAATTTATCTGGAATCCATCAATCTCGCAATAAAAACTTGCACAGGCGACGCAAGTAGCACATCGCGGCCTCCCATATTACCCAAACCGGCCGTCCTTCGATCCGGGCACATGCATCCAACAAAAGAAACAAGATCACTCTCCCGAGTCCCAGCAATGTGCGATAGACAGTCGACCACCAGCAAGAATACCTAAGGTACCTATAGTCACTCATATCTCCGCCTCGAACCACACCTCCCTTCCATTCTTGCAGCCCTAATCGAACATCAGAGTCCGCAACCATCTTGTGGAATATTCTCCCCTCCCCGGCTCGACTTGACAACCCTCTTCCCCAGACCAGACCCTCCTTTAATTCCGACCCTGCCCTTGCTGTTGCCCTTGCTGTTGCCCTTGTTGTTGCTGCTGCTGTTGCTGCTGCGCTTCCTCGACCTTCTTCGAGATCCCGGTGGTAGGCGTGTCATTCCTGGCCAGCATCATGGCCCTGCTCGTCTGCATTGATTGCATCGTTACCAAATCAAACAATCCCATTAAGCTCGCAAGGATCCAGCAACGTACCTGCTTCTCGCCCAGCGCCACCGCACCTGTGTCTGGAACCGGAACTGCCATTGCCACTGTCGCCATGAAAACCGAGACCAGGTACGCGAGCTTCATGTTGATTCTATGGTGTTTTGCAGAAGACGGAATCAGACTTGGGGTTGGGGGGACTTAGAGAAGCTTGTCACGGATCGTAGCGGATTGGATTGGATTGGATCGGATTGCTCTGCGATAGAATCTGGTAGGTTAAAGGTAAGATAAAGTTGCTGGGAGGTTGGAAATGAAGGGGTTGCAGTACAGTATATCCCTGACTGCTGTTCGAGTTGGTACATATACCTCGAAACTCACCGGACAGAAAAAGATCACCTCGAACTTATGTACAGCACCTACCAAGTAACCCCCTGGATTAGCTACTCGCTAAGGCACCTAAAACAAACTTGTCACTCCAAAAATAAATCGCCGCGCAGCGCAAAAAGAACAAGGCTATTGACAATTATCTGATACATCTTCTCGTTAGTTCTCTCCCAGCATTCGCTTACGGTAGATTGTCATTAGTCATTCCTGGGGTCCGCTCCCGACGTACTTTGCACGGTCACGAAGGATGATGCTATACAGGAAATTTATGGGTGCATTGATCGACGGGGGAGGTAGGGAGCCAGCCAGCCACCACCGATACAACCGATCACGGATTAAGGAAGAACCTCGAGCAGGCAACCACTACTAGGAGGCCTGAATTGGATCCCAAAGAATACCCCGTCGGACATGATCGGCCCAATTGCAGTGGCCCCTCCTCAGTGAGGCAGATCAGGCTTCTGGCTAGTATTAAAGCGGCAAGTGTTCGTCCCGGGACGGACCGGACTTCCCCCCCCCTTTGACTGGGGTTTTGGGATGAAGCAACCTCAGCTGAACCCCGTATCTACCGACCTGTCACTGCACCAAAGGTGGGCTACCAATGGAGTACAGTACTCAGGCTGCATGTAAAGCTAGGTCTTCGGCCGGAAGGTGGACCTTCGGCGGGTCCTGGTGGAGTTGGGATCGACTCCGACTCTATTGTTGGGGGTTCTCTGACAGCTGGTTGGGGATTGTGTTCTGGTGAGATTGTCAGGGGGTAGTGGTGGTGGTGGTGTCGGAAGTCTTCTTCCGTTGGTCTGGAACGCTTTGCTGAAAGGTTGGCTTTGCCGCCGCTAGAGCCTTTCACACCTCAGTAAGCGTAGTCATTCTACCTCACTGCGCTGCTTTGCTTCTTCGCTTCTTTGCAGTGATAGTGGTGGTGAGAGAAGCCGTGGCATGAGCCCCATTATCGTCGACATTACGGAGAATGTGGCTTGCCTAGGCTATAACTTTGGCTAGACGAACTTGGTGCTGGATATAAGAAATGAGAGGGAGGTGAGGCTTGAGGGGATCCTCGGAGAGACCAAGTCGCAGCTTCGTAGGGAGTACTAAAGGCCCCATATTTCCCAGTATGCAGCAGACCCATCATTCGATCTGGGCTTGACGCCTCAATTGGCCCCGGCCGTCTTTGTGGTTTGGATTTGCATGCTGCGCCGACGCATGGAATGAGATGATATGACGCGTCACACAAGTTTCCAGAACCTCCTCCTTCCCTTCTCCACACTGGTACAGTACTTCGCTTATGCGTACTTCGTCGAAGCCTCCCAAATGGCTCTCGCCATTGGATGGGGTAAGTGGAAAGAATTGTGATCTATCTCATCGGAATATGCAAATAATCTTTCATAGCGTACATATTCCCCTTTTAGTCCCTCGAGAGTGCTTTGGTGCTTTTCACAACTGTGATCGTCGAATCTCCCAGGAGTCTAGCCTGGATCATGCGTCGGTTTCCCACACAGATCTGCTGTCATCTTCCGTTCGGAGCAGCCCCCTCCCCAGTGGACTTTTAGACACAAACGTACAGCACAGTCAATAAAAATAAGGCTAGATCGGACACTGGACGCCATGGCGCAGAAGTACCAGTACCAGGAACGGGATGAGTGGATCAGGCTGTCCTGTCAAGTGCGCATTGACTTTGTTCGATGGTCGTCTTCTAATAAAAAACCTGGTCGATCAATTCGGATCGCCCCCCTATCTGTTCGAGTTGGTGGTCTGTCAGAAACCAGAACCCAAGGAGTGATACTGTTTGTTCCCACAACCAACTCTACACGACTCAGACAAAAGGCAACACCAGATACGAAGCATACTCGCCTCCCCCGTAAACCACATGGGGCCCTTGATTCTCATTGTCCGGCTCCGCCAGCCGCATGAAGTCCACCTCCGGGAAACACATATCGTGGCCCGACACACGGAGCACGATACCCTCCCCGGGCCCAAAGACCATGCCCATCGGCCAGAGTCCGATGTCCAATGGTACAATGGTACCGGGGGCAATCGGCTCCCGTCGATCATGCCGGTACATGATCTCGTCCGCGGTCGATCGGGCTTCTTCATCATCATCACGAGTGACCGCGTGCGAGGCGCGCAGGAAGCCCGACGGGCCCAGGGTTTTGACGGTGTTCACATTTGGGACTTCCGTCACCGGCACGGGACACGGATAGTTGAGATGCTCGAGGAGCTTGCCGTCGCGGTTGATCTTGCGGATTTGCACCGCGACGTCCAGGTCATCGTGGTCTGGACAGGACATCCAGAGTCGAACCTGCGGGTATCCGGCGAGTTCGGTGTATTGTTCAAAGTATAGGACGAAATCCTGGATGGTGCAAGCGGTTAGTGCGTGATTAGAGAAGATTCATGGGGAAGTGCTCACCGAGCTGGCTTTCAGGTCGTGTCCTGCATGTGCGACGGATGATACAGTAACTGGCTGCTGTGGCTGCAACGTCATGGTCTCCGGCCTGAGATAGAACTTCTTTAATTCCTGCCGCGCTAATGGATACTCCTTCTCAGGTCGTTCACAAATTGTCTGCACAACACTATCTTCGAACCCGAGCAGCGAGAGTCTGACTGGCGGGGTACTCTCCTCCCAGCCATTCTCAACGCCCTTGAGATACCGATCAAAGTATCGTGCCAGGTCTTCGACCATCTCCGGACGATAGAGGTCGTACCATTCCTGATAGGGATGCACACGGAGCCATTTGCGCGGGCTCTGGGCGGCACGGAACGTCTCGAAGGAGCCACGGGTATGCAGCATGGACGAATACGAGGCCAGAACATACAGCGGCACGTCGCCAATCCGTTCCGGGTGAATGCGCTTGCTCTGCCAGTAGTCATCATAGAAGGGCCGCTTGCGGATCATGGCCGGCATGTTCTCCGCGGCCCCGTGGCCGGCGAAGCCCGTGAGGATCATGGCGTGGAACCGCTCGTTGTGCGGCCGCCCCCCACGGAACACCAAATCCCGGTAGAGATCCGTGAGCCCCTCCCACGGCGCGAGAGCCTTGAGGGCCGGGTGCGCGAGCCGCGAGGCGAAGTTGACCTGCGCAATGGACAGCCACGAATTGCCGGCCATGCCGACCGAGCCGGAGCACCACGGCTGCCGCGCCAGCCAGTCGATCGCATCCCAGATGTCCTCGGCCTCCTCCTGGCCCCAGAACGCGATATTGCCCTCCGAGTCGCCGCACCCGCGGGCGTCCACGTTGACGACCGCGTAGCCACGCGCGGTCCATTCCGCCGGGTCGGGCCCTTCGAACTTCTCGTAGCCGGAGGTGCGTCCCTTCTCGAGACCGGCGCGGAACGGGGCCATGCTGTCGTAGCTCTGGGGGCCGGTGCCGGTCTTGCCGTAGGGGCTCCAGGGCATGATCGCTGGAACGGGGACATCGTCCGAGTCGACGGGCCGGAAGATATCCGCGTAGATCTTGATGCCGTCACGAAGGGTGATTGCCACGTCTCGGCCGTAGATCATGTCTGTAGGCAGTGATCGGAACCCCGGAGATCGGACATGACCCTTGGGAAGGATGGCCTCGCTCGGTTGGAAGCCGTAGTAGGTGAAAGTCGGGTGGTCAGTTGGAGGGGTGAGTTTGTGCCATTCGAGATCAGGGAAGGCTGCGCGAATCGACTCTTCGGTAGTGGCCATGATGGAGGTTGATAGTATCGACATGAAGGATAGTCTGTGTTGGATTCTTTGGAGGCATGCTTGCTATTTATGATCATGAGAAGGTCAATCAATATCTCCACTCCCCCACATGCCGGGGCTAGGAGGAGTTGGTGCGGAGAAGCACCCGTTGGCAATTGCTGATGGTCAGAAGTAGGACGTTGGGAAGTGGGAAGTGGGAAGTGGGAAGTGGGAAGTGGGAGGTGGGAAAGGTGGGTTGTAGAGAGGTGGGAGAGTGGGGAGAATCAATAGCAGGTGAATCACTATGGGTGAACTGGAAAGAACTCGAAGCAACTCAATTTGAATTGTCGCAAGTTGTAGCCTGAGGCACAAGGCTGGTCCTCAATCGCATCAAGTCCTCACTGACTGTAGCATGCAGGGTAGGCGTGCAGCTATTTGTTTTGAAGAACAAATTACGGAGTACAGCGGAGATGATTTTTAAGAAGACTTCAATCAACAATAAACATTAGTAATATTGTACTGATTTCGCAGCACTATACACCGGAAAAGCAGACCTCTATATACAGCGGGCTTCAAGTTAACAGAACTTGTAAAAGATAATGACAGACAACAGGAAAGTGAAAGTAAACCTCTAAACGCCGACACCCCGGAACCAATGTATGCACCATGGATAATCAAAGAAAGTGAGTGGTCTCACAAGATTAGTACAACATGTTGTTCAAGATTCACAGAGAAAGAAAGGTCTAATGCTTGGGCATGACCGCAAGCTCATAGTCCACAGGCACTTCCGGCCACGCGTCGATTCCGTCCATGATGGCCATTGCCAGTCCACCGCTGTGGTGCATCTGGATGTGGCAGTGCATAAAGAAAGGACCGGGGTTGTTGACGTGGTATCGGAGTGCCATCCAGCTGGGAGCACCCAGGGATGGTGGGGTCTGGAAGGTGTCACGCATCTGAGGGGTTTGCAGGTTGAAGCTGCTTGGGATCTTCTTCATCGCCTCCTCGACAGAGGAGTAGGTCCAGGCCGAATTGCCCTGTCCGATCACGTAAAACTTGTTCGAGTGCTTGTGGATCGGATGTTGAGGCTGACCGGCAGTGGTGACATTAAGGATAAGATCCACCCAGGTATCATTCAAGGTTGCGATCATGTTCTGGGTGGGAATCGAGGTGGGATCGAACAGTGCTGGGAATTGAACTTCCTCGAGATCCATCGGATAGGACTCATTTCCTAGCCTCCAGCCATACGAGGTCGACAATTGAGCAATGTCGAGAATGAATGTCTTATTGGCATATGCCGCAGGCGGCTCGCGGGGGAATGGAACGAGGGTGTTGTCATCGAGGATGCTTTTACTGCGATCTAGAACAGTACCAAGCTCATTAATGTATTGCCCCGACGAGCTAGTCGAACCAGGCCTGCTGTTGCTGGTCGGCACGGTTCTCTGCGGACTGGTTACGCTGGGGCTGCTAGACCCTTGGTTGGTGTAGGTCAAAGTCGCTGTGCCATTAATGATCTGGTTGGCATACTTGTTGGCCGCACGGACTGTGTATGATCCAGCGGGCTGATCCAATTTCAACATCACCGAATATCTTGAGCCAGCGGGGATATTGATCGCGTAGGTGGTGGATGGTTCAACATAGCGTCCATCAACCGCATAGACAATCATCGGATGGTTGTCAATGGAGAACACTAGCGAGGCACTGCCAGCCATACTCAATACATCATAACTGACATATTTCTTGGAAGCATCGACATTGAACACCTGATTCGGACCCTGAGCCGGCACGCAGCCCTCGAAGTAGCCCTTAGGAATTTTGGTGAGATCAAAGTCGTATCGTGCATATCGTGACGCAGTAGGTGGCATACATCTGGTTGCAGTCATGTTCAGCACGAAGATCAGAGAGAGAATATCGACGCAGAACTCACCCCATATCACTCATTTTCACATCTCCCAATGCCTGGCTTTCGCCCGCTCGGGTAAGAGAGTCAATATGATCCTGACCGGGACAAATGACAGAACCCTTTCCATTAACTAAAATGGAACTGGCACAGTAGCTTGAGAAGCCAGAGTCTTCTTGAATCTGAAGAATCTCTTCGGAAGTGAATAGACGCCAGTCAGAGATAATAACGGGCTGTGTTTTCTTTTCAGCGTCTAACAGTGCCTGCAGCTCCGTCTGATCACTGGTCATCAGGCTGAACGGTCTTTCCACTGAGTCCGCAGGCTCCACGTAGATAGCACCATAGAGACCATCATCGAGCTGGGCTCTCATGTGTGAATGGTATATATATGTTCCATATGCATCTGCCTTCCACTTGTATAGAAAGGCGTCGCCTGGTTGGATGGGGGCTTGCGAGATTCCAGGAACACCATCGGACCACGGGGTACCTTGTTGTACGATGCCTATCACCCCAATGTTAGTACGAACCGGGAAGGATGCGGAGAGAAGAGATGAACCATGCATAGGGCGACTTACCGTGGAAGTGAATGGCCGTTTCGAATGGCATGGAGTTGTTGACGAGGAATTCCACATCATCACCTTGCTTGACTCGCAACGTTGGACCAGGAAGTTGGCCGTTGGTCCAGATGGCTTTGCGCGTATTGCCAGCTACCTTACCGTCCTCCCATGTTAGATCGACATTGAACTTCACCGTTTTGCAGGAGGCCAGTTCAATGAGGCCAGTGAGGGCCGCCAGAGCCAGCCCGGAGTAAGTGAGCTTCATGACTGATGAAAGACAGAATCTATCCGATTGACCTTAACAAAAAGGGAAATGTTCAAGTCGGGAAGCTGGGTCGATGGTGAAATTCGGCCCGTGAGCTGGGGCCGGGTTGTCGTATGGGTTTGTCGTTGTACTTTCTCTGAATTCCATTTGGACTCTGGCAGGCTGTACTTATATTATCAGAGATCAGGTCTAGAAATGTGCTCGGTTACGTTGTGCTAGCTGAACCCGAGCACCGGAATGTAGACCAGCTCCAAAAATATCCGGCTCGTCCCTCCACAGCATCGAGTTAAGTCCGAGACCTGTCATTGGAAGTCTTGTCGATGCTATCATTGATGGCAAGCCTACTGCATTCGGACTTGCCACATCTCTTTGTCTGCGACTCACTCTGGACGACTGAGTTCAGATGTCTTGATGCATAAAACATGTTCATACGCTCTATACTCACTTGTCTTAATCATGATATTGACTGCTCCCGGGGCTCCAGCTGCTCTCTGTCGCCGAGAAAGGTAATCTCCGGAGTCGAGCTCCTGGATTGGCCAAGCATGGAAAGATCGACCTCGATATGCTGTACCCAAGGTGTTGTTTAGCTATCGGATGCAGGAAATCCATGTGTTGAGGCCCTGTCTTGGCAGGGATCGACAGGGCAGCGGACCCACGCATGCGGAATGAGGAAGAAAACAAACATCCTAAAGGATCCAAAGATGCTGTCATCGTCCGGTAACTAGCGAGGGGGAGATGCTCGGTCATCTCCATAGTGCCAAGTTCAAGGTTGCATGGAGGCACTGTGTAGTATCAATCTAGTTCCCTGCTTGCTCACCCATTTCCATGGACCTCAGCAACGGCCCGTCGTCGCATCCGCACCCGCGCCATAGCAAACCATTGGAACCATTTAAACCAACTGTCAGACTCGAGATTGGTGCACAAATCATGAAACGAGTGTGCTCATTATGGAATTACACAGTCCATCTGCATCCAAGGGACAAGTGATAGATAGTTAGAGAGCAGCAAGATGTGCAAACCACCGTGAGCGCAACCGGCAATAGACATGCACTTGGCAGCCGGGACCGGGTCAGCTTCCAGGGCGGTAGTCTCGATCGGGAAATGTTCACATTCCTGGGTTGACCTCCTGGTCTACCTGTCTTTGTTTGTTTATAGTCCAGCATTCGAATCCATAGAATCATTGCGGAGCAACCATGTGCCTTTCTCGAATGTCAAAGAAAACTGAATTTGATGTTGGTCGGCTATCTAAATCGGGCTCCCCTCGTCAAGGTTCTCTCACAAGTCACGTAGTCGATGATGGTCATTGAGTACAATGCCGACTCTCTTTGCTCCATGACTCACCCCAGCGGGGTTGCCTTGATGAGCGTCGTCATGATTAGGTCGGGATTGGCTGATAATGGTACCATGCAGGCGACTAGTGCTGCATCAGCGGGATAATCCCTCAATTCACCATCGACCGAGTCTTATTAACAGAGCCTCAAGATGGCGTCGCTATCCAAAAATTGCTGGCATGTCATGTCTTCCTCGGTCGGAGAGTACAGATCTGCCCAACAAATGTCATGTCTTCGAGTGAAAGAACCGGTTTAATTGCAAGCTCTGGAAATGAAAGCGATCCAACAGGCCTCAGCTCTACGAATAGTCCCAAGGACAATAGTAGCGGCACCAACAGTAGTACCAGACTAGCGATTTTCATTGCATATCTCGGTATGCCCCTGTTATTACTGGGTTCTTCCACAATAGCTAACAACACCAGGGGCATTTCTTGCTAGCTCTGACGAGTCAGTCGTCATCGCGACCTACGATGTCATTGCTTCCGAGTTCCATGAACTCGCCAAAGGCCATGGCTAGTGACCGGCTATAATCTGGGCTACTGCATTGCATTACCGATTGTACGTGTCTGCTCTCCATCTAAAATGGATGAAACCCATTAACCACAGAATATTCGTTTGTACAGTAGGGCACATTGGCAGATGCATGGGGGCGCAAGTTATCCATGCTTGTAGGATACTCCTTCTTTGGCATAGGCTGCCTTATCAGGTCGGTTACCTTCCAAGGACGTCGTCTTTGATTCTCTGTCAATTGTCTCACTGGCCAAACAGCTCTATCAGCGCAGCAATGACTGGGTTGATAGCAGGGCGAATCGTCAGTGGCGTCGGCGCTGCTTGCATGGCCATCACAATCTCGATAATCATCACAGGTGGGTTGTCATCTTCCTTCACTATGGTTTAGCTCACACTCAATGTAAAATTAGATCTTGCTGCTCCGCGTGATGTTGCCCTTTTGCGGAGCTATACCAACGTTGTAGCTATGATCGGACGGGGCGTTGGGGCTCCAATAGGTAGCATCGTGGTCAATTCACTTGGTTGGAGATGGTAAGGAGTCTTGTTCCGGAGTAAGATGATGGGAACTGACAAGGACAGGGCGTTTGCTGGTCGGTTGCCACTCATTGTGCTCTGTTTGGTTGTGTCCCAAGTATACTTCCCAGACCACCACAAAGAGACCGCCGAGCCCCAAACTTCCCACGGGGGTAATATCAAGCAACTTGATTACTTGGGCATTGCTACCTTTGCAACTGCGGTCGTGGCTCTGTTGATGGCCATCACAATTACAGGCCAGGAAGGCGGCAAGATGTCCCACCTCTATTTTTGGCTGGTGATCTTCACACTTGCAGCAATCTTCTTTACCTTGCACGAGATTCTGTGGCCGAAAAGACCGCTGGTGCCTCTTAAGCTGGCTACCAAAGGTATCGGTCAATATTGGTTGGTGGAGCTCCTGATCTTCAGCGGGAGAAATGGGGTGAGTGTCGCACATGGAGAATTTTGCATCCGTCCGGATGATTAACCCCGCGCAGCGTGTTGCTACTATAACTCAATACCTCGCCCAAGTGAAGCGTCTTCCGGAGGCTACGGCTTCAATGTACCTCGTTCTTTGCACGATGGGACTTGCGGTCGGGTCCATGACTTCCGGCTTCGCCATCCAGCGGTAAGTACGACGCCTTCGTCTCTTGTATTTTCCATTCATGTCTAACCCGAGCAGAACAAAACGGTACAGAACGCGAAGTCTTTACTCCGCTGTCATCAGCATCCTCTCATCAATACTCCTCTTTTTCGCTTGGCATTTTCGACCATCCGGTCGCGGAGTCTTTGTTGGTGATTCCCATGAGTACGCCGATTGGCATCATCACCTCCGGTGATTTTATCGGCATGTCCAGTCGCGCGCCGCCAGAGGTCCTGGCGTCTTCGATTGGAGCATACTACCTCAGCCAGCAGCTGGGTTTGATTGTGGGTGCAGCAATGGGACCCTTGGTCGTGAGAACTGGGTTCAAGCACGACATTGCCGGGCGGCTGAACGAGTCGGTGGAAAATGAGGTAAAGCATAGCGTTGCGTCCAGTTTCTGGGGCGGTTGGTAGTCTGGACAGTGGAAACTAACGCGACCAGGTCATCCGCAATGTGCTTCGCGATGCCAAGTACGTCGATACCCTACCGGAAGATATACAGAGAGTAGTCCGTTCCTCCTTGGGCTACGGATATCAATTCGTACCAGGTAAGCAGCTAGCCTTCATTGGGTAGGAGGCACAATACTGACTCGGCAGTACTTGCAACGGTCACTGTTGCTCTCTGTGTGCCCAGCCTGGTGTTGACGCGCGAACAATCGGTGGAATAAGCAGCCCCTAATTGCAGACGGTGTTAGGATAGGGCTTCGTCGATTAGGCTGTGCCGCGCTGTGCGTGAGATGAGAGTTCGAAATGAATTCTCTCTTCAACAGTCTTAAGTATTCGGTGCTGTCAAATATACAAGGCATGCGTGGAAGGAATGAAAGCCGAGGGATCGGCAACTTTGGCTTTTCAATGAATTGGATCGCCTCGGCTACGCTTTTTATATAATGGAACAGAATGAGGTTCAATTGCAGTCATTCAACCCCCAGATTCGTTTCGCACTTGACGGGTGGTGTCGCCGGTTTTATGTATCCAATTGACTTGGTCGGTATACGGTAAGGACTCCGACCGAGTCACCTGCAGCGGGTTTCAAGCGTCGACTCAGAATATAGCGAATGAAATCAAGCCAATGATCAGATGTCCACGAAACATCAATTTGCTTATCAGCACATGCTCGAAGAGTTATCTATTTACACGACCGGGTCCAGGTCGGGTCTTGCAGTCCGTGCAGTCAACACCCCTACCGTGTCCCACCTCAAATGGCACAGTAGTAAGCCGGGGGCGCCCGGGAAATCTAGAAGACGCCGTTCGTAAAATCGACCACCTGCACCTTCTCAATGTCCCCGCCCAGACCCTTGACGAAGGCGAGATGATCGGGGTCCTTGTTCAGGTAGTACTCGCGGTCTTCCTCGGACTCGAACTCCATGACGAACACATGAGTGATGCCGTTCTGCGACAAGAGGGTTTAGTCCACGCAGAAAACAACTGTCTCGCAGGGCTGAAGGGAGTAAGTGCAACGTACGTTCAGCCCTTCGGGCGAGTTCTGTTTCCCGGCTCGGAAGGACTTGATGTATGCCGTCTGGGTGGTCGGATGAAGACACTTGTCCTTCAGCGCGACCAGATTGCTGCATACCTAGCGAATTATTATCAAGGCCTGTTAGCGAGGATGTGATGGTCGGCTCGAAGTAATAGCACGGCACGCACTTCTTCAACCCGGTCGGGGCTGGTCGAAGACTTAAATTGCACTTGCACGATGTGGGTGATCATGTTGTCTGGTTGGAGCGAAACCGGTGGTTGTTGTTGGTGTTGTTGTTGAAGAGGGGAATGGGCTGGGCGGATAATTATGACGATGCCCTGATAACGCACCAAGTGGCGTGTGGGGAAAGAGGTGGATCAGTCAGCATGATCCTGGTCGGTTTTGTTAGTTTAGTTGCGAATTTGATTATGTATGAGTGGACAGCTGAGCTGGAGGATTCCTTCACAATCCATTTTCATCGACTTATCTGCACTGCATGACGGTTATCACTAGTATCTACTATATGTAATCGTAACTCGGCGAAATGAACAGATTAGTAAGCTTGGATGCAGCGTCAAGTCGCACTGTGGGCATAAGCCACAGGCATTAGACTCAGAGTGTGATCAGCAAGGTGTAACGGTTATGACACTATTGGCGAATAAATCTCCTTCTCATGTCGACAGGGGCTCTGGCAGATTTACGGTAGAATATCTATATGTAGGGACGAGTAGTTAGTGGTCTTGTCGGGTTCTTTGGACCAGCTCCCGTCTCTGGCCTCTTATCCTCATGCTTATCAGGAGAGCAACTCAGTACGGACATATACTAATAACCGACTAGCAGAGGGCGCACAGTCCCGACCTTGTCCAGAGATGTACATCTATGGTAACATCGACTTACCTGACTTTGCAGAAAATATCACAAGAACCATAATATTGATCATAATATTGACATGCGGGTAATGTCAGCCACTTTGCATAGATATACCGGTACTCAATCTGCATTCTTGCCACAAGTATGGACAGCATGCTCTATAAAAGGCAGCATCTCGCCTCTAAGACTCAACGAGCAACACAGCAACTCACTGGAATAAGAAGCCTCAACACCCCCAGACAATACAGGAAACATGCTCATTTACTCCGGCAAATTCAGCTACTCCCCCTACGCCACAAACGAACTGTTCTCGGTCGTCTTCCGCGACAATGTCCAGACCGGGGACCGTGTGGCCGTCATCCTTCAATGGTCCAAGGACGCAGGCGGGCAAGTGAAGTCCAATTCGAATCACCACGGCACGGTCAGCAAGGTGTCTACCAATGGTTCCGGGGAGAAGGAGATCGAGATTTTCCAGAACGAGAAGGACAGCACCTACTATTGGTGGGGATTCCTGTGCATCAAACCCCAGATTATTGCTGATGAGTTATCGATTTCACTTCAGGTATAAGGGAAAAGTGTCCGGGGAGACCATGACCTTGAGTATGTGGAATAAAGGGGGAGAGGAGGTTACGAAGAATATCAAGCTGCAGCTTGTTTTCTTCTGATGGAAGCACTTGGCTCAAATGGTGGGGCCTTGTCGCTGTGCGTGTGTTGCTTGAGTCCGAGTCTACCAAATGGGTTTATCGGGGATGTAGCTGAGACCTACATTCCATTCTTCGGGTTTGATGAATGAACATCTATAGGGCTCAACTTGCGTCGAGCCATGTCCAGAGCAATGTTCGTACAAACACATGGATGGGCTGATGCGGCCGAGTGATCTTTGTATAGAGCTCCAAACATTAGAACTGGAATCGCATTCCAGTTTCCTTGTTTGGCCGGAAGTCGTAAAGTAATCGATGTTGACATGCGAAGTACGGTCTCAACGCATCTCTTGTTGAGGCTAGGGTGCCAGAAATAAGTGACGAGCACCCCTTGACTAGGCATATGTGACTGGGATTTTGAGGCTACAGTGACACATGATTGCTAGAGTGGCGCCGTTCTTGCTCAACATTCGACTACAGTGAATTGTACTTGTGACTTGTCAAATGAGCGGCCAATATATGTAACATGATATCTATGATTGAAATAAAGTGGAACCATCCCCGTCTTCAGATCACAAGTTCAATAGTAAATCTCATGATATACGTAGAAGTATTAGTTGTGACCATTCGACCTAGTAGATGCCTTCGTCATACAAGGTTTGCTCCGAGTGATTGTGGATGGAACCGAGGGGCTGCCACGCGGCGTCGGGGACCATTCGGGCTTTCCGAGCCTGATCCACAGGTTGAACCTCGAGCCGGTAATATTACTAGGACATATGACATATAAATGAGAGGGCCCTGAGCATTCTAGGCAAGCCCTAATAAGAGAAATGCATAATTATAGGCTCGGGGCAAATTGCAACCCTTCAGAGCCGCTCCCCGAGTGGGGTAGAAGACAGGATGCCACAGTGCCACCTCAGTCTGACAGGCGTCGGCTTCCCTTCTTCTAGAACCCGATAAATCGCCGACTGATGGTTATTGATCCCTCATTGGATGATCCGTGGATTGAATGGGCAGGACCCCGAGTCGGTGTTAAGGAAGTGGAGCCCTAACAAATAAATTGTCTAAATTGTCAATATCCCGGATGACGGCGACGCATGATGAGGGGCAGAAGAAGAAAGCGAAGGTGATGGAATGGAAATGGATCCCGACTGACTGATTGCGATGGGATGGAAGACGGGGGGTAATTTCTATTCTCCGGGAAACCCCCTGACGGTCCCGTGACCTGATCCGGGCAGTCGGTACCGGCCCCGGTCGGGGAGACTATCTCCTATCTCCTCCTCACATCCATGAATCTACTTCATTCCAATTTCATGGTTCTTGACTCGATCCTATTCGTATTTCATCAACTCATCCCCTCCAGGGTGTGATAATTCTCCGACCTAGACTCTAAATTGGCTTGCCCCTTCATTCATGTAACAAACTTTCCACCCTCTGCCCCTCAGCGCATGCCTGCACTTTGGTCCCCGAGTTCAGGTCCCTCCTGTACTCTACACACAAATCGCAATCAGCTGCAAGTAAACCCGAACCAATCTCGAAGCAGCATCAACCAAAAAAAAAAAAAACATAATGCCCCGTTTCAGGTTTCATTGCGCTGATGGATGGGAATGGACCCCGGAAAACTAGACGCATGAAGTCATGAACAGCCTCCAGATGCAAGGCTGTCGATCTGTTGCAATGGGCCAATCTGCGATGGTCCCCGAGTCGGGGTCTCGCGGGATTGGATCCTGAGGATCCAAATCTCGGGGTTCAGATCCCTTTGGCTGCAATGGATGTCTTCAATTTCCCAGAACGCCTCTCGCTCTTCCTTTATAATTCACTGCGATGTCGTCAGCCGTAGTCCCTGGATCTGGCACTATGAATCAGTCTCTATCAAGATCATGCAGGATTCCGGCAAACCCTCCGCACTCGCCTGTGTACCCTGTCGGCGCCGCCATCTGAAATGCGATGCCCGCATGCCCATCTGCACTCGGTGCCAGAACAATAATCATGATTGTCGATATGTCCGATCACGTCGTGGGCTGCGGAGTAACAAGACGGGCCCTGGACCGACAGTGGAAGAGGAGGCCGATGCTCTGTTCTCGTCGAATATCATGAACTGGCTAGATGCCTCATTTTTAGATGTACATACATAGCCTTCTCCGCCAAGCACTTATCGAAGACGTCGTCTTGCTAATGGAACTAGCCAGATTCCCTCCTCGACATCCCTGACCTGAGTCTTGATATTTTCCATCAAGATCCAGCGCCAACATCGCCGACGCCCGTGCATATCCCTCATGCCGAGGATATCACCCATGATGCTATGATTCAGCTCTACTACCATCACTTCCATAGATCGCATCCTATACTATTACCGAGACGGGCGCTGGCATCGTCCGTTGCACAGCATATACCAGATTATATTCCGGACATCATGCGCTACATCGGCAGTCACTATACTTCTGCTCCAACGCTCAAGGACAGCTTTTATCAGTCCGCTTACACCGTTCTCACCGCCCCGAAAGATGGCTTTCAAGCCCAAGGTCTCCTTCTACTCAGCATCCTGGAGCATTCGCATGGTCGCGAAGAGGCCGCACGACGACTTCTCCGGGAGGCCGTTCAGGTTGCATACAGCATCAGCATGCAGACCCAGGCGTTTGCCCCGGAGAACTCCCACGGCTACCCCGTGCTGGAGGAAAGCTGGCGACGAACCTGGTGGGAGCTCTACGTCACGGAGGGTCTCATGGCCGCCATGGGCTCCGGGCAATGCGGGGTGCTCTCTTCAGGCTGGGAGGGCTCCGATGTGTGGCTCCCTTTACCAGAGGAGACTTACAACATGGTTGCACGAGGGGGTAGTGGTGACGAAGTAGGCACAACCCTGACCCCATTCTCATAGAAGGTCCTGATCTGACAGCCAGCCAGACGAAACCCGAACCCCTGACCCTGTCCTCCCTCTCCGACTGGCCATCTGACCTCACCTCTCCCGTCGCCCGCATCCACGCAGTACAATTTCTTCGAGCTGTGCTCGAGCTCAATCAATCCCTTGACCCTGCAACCGAGACACAAACCGAGACGCTGGACGCACGGCTCGTCTCCCTACTCATGCGCTTACCCTTAACCCCCTCAATAACCGACGCATCCACTATCGACGAAATGGCCTTCCAGGCCTTAATGATCACTTACCTGTATGCTTTCCGATTCCACCCACTTCTCTATCACCCATCATACATATCCACTAAACAAAACCATACAGGAGTCTAATCCACCTCCACCACCCCCATTCGACAATCCGCTTCGCCTCCTACCAACGCGCAAACGCGCAAACCACGAACGCGGCAAATAACCCCGCTTCCTCATCCTCCTGCACAAGACTCCGCGTCCTCAGCCCATCATCATCATCATCATCATCACCAGCATCCGCATCCGCATCCGCACCATCAACATCGAACCCCACGAACCCCATCCCCGCCCCCCACCTCCCGCTCAATATCCACGCCCAGAAGATGCTCCGAGCCGCCGACCTGATCTCGAATCTAGCCACCCTTCCCAGCTCCGTACAGTCCCGCACCCCCTTCTTCACCTGCGCCCTGGCGCTCGCCATCGTCGTGCACACAGCGACCTTCATGATGTGCGTGCCCTCGCCCTCATCGTCTTCTGCTTCTTCCCCTGCTGCTCCTGCATCTTCCACCAAGGGAGCCAAAGAAGATGCCCTAAAAGCGCGCATCGAGCTCGGAGTCGGGGCCCTGCAGGTGCTAGGCCGAGTGTGGCCGTTAGCGAAACAGGTGAGAGGGGAGATGATCGAGCTCTATCGCGGGAGGTGATTTTCGCTGATCCGCCGATTAACCATAATCACCCGTCGCAACCTTGACGAAAAAAAAAAGACAAGGACAGTAAAGAATCAGATGAAGTGGCAACGGTCGCTTTTCCTTTCATCATCCTCACGTCTCATGCTATTCTTGCATTCGCATTTGGGAGGGGCTTTAGGTTGGTAGATAGCACAGCACAGCGCGATTCATTTCTTCTTGCATTATCTACATATATCCTATATCACATGTTCTTGCAATATGCAATATATATGAGATTTCAACAAGACGTATATCTTTTTCAGATTGCTTTTCCTTTTTTCTTTTTCTTCCTTTCGTGTTTTTTGTACTTCAGCTTAGTAGAGGATTCCCTCAGTATTGGTAGGACCTTTCACAATGTTAACAATCCCGGTAGCTTTACTCAGACATCTGGTTATGGTGAGTTATTTGAGTCGAGAATGACCTCACTTTGCATGACTTAGTAAATGCTAACCCAGTTAACTACGGGGAGAGGTCGAAGAACAGCGCTGTTTAAGGACGGCTCTAGCTTAGCAAGCATGACGTTGGGAATGCATGGTGCTTCTAAATGAGAGGAAAACTTCTATGATAGGTTTGTGTATCTCGTTATATGTCTGGAATTCATGTATCAGAAGGTCAATATATACATGGGCATAAGTATTGTGTATCGGTCGGGGCGCTGACAATCGACCCGGCAATGGAAGAAAAAGGAAAAGTCAGGGGATGAATGTCTCAAACCCCAATAGGTCAGGGTGAAGAATGAAAGAGGGACGTGAAATTAAATGTATGGTATGAAAAAGGAAATGTGAGTATACAAAGCGTCAAGGAGTCCGGGCCATCGGACGGGCATCATGTTGGGGCGGCCGGCCACTGCGGTCTCTATCTTCCCCACATGCGGGCTGCTTGCCCATTGCCTCTGTCGGGAGAGCCATCGAATGACCCCTTGCTTGAGTGATCGCTCGCCTCGCCCTCTACTGGGAAGGCCGGTTCGCTGGTGATCTCGATCGTCGTGTGCTGATACACCTTGCCCAGGGTCGACAGCTCGACTCCGCTGGGCTGAACGATGTTGTCGGTTGAGCCGTCGCGTACGGTGCGTTCCAGATCCTCTTCCTCGTGGCGCGCCATGCGAAGGGCACTGATGTCGGTACGGTTGTATTTGGGGTCAGCGGTGATGGTTGTCAGATGATTGTTGTCCGTCTTGCGGTTCTTGCTGCTGGCGAACTTGTAGCTGTTATCGTGACTGGGTTCCGACTCCAGGATGAGATTTTTGCGAGTCAGGGTGTACAGTAAAGCGTCGACCAAGCCGGAACTGGTGATCATAGCACCGGCGACACAAAAGTAAGCGACGTTTGGAGCATCTCCCTGGGCGGTGGCCATGCGTCCGGCAGCAAGAGGAAGGGAGAGCACAATATAGGCGATCGGATAGATGACCATGTATCCGATAACACGACGGAGGCGCTTGAGACTCTCGATGTGGCTATTGCCCAGAATCGCGGACTGCTTGATGCGGCGGCGGAGTTGGAACCACATGATTGCGTAAAGACATACGGTGCCGAACTCCGCCAGGAAGATCCAGATGTAATGTGTCCATAATCGCATCGCTTCGTAGTCTTCGCTAATCCAGCACTAACGAACAAGTCAGATTAACACAACCGCTTGTTGTGGATGCCGGTCCTTACCCAGGCCCCCGAGGGAATAAAAACATAACGGCCATGTGAGGCGAGTGGAATAATAACCAGAATGGCGACAAAGACCCAGATTCCCACCACAGATGCCACAAAGACCCGATGGCTCAGTTTATAACCTAGGGCCACCAAAAGGAATGTATGAATAGCAATCGCGAGCACAAAGAGACCACTAGACGGGTCGCCAATCTGTAGCCAGAGACCCTGGAGAAAACATCCAGCAGTATCGGCCGATATCTTGTTCTCCGATATCCACTTGAGGCAAATCAAGAAAGCGAGTGACTGTTGCAGATCGGCCAACACAAGGTTATAGATCAGGATGATGTATTGATTGTAACCGATATACCGTGCATAAGATCCCCGCCAGAAAACGAGTCGAAAGGTGATGAAAGATATCAGAGCGAGTGTCGCTAAAAATGAGAGAATGGCCATGACCGAGACGGCAATGAGACCCTTGCGCTGAGTGCTCGGAAGCGGATCGATGTCCATCGTTACCCCATCCCTCAAGTATGTACGAGGAGAGAGACTGTGGCTATCATCCTCGAATGCTCCCAGAGCATTCAGTACTTGAACAAGGCTCATTATTGCAACGTCTCTGAGCGTGGCGAGTCCGGATGCACTGCTCTCACATCCCCCTCCTCAAGTAGAGAACTAGTAATGTAGCAGCGCCCCGGAGGGAAGGACGACGCTTTTGAAGGGGCAAGGATCGTGGGTACTCAACGCTCGATGGATTGACCCAAAGTTTGAGTTGTTGTGAACAGACCAGAAGGTGCAATAATCGGCAAGAGCTCAGATCAGGGGGGGGGACACTCGTTGCACGCTTTCCGAATCCAGGAGAAACGCTTATCACAGGTTCCCAGAAGTAAAAATAAGAGGAAAGACGGAGGAGGGGGAGATAGTAATTCTCCGTGGCGGTCGAAGAGGGACGAGCCACAACGGTATGGACTGGATTAAAACTACCGGCAACGGCGAGTGGACCATTGTGGGGAGATGGGCCTCTAGTAAAGCTTTTTGATGGATTAGTTGATAATTAGCTGCCCATCATATCCTCCAGGCTCACTCATGCCCAGAAGCTATCACCCGGAATCGTTAGCCTCCTAGGGACGGAGTGAGTGAGAGACGACTAGCCCGGTGAGAAGTGGTTCCTGAAACCTTGGCCATGGGAACATCGCATTCAGCGACCTGGCAGCAAGCCCCATGCCAAGCATAGGGGACAACCGGGGAGAACAGACGGATAGGAAGGGACGGAAGGCATCCGGAGAGTGGACGACGGGTAGACGGGACTGAATTGTCTTGACCACCATTTACTAACAAAATAATAATGCCCGCATTGTCTATTGTGTGCTCCCCTCCCCCCGTTGGGGTTGTTTGCCGGCGGAGATTGGAGTTGAGTCTGAGCGTCGGGCAAATTGAAGGATGAGCAGGGATGAGGAAGCAGTCTCTATGTCTATTGGCAGGATCGATTACCGCGGCTTGAGATGTCGCGTCGATGCAGGTGGCAGGATGCAGCCACAACCCCAGACCAGAGTTTGTTTGCCTTTCGCTTGTCCCATCTCGGTGAGGGCAGAGACCAGAGATGCCCTCTTAGGGGGAACTAAAATCGTGAGCCTGTGAGTGCCTGTCCAGCTGTCGCCTTCCAGAAACTCGCCCGCCCCACCAGCTGAGACGCCGATCGCCTTCCCAATCCACGTTGGTCTGACTCGAAGCCCGTCGTCACCTTGAGGCTAGATTGTCGCGTGTGGACTGAATGAGTCTCGGAAAGTCTACCGCGGTATGTGAAATGCTTCTCCACAGGCAAGTGCTTCGAGTGACAAGAGCGTGCACGGCTTGAGTTCAAACATGCACACACCTAGCCTTTTGACGTGACCTCCCCGATTGGGGGCACTCGAGTAAGTTTTTGTCTCTGGAACTACCGTAGGAGGTAATACGGAGGCTTGGCACAAGGCGAATGGATGAACGAGTGAGTTGAGAATAAGAATAGGATTGTGCGATCGCATAGTTTAGGCTCTTTGAGTAGCAAAACAGTGGCGGTGGTAATGGTGGTGGTGGTATGACCCCGTTGTCTCAGCTTGTCTCCTGGCGTAAGTGGCTAGTCCGCCACCAGGAAGGTTACATGAAGGAGAGAAAGGCTGGACCATTCTCGCAATGGGGATTAGCGGTGATTGATTATTAACTGATAGTGCGTAGTTATCAGGGAAGGAAGTCAAAGGAGAGGGAGAGAAAGGAAGAAAGAGGGAGCGGACGGAGATTACTTACTCTTAGTATGGGTGAGGGCGGTTATCCCCGACCATTTCTTGGCATCTCCCCACTTTTTCCGGCCGCAGGAACAAATAAGCTGTCACTGTTGATAACGTTGCATACGATTTGCCTCACGCTCGTGGATCCTACACTTTGGGTTAGCATGTACGGAGTACATGCGGGCAGTACCAGTGATAGTAACTTACAGGAGGCCTTGGTCTTTTCGGTTGAGCCAACCGACTGGGCATGGCTCGGCCAGTTCGACAGCCCAAGAACTGCAATGTACATTCGCATATGCATCAGTATCAGACTCTCAGTTGTCTCAATGCACCACAATCCCTGGTCGGCTTTGTAAACCATCAATATGACTTTGAACTGCCGCATTGTCTTCGTATAATACCCACAGAGATATGCTCCTTCTGCCCTTTCCACCTACTCAGATTCACATGCACGGTACACTACGCAGTAGCTCCCCCCTTGTCTCTTGGCTTGAATAAGAGCCCTATGGCTTGAATGCCGATCTCGGTTGTTGAACGTTCCTTCCTCTACCGACACCATGGAGTTGGTTGGGTGTTCAACCTTCCCCAGAAACTCCTAGTTACACCAGTACGTACACATGCATACAAGCTCTGATCTATTCAACTCTGCTAGTCATGCAAGGGACAAGGATGATTTCGGAATCTTCCCGAGTCCATGGACATGGGGTGCACTTGGACCATCTGGTTGCACGAACTCTGCCCTCCCCCTCCACCTTCTGCTATCGGTCAAGTTGAATCTCCCATGGTTGCACCAGCGAGAGAGATCTGGTAGCTGGGGGATCTGGCAAACCATCGTGCATCCTATGGCACCTGTGACTCTGCAACTCATTGTGACCGCTCGGAGTAATTCTTTCCGAGGGGCAGTGAATATCGCCGCTCGATTCGAGACCCTCTTCATTACCTCTCTTAAAAGTCGTAAGGGGGCGATGTCTTACTCAAGCATCTAACCAGCAATCCTGCTCGCTAGCCCTATGAGCTCTTTCAAAAGTTATCCTGAGTCGAAGAGGGTGCATTGATTGATCAGTGATGCGGCCGTCATCGGTGGTCAAATTGATCTCCCAACATCCACGAGCACAACACTAGTGAAAAGAAGTTCTTTGATAAACTGCAGCGCAGATCTGCGGTTTCTTCAGCCGCGCATCATTGTCGTCGTTAGGAAATAGGGTGTGGCTAGCCCAGATCCACATCATCCGAGAGCGACAATCATTTTCTATTGTTGGCACCTTTCCCGAAGTCTGCTGCACCCCATAGTCTAGTCCATCCTTATAGATTCCGCTACACAACGCAGATAAATCCCGCAACCTCACGGAGTCACGATAGGAGTTTTGTTATGAGTAAAAGCCTCCCGTGATCTGACTGCCTTTCTTGACCCCTTTCGAATTCGAGTTGAATGGTGCATTGCAATTCTTGGCAGGTTCCATGGAATGCTGCCCGCTGGTTCGGGCCTGTCTGGCATCATCCCGACCGGTTCGAGTAGAGAAAGACAACTGGTTCCAAGCGGCAAGTCCGATTGCTTCAGGCCTTCATAAAACCTCTCGAGTGACACTAACCAATTATGGCCACTGTGGCTGATCTCCTTCTTACAACATGACTTATGACATCGGCAGTTATTGCCGATAGCTTCTGGCCTCGTAAAATCGTCGTGCGTGCCGTGGCTGCGAGAGCCCACCTAACCTACCTTGAATTGCTGCGAGCGTACACATCCATAGTACCGGATATCTCAACCCTGCAGCTCCGACTCGGCATTGCATCCGCACTGGATTTGATGATCGTCGACATAGAAACTGTCAAAGCTCGCGGATCGACATGGTTCCCTGAATCGAAGTTCTGCACACTGTGCGGGTCTGGATCTCATCGCATCGCATCGCATCGTGGTCGAACTGCTTGTGCCTTGTGGGCTTTCCCATCGCATCCTCAACCGTGGTAGCAGTGGATCAAACACGGCACATGGACCACATCCTGATTTTCCCACACGAAGATCGATCTCAGGGCTCCTCAGCCTCAACCAGAACCGAAGAGACAAAATGCCAACATAATTCGCGTATCTATCACGAGTAGACACGGGAAATTTAACTTTGCCCCTTCTCCTCGGAAAGAACAAGCGCCAATGACAATGCTTCAGCCAAATGATACAATGTCAATGTTATCCTCTCTATCGGCGAGACCCCGACAGGTGGTGGCACCGAATTTCCCTTCTCAGCATCTAGGGTAATTCCCACAGGGCGGAAGATGGGTCGAAAGAGAAAAACTCTGTTTGAAATTGCTGTAGTCTTCCATAATTCCTACAGTAACCTCACGCTATAACGAATCCCGATTAAACGAATTTTTGCCATATAACGAATTCAAGAACCGCTGGATAGGTTCTACCATACAAAATTCGCTATATCTCGTTATAACGAAGTTCGTAAAATGATTCTGTCTCTACATACAAGGTTCGTTATATCGATTGAGTATAATTACCTATTTAGGGACTTTTTAGGGATTTTTTAGAAGAAAATCTGAAGATTTAAAAAGAACTGCTTAGTCAGCATATTTCTTAAAACAGCCTAAATCACGTGAAGGGTCTTTTACATACATTCGATAAAACGAATATCTCGATATAACGAACAAAAAGGGCCGTCTCAATTAGTTCGTTATATCGTGAGGTTACTGTAGTTTACCCCCAGGACGGGGCCCAGAGCTATTCTCTTTGACTTTCACTAGCGGCACCGACGGCAGTCTTAGTCGAGCCCAATGGGGAGGCAGGGAGAAGTTTGTTTGCACGGCAGCTTCCGATCGGACCTGCGTCTTGTCTGTCTGTCTGTCTGTCTGTCTGTCTGTCTACCTCCTTGCCTGGCTGAAGGAAAGCTTCCGAGATCTCGCTCTCGTATTGAACGAGATCAGGGTTCCACGCAGCCATGTGGCCTGTGAAGTAATCATATCTATCGACCAACTTTGGTGTCATGCTCGTTGAGCTATGACGGGTCCTTCCACCATCACCTCTTCTTCTTTCTATCTTCTCAACACGAGCACATGTATACTCCGGACTGATCATGTATCTGCCAAGTACCTGAAGCCACTTTACACGCTGCACCCACCAAATTGTCTCCTTGACAAACCCTAGCCAAACTGCGAGACCTCACACGGCGAGACCAATGCAGACATCCACATTCTTCTAATCCACAAAGTCGCGAGCACCTTCCCTCTCCATCAACACAGGAGGCTTCAAGAACATGAACACACCACCCCATCCGGATACTAAACACCCAATCGACTCAAAAATGGTTCCTGGTCGCCTGTGTGTCCTGAGCTGAGCCTCTTCCCCATCTAGCCCGCCCCCTTTGTATTCAACAACCCCCCACCCTCCCTTTACTGCTTTCGTCTCCGGTCCACACTCCAGGCAGTAAGTTAGTCTACCGCAACCCACCATCAGCCTCAGAGTCAGGGTCAGGGTCAGGGTCAGAGGTCAGGGTCCAGTGCAACAGCAGCACGTCGATCATCCTCAACCTAGAACCATCCGATTCCGAACTCGAGCGCCGATGGTCCTCACATCACCCCCCAGAGAAGAAGGTCCAAAGAAAGAAACCCCGTGATGAAACAGACCTCAAGGCGTGGATTCCGGTAGTCTCGGCTTAGTTACCCTAACCCAACCTAACCCTTTTGCTCAGTCACCCTCTTCTCCCCTGTTGAGACTCTAAGGCTCTCCACGGCCCACCTTAGTTGATCTACTAGACCGATAAAACCTCCTAGGGCTGTGGAACTCGGGGGGGGGGGGGATGATGTTCAGATGAGCAGAGCAACTAGCTTTCATCCCTTAAACCCCAACTCCCTCATCCACCCTCTTTCGTATACCACGGCACACAAAACTGGGACCCGGGCTCACCTGCCTGAACGGGGACAAAGTGAGTGAGTGCAGGACCCGGTAGCCGGGAAGCCTTGCAGCGAAAGACCCAAACCTCAGGACCGGAACTTCTATCAAAGCCTCCATGCGAAGGATAAACCAGCTCACCACGCATAGAACATGATATTCATTCAACTCATGAATGCCTGTTAGAATACAGAGGGAAATAAAAAAAAAACATTAGATGTCCGGAGAACATGACAACAGCAAGAGAGGAAAAGCAGAGAATCGAAAAGAGTCGAAAGGATTCAAGAGTCATATCAAATCAATTGTCCTCATGTACAACCCAACTCCTTCCCTTTAGCTGTCGGGAAAATGAATACTAATCCATGCCTTCTCTCTCTCTCCACACCCACCATGGGTGGGTAGGTACATTAGATACTGAGGTTAAATTAACGCACCGTTCCTCACCATCCCACCATTCCCTCATTCCTTCACATCCTCTTCATGTCGATTCATTTCATGCAATTCGTCGCGGGGGGAATTTGATCTGATCAATAAGATCCCCATTGCTCATCAAATGTCGTTAACGCTGTATTTGAGAAGGAAAACAAAACACAAAACACAAAAACAAATCGTAAAGGCAGAATGCAAAGAAAAAGAAAAGCTCGAGAAGGAAACAGCGCTGACGGTCCACTGCTCCCGGAGAATAAAACACATGTAGGAGGACCTAACCACTTAGACCGAACTCATCTCCTTCGAGTTCCCCGTCGACTGTCGTATGCCTCTTCCTCGTCTTCCTCCTCAACGGGGGCCGGGGTCCGCCGTTCCGTGCGCCGCTTCGGACGACGCCGCCGGTTAGAGCTGATGTTACTTGCCGAATCATCCGGGGCCAGGGACACGCCATCGTCGAGGAAGAAGTCGTCGTCGGCGCCGTTTTCCCAGAGCCCGAAGCCGGAGGCGGGCGTGCCCAGACGGGCCTCGACGAAGGAGCCGCGGCGGTTCTGGTTCGCGATCGAGAGGCCGGCGCCGCGCTCGCGCAGCGCCCGGCGCACGACCTCGGCCTTGCAATGCAGGGCCTCGAAGGCATCTTCCAGCGCCTCCATCCCCAGGTAGATGTCTCGCTCGACCTCCGCCAGCGCTGCGATCTCCATTTCCTCATCGAGAGCGATGGGGCCTCCGAATGATGCAGGGGCTGGAGACGGGGACGTGCCGTAGGGCTGGCTGGCCGGTCGGGACACTCCGTCCAGCTGGCTGGGCGTTGGACCCCGCGAGATACCACCCGTCGTGAACGGGGTATTGGACCGGGTGCTGCTATAGCGCGAGGGGGTTGAGCCGGACGGGAAGGAGTCCTCGGCGCCACTGCGTAGAAACCCGTCAAAGCGACCGGAGATGAGAATGTCCCATTCATCGTCGCTGATCGCCGCTAGGGTGGCTAGGACATGGTGCATGCCAGGGTTGCTGAGCATGTAGATCGCAGTTTCAGGGTCCCGCGGTGGGGATGACAGTCGGTACAGTCGTTGAATCGCCAGAGTCGAGGACACCAATGGAGCCGGTCGGGGGCGTGGCTGTCCCTCGGGCCGCGGTGTAGGTGAGGTAGAGCTGATTCCAAGGATGGCAGAGAAGAGTTGCCGCTCCTCGGGCTCCAGATGGGTCAAGATGGCGAACGTCAAGGTCTCATCGTCAACCTCATCGGGTGCGCTTGTGCCTCCACCAGACTGCTCACTGAGCCATTTATCGACGGCCACTTTCGTCTTACGTGACTGCCGAATGTAATGCTCCCGATACTCTTCTGGCACGTCGATATCCAGTTTCTGCATGGGGATGTGCTCGTCACCTGACCAATCCGGGTCCACGACCGTCGGAGACAATCTGAAGGGTGGCCAGTTGGGGAGCTCGCGACGGCCGGATACCAATTCAAGAACCTCTCCCCAGCTCACGCCCGCTGGGCGCTCCTCGTGTTCTTCATGTTCGCACATCAGACAATTGCATGATTCGGACGAGATATCGCGAGCAAATACGGCCTCCAAACGGTCGAGAAGTCGCCGCGCTACTGATCGATATCCCGTTGCAACGGCGAGTGAGCCGTTCTTCGTCATAACATGCTGATAGTCTTCCAGGAGCCGATTGAGAGGCTCGAAAATCTTGCTCGCCACGAGTTGCGGCTGCGCTGGGGGATACGGCGCGGCTTCCGAGCCGCTCAAACTCTGAAGGAGTGATTTTGGCGCGCGATGATCTAAGCCACCGTGCTGCAAAAGGTAGTCGACCTTCGGGATGGATATAGGCACCTCCGGGGGCGGAGGCGGAGGCGGAGGGGCTCCGTAGGCTGAGTTCGCGGTCGGAGGCCGCCCGTAATCGTATGCATCTTCCACTGGGCTCCGGAATGCGGACCCCGGGCGATGAGACATGGACGACCGTGTTTGGGTACGAGAAGGCGGCTTCTCCGGGCTTCTGACCTTGCGGGACGTGGTAGACTGGTGCGCGGGCGCAACCGTCGTAGCCTCCGACCCATTTGTTGATTCGAGACCAATGTCGCGTACGGTTGCTGGGGAGCGTGGCGGCGTCGTGGCGGTGCGACTGGAGGGTCGTTTGGGCGGCGCTGTTTCCTCCACGATCTTGCTCTTGGAGGACTTGCGGCTAGCTGTACGAGACGGCGATTCCTTGTCATGGCTGGAGCGCTTGGCTTTCGTCGAATCCGATCGCACTGTCTTGCTTGACTTGGTCCCTTCATCCTTCTTTGACCGCAGACTCGAGGACGAGCGAGTGGATTCGGCTCGAATCCGGATCTTGGTCTTCGGTTTCTCCTCTGTATTCTTCGCGTCTTTATTATCACACACCGTGCTGCCTTGGCGGGATTGCTGGTCGACGCTCGTCAATGGGGGACTCGGGGGCGCATTCTTGTTGCTGTCCGATCGATCATGGCTTCCTCCGTCAGCTGCCTCTTTGCCTTGGTCGGTCAGGTCGGTCGGATCTGGGGTCGGGATGTTCGGTTTGCCGACAGCTTCCCTGCTGTGAGCCTTGGAGAAGGTCGGATAAGGGAGGCTGGTTCTCGATTCGAGGAAGGACGCCGTGCCGGAACGGCTGGCGCTGTCTATGCCGGGCATTGAGGCACGACGTTGCTGGCTGGTGTTAGAGGCGGAGAGCGAAGGGGTCGAGGAGCGGTCCGTGGGAGGGTCGGGAGGTCGTTCCTTGGTTGGGGAGCGGGTAGACGATGGTCCGTGGGACGAGCGGTGCTTGTGTTGTTTGGATTTGGAAGAGACGCTCGAGGAAGTCGATGCCTTGCGAGTCCGGTCCCTGTCGCGATCTCGGTCATTAGGTCTCAACGGTAGATGGAACATGACGTGGGTGTGGGTGTGAAATCAGGCGGAAGGCTTCGAATCGAGGTGGATATGGAAGGTTGGAAGACAATCTTCCCCCCTCAACACAACCCCTTGTCTCCTTGCTCTTCGTCCCCACTTTTTCGCTTTCGATCGGGTTGTATTGCGTTTGTAGTAGTTACCTCGAGTTATAGATCGCGAAAGCGGGATGAGAGGCCCAGCTAAACAGCTCTCACGGCGAGCAAAAGAAGAAAGAGTTTGTGTGGTGTCACAATGCGAGAAGGAGATCCAGATGATCCGAGAGCCGGACGGACTTTCGTCGTCTGGCGCTTAAGAGATCTGGAACCAAACGCAATTCCCAGTGGTCGAATGCCCAATTAGGCGCCTGTGTCAATCCACCGAGGGGGCTGCTGCAACCGATGCAGCATCCCGTGAGGGGCGCGGAGGGAAACGAACGATAAGGGTCGGAGAGGGCGGAAATTGGAAGATAGTTCAGGCGCTTGAACAGAAAAATAGAGAGAAGTGACGAATCAATTGTTGGAATATCGTGCAGTATAGTGAGTTAACGTCAATGATCCAAAGAAGGAGAGAATTGCAGATGCAGTGACTGTGCATGGAAGGAGATTTGGCGGGAGGATCGATTTTGCGGTGAGAGTGACTAGACTGGAAAGAAATAGAAGACAGACACACACTGATTGACTCCTCCCCGCAGACTCCTCTCCAACTCGTTTGATTATTGCAACCCGATGAAGGGTCCCCGAAACTCCCTACGAACTGCGGACTAAAGAGCCACTAACCAGACTAGTACAGTACGCAGTATTCTAGCGGGCAGCGAGGAGGGGTTCACTAGACTACTTGCATGAAGCACCACCTCATATCACACATTAGAGGAGACAAACTAAGTGATCGGTCATTTAAAGGACCAGGTCTCGACCGCAGATAAGAGTTCCAGGACAATCAATGGAAGGTGTTGTGATTAAGACCAACCAACAACAACAACATTATCGTCATCAACCTCACCACCGAAACTTAGCGGTACATTCGACACCTACACCTCAGGCATCACCGCTTCTGGCGGGGATCCCGGGATGCCTCAGGCTGCATTGGGCTGCGGAAGAGATGGCGCCCATCATCGTCATCGTACTACGTACTACGAAAAGTCAACTGTACGAAGTGATTGCTTTTTTGGTGCACCCTTTGACTTCTTTGACCAAATTCAGCGTCCCTTTCTTGTCGAGTTCGATCAGATCGACTACATCCCCGCTCTCCGTTTCGTTCATCGTCAAGATCTATGAATTTCTATCGCATAGTAGATCCGTGGGTCGGGGTTCTTGAAGGAGATGACATCCAAGCTCTATATGCTTGTATATACTTCTAAGTCTCCAGTATTCACAGTATGTGGCGGCCAGTCCCGGACCGCGGGCCGCGTAGGTAGCGAGTGACTCGATCAGACGGCAAATCCTCCCGAGTCCAGCTGCCTAGGCTCCCCAGCAGCATCAAAGGTTCCATTCGGAAGAACACGGATTGCTTGCGCCGAGCTCTGAGTCGGTGCAACCCATGTCACGTTGTGCCCGCGCGCCTTCATGAAGGCCACGGTCTCGTTGTTGTAGCTATACTCGAACGTGACCTGGTTAGGGATCAGCTGATCATGCAGACGAGGCTGAGCCAGAGCTTCAGCCGCCGTGAGACCACCATCAACAGCGTGGATGATGTTCTGGATGGTCGCGGTGATGATCCGACTGCCGCCCGCCGAGCCAGCCACGAAAAAGACAGTGCCGTTAGGGTGAGTCACGATGGCTGGCGTACTGGACGACAACGGGCGCTTTCCAGGTCGGATGAAGTTCGCCTCAGAGGGAACATATCCGAACGAGTTGGATGAGCCAGGAATAGAGAAGTCTTGAGAAGTAGATTAGCAGAGAAGATATAAGGTCTGGTTGCCTTCACCTACCATCCATCTCGTTGTTCATGATAATTCCTGTCTCGGGGACCATAATCTTGCTCCCAAAAAGCAAGTTAATCGTTGTGATTGCAGATACAGTAAGGCCTTCGTGGTCGATAGTAGCAATATGAGAGGTCCCCGGGCTACAGACACCATTAGCTTGGCTCAGAAGGCGTGTCATTGAGGTACGCACGTATCCAAGCTTTCAATACCTCGCGGGTCGTATGCTTTTATATCTTGCGTCTTAGAGTCGGAGATCTTCGCCCGGATTTCATCGATAGTAGATTGCTCAAGCATGTTACCCTGGTATTCTCCCATGTCGTCCACAAAGTCAGGATCTCCCAGGTTTGTTCGCTATCGTAGAATCAGCCCACAGTCACACAGAGCCTGACATATTTTGTCTAGAAGGAGGTGAGACGTACCAGTCCATATCCAAACCGAATGGCTTCATCCAGCCGATGAATGCTCAGGTTCACATTGTCTGGGGCGAGGAAACTGTCGTAGGTATCCAAAACTTTGAGTATGTTCAGTGCAACAGTTCCACTAGATGGAGCAGTGGTGCTGGTAATTCGGTATCCACGATAGTCTATCTGTGAGATGTTCCGGATTTCGACGGCATAGCTACGAAGGTCATCAAGAGTCATCGTGCCATTAGCTACTCGTACCGCATTGACCATCGTCTCTGCAATATATCCAGAGTAGAATGCATCAACGCCCTTCTCAGCGATCATCCCGAGGGTGCTGGCATAACGCTTCCGTGTCATGGTATCGCCGAGGCCGAGTCTAGTTCCGTTGGGAGCAAAGTCAATTGCCCATGTCGGGTCATTAGACAAGAAGTCGTCGCCGCCCGCGTCGCTGATCGAGGAAGCCATGTAGCGTACTAGATCCGGGCCAACCGGAAAGCCCTCATCCGCGGTCTTAATTGCTGGTTGAACAACGGCTGGCCAAGGAAGTAAGCCATACTTCTGGTGGAGGTATTCAAGACCACGAAGCTCGCCTGGAACACCGCTGTAGATCTTGTTAGTACCAAGGTCTGTCATCGTGGGATGAGAAGCTGTACCTTGCAAGACCCCCAGTGACAGCTGCTTCCGTATTGTTGACAAACATGTCCTCATATGCTGCCGCTGGGGCAGTTTCGCGAAAATCGATAAACTCGAACGCGCCGTTAGGGTCTTTCACTAGAATGAAGCCACCCCCTCCGATCCCGCTGTGATACATGCCTGGGCGCAAGACAAATTAGCTCCAAAAATTCCACTACCGCCAGGGAAGGGGAATGACTAACCCACAACCCCTACGCAGAGCATCGTTGCCACCATCTACCGGCCTTCAGGTCAGCACGACTTTCAACTGATCCTTGCCACGCGGGATCTCCGTATCGTCTAAGTCAATAGACTTCAGAAACTCACAGCATCAGCAGCGTTCCCGCCTTGTAGTAGTATATCGGTTCCGTGGCGACTGCAGATTGCACTCTCACTCGCTACGGCGCCACGCTTGCCGTCCTCCAACTCATAGTCCCAGCTCAGCTGACGAGTCGCATAGTCGAGAGGCGACGTGAGTACGTTCGGCAGATGTGTGACCAAGACAATTAAGACTAGTGTGGTTGACAGGGTAAATCGCAGGATACGGAACATTCTCGACCTATTCCGGGGTTTATCGTGCGATAAAGCCGACTGAGTGCACGCGACCGGGCGTTCCGAGGCCTCAAGGAGTGGCTATGAGAGAAATGCAGGTTAGGAATTTAGAGACCAGAAGTAATTCTTGGAACAGGGGAGGACTTCGTCTAAGTACCTGCTTCTCTGCATCTTGGTTGTCGATGAGATCCGGTTTGCAACCCTGCATGTTTAGTATACTTGGTGGCCGGATGCGGTTACTGGAAAGAACGATGGGCCTGGAACTACCACTATAATTCCGAGATGCCAGACAGACGGGGATCGACAATCGGAATAGTCAGCCTACCTTAGGCAGGATAAGATACAGGTTGAAAGTATGGATGACAAGTGAAGGATACGAAGCAAAGAAGATTCGGAACCGGTTATGTTTATTTAAAGAGGCCGAGGGCTCTCTGACCATCCTGACTCCAACGGCGATAAGGACCACGACAGTTTAGTTTCCTGCAGAGTCCCGCATGCCTGGTTCCTTATCAGCCTCAACCAACAGCAATCCGAACCGCCACTTCGGCCTGGTCACCCGATGGCACACCAAGCTCATCCAAAGGCGCAATACCTGCCTCATCCAATCAAATTTCACCTTGAAACGTGACGTGCATACTTTGGGGTAATCAAATCTCTGAACCCAGCAGAGCAAAAATTTGGTCCGACTTGATGCATTCTTCAAACCAGGGCTCAGGTTTCGGAAAGCCGGAGAGTTTCTGCTGTTGTCAACCATGCACCTTGACCTGGAGTGGGGTTTTGGCCACGCTCGAGATTATGACTGGTCATCCGAAAAGTTATCTGGGGTCAACGGGAGGTCGCGATAAGCCTCTCCTCGCGTCTCTTGTCCTCGTGAGCGCCCTTGAAAAGAAGTATGGTAGCCGTGACGCTTTGCAAAGACAACCATACTTCTTCGGGTCAGAGAGAGTTTGGGGCTCTCGTTGATCACTCCGAACGATGATACTGACGAGAAGCGCCCTTCGTCAATGCTAGAAGTGAGTAGACTGCGTTTGGAAGACTTTAGAAAGAAAATGTCCCAGATCATGAGGTAATTCCCGGGCGGCCCGTACCCAGAGAATCACCTTTGGATTGAGACAAGGTCTCGGATGCACCTTTCAAGCAGAAAGAAGAAATCCAGATATATCGAAGTCAGTTTTCAACCATCTCGGAACGGCTACTGGAATACCGATGCCGCACGTCTTTCGTCATGACAAGCTTCCTTGCTCTTGCTTTTGCCGTACCGAGTTTACCAAGTTCAAGGCCTGATCTGCCATGAATCGTGTCCTTTTCAGTGAACCTAAAGCTTTTGAGGCTGGTTGAGTCCAAGCTGACCCATATGAAACCCCATCATTCTTCGAGCTCAACTGCGCTCCTGGTCCACGAGATAGTGCTCGCCCAGATCGAGGGAATCTCATCTTCCGGTTGTAGAACGGTCTCGATGAGACGACGGCCCCAGTCTCGAACAAACCATTTGTCTGAGAGCAAATGCAGTCCAACGCCGTAGTGTAGAAACAGAATACGAGCCACCCAATCACCCTGCTTGAGCAGATCGATGTAGGCCTCGCTAATATTGATAGGCCATGCGATTATACCACCGTTCGGGCCGCCAAATGGCCATCTCTTGATTGCTTCATGAAGAATCTGCCAAGTAGCCAGGTATATTGCCTGATTTGGTCCACCGATACTGTTAAACTTCTCTTGAACGCCCTTCAAGGAAGCCATGATTGCACTTGAAGTAGTTTAGCATCTGTGAAGTAACTGCTGCCAGACAGGCGAAAGTAACATACCTCCGAAGATTCAGTTGGGATTCTCGAACTCTATAAAAAGGTCAATTCTCCAGATCAGGTCAGAGGTGAGAAGGGTGAGGATTACTGATAAGGATTGCCATCCTGATCGACTTCATCGTCCTTCCATTTCAACCATCCTTGCAAGTCACCCCGATACTCCATGCCGTTGAGTTGCACAAATAAGAGTGCGCAGCCAGCAATGAGCTGGCGAATCTCTAGTACATGAGACAACGGCTCGAATGTCTGTCTGTCTTCGGAAACACAAGGATACGCCGTTGCACACAGCATGATGAAAATGGAGCAGATAAAAGCTGGCCCACAAGTCTCCGGGGAGATGTCCGCCAAGACTCGACTAAAGGCTGAGCAGGCGCGGCTCTGATATTTCAGAGCAATTTCCAGCCACGACCGGTTGTCATGCTGCTCCAGATAGGCAAGATGAAGAGCAGATAGTGCCAAAAGGCTGTCCATCAGGAATGGATGGGACACCACGATTCGCGGGATGACGACTTGGAAATGATGTGCGTCGAGGCGACCTTGACAGAGAGTGATGTATGTCTCCGTAAGGTAATGATGGAATAATCTCATTTCGAGCATTCGGGTCTGCGACGAATCTGCTTCTGGGCCGGATACCGCCTCGGGTGATTCATGTGGTGTGGAGGGGTTTTGACCATCCGCATCATTGGACGGATACGTGCAATCCAATTTTCTCTTCTTGCACAACCCACATCGAGGCGTCTCTTCATCGCACTGTGCACTACTGTCAGCGACTAAACTGTCAACTTCTGGTCGAAAGCAGAGACTGAACGGCCGGTGAGTAGATCCCAGGGTGTCCGGTTGGCGGGAAGATGGGATTGAGATAGTAGCACGCAAGGACAGCCACGGCTAGTATGAGATAGAAATGGCAAACCTTCACATGTCGCTTCTTACACTGAATGCAACCCTTCCGGGATTTGGTGTGGCTGCGGCGCGAGGGCATTAGGCTCGACTCAAGTTCGATCAAAACTTAATACGGAGTCAGCGGTGGGATATGATGCTGTGATCCTCCGGAGAGTAGAAAGCTATTGGATGCCTCGGGGCTAATTGAAGTTCTCCCGGTCAAGACAACAATTACTGTATCATACGGTCGGTTGAGCGAACCGGAATGGATAGTAGTAGTAGGAATGTGAAACGAAATGCTTCGTTGCAGATGCAGTTCGATGCGATTAAATAACTTGTTTGAAACTTTCAAGTCTGGATGGGACCGATTTGGTGAGACTTGGTAGTTCATGTAGTAGCGGAATACTCCGTATAACAAATGGAAATAACATACCACGAGCTGAGGCGATGATTGCGCTCCAGGGAATAAATAGAGGAGAGGCAGTTGGTGCCGAGCAGCGGCCGGCTGGGAAGGTGCAGCCGGCCTTAGCCCCAAGTAGTCTTCTCTGATTTGCTCGTCAGCTCACTGGGGCTGACTAACTGTCTGCTTATGCTTAAATTAGTACAGGTACAGTACAGGTACATAACGTTACAGCCAGGTACGTCAGCCTGGCTAACCAACTACAGCGAGTATCACATTGTTTTGTATAGATGTCTGAGGCACTTGTAGCTAGGTTCCTAGGTATACCATATATCTATAAGACAAAACTAGCGATAGATCACGGCATACCCTGAATATCAGAGCATGTCTATATCTCAAAATAGACACAGAGTGACATTGATTTGCCAAATCCCGATTCTATCGACTTTTGGTCTTTCTAACTAAGCACACGACCGGCCAGCTATGCACGCTAACCATAGAAAAAGCTGAATAGCAGCGAAAAACATTAAAGTCGTGAACGTTTTCAAGTAGTCAAAGCGAATGGTAAGGGGAACCGAGAGATTGAAGTAAGTCCGGAAGAGGTCATTTCCTCGCACATGGCATCATTCGAAGGTTGTTAGCGTATGCAAGAGATAAAAGTGGCTCTTCCAGCAAGCCGATAGATCAAGCATCCTCCTTTTCTCCATCCGACTTAGGATCCCGCACTGACTCGCCACGACTCGCATCAAGAATCGCACTGGAAGTCCTCACTTGCTTCACACCCGACCGCAACACCAATTTCTCCTTCTTAGCTTGAGGTTGGGACGGAGCGGGGGAATTCCATGAAGCGCTGCCATCGTCACCCGCAAGAGCAGAGTACATAGTTGTAGACCAAGAACTGCCACCAGGTGTTTGGAGACCAGGCGTACTGCTCCGCGAGCTACCAAGACCGTTACTTCTCTTTGAAGCTGCGACCTGCGCCCAGCCGCCCTCGCCGTTCGCATTCTGCTGGGCCCGTGCAGCTTCGCGCTGGGCCTTTGCTTCCGCTGCAGCGAGTCGCTGCTCCTCCTGTTCCTTGAGGCGTTGGCGATCACGTAACTTGACGCATTCCCCGACGCTCACACCGCCAATACCAATGGTGGTACCGTTTCCCATGCCCAGAAGGGGGGGAGTCCAGGCAGTGGGTTTGAGAACAAACACATGGCGATGAGGCTCCGGATCGAAGCTCTCACTGGCAAAGCCCCAGTCAGCGGCGAGGGAGTGTGCAAAGGCACGGAGGGGAGATTTGGCGGGTTGGAAGCGGGTGGAGCGGTTTGCTGGATTCTTGTTCGTGGCGAGGCTGTGGAGGGTCGATTCGTAGGACTGTAGAGTGGATAGAGGATACGACGATGAAAGCTGGAGGTAAATATCGAGAGTTTCAGCGGAATAGGGTAGGTTGGTGGAGGTGAGCGCCTGAGAAACAGTCGTCGTCGGGTTGATATCGACGCCAAGCGCAGACGCCAGAGAACGGTTACGCTCGAGGCGGGCGCATTCCTCGTCGCACGCCAGCGGGGACGCCGATGGAAGTCGCTGCGCCTGCTGGAGGTGGCCCTTGGTCACAACAGCCTTGGCTGCATTGCAACGTCGCTCCTGTCGAAGTCGTCCACAGCTACATGTTACTGCGACCATGGATGAACAGGGGGTTTTCTCGGGGCACGGATAAGGAGCGTGACACTGGTCAGAACAGGGGTGACCACACAGCGACTTAGTCTTCCCGCAAGCTTGCTGACAAGGCTGGGAAGCATCCTCACAATCACCCGGTCGATGACAGTTTCCCTTACAAGTATGAGAGCCACACTTGAGGAGCTTGCCGCAAATCTGTCCGCACCGTGCATCTGCAAGCCAGCACGGCTGATTCTTCAGCACACGTTTGCCGCACAGGCACGCCTTTTCCGTCAAGAACGGGCATTTCGGGCAATTTTCATCGTCGGTGTGGCAATTATGGGGCGTCTGCGGGTGACCGCACGGTTTAACGCGTTCACAGGGGTGTGAGCAAGCTGGAGGCTGTGTCCCACAGGGCAGAGGCGGATACAAGACAGATCGACCGCAGTTACACGGGATCTCTTCGAATATTGCCTCCCTGCAAGTGTTACAGGGCCCTTTGTGACAGATCTCCGGGCATGTGTGCCGCCCGCATTTCAGCATACGGCCACAGACCCGGGTACAGATATGTTCAGCCTCAAAATCCTCATCGCTTGGTCGAAGATGGGATTTGAGCTTTCGCCGGATAGCCTGACGCTCGATTGCCTTCTGTTCGCCGGGGCAACAGCGCTCCGCGCACGCATGGCGACCGCAATGCAAGCCGGCTTTACATATACGGAAACATTGAGGTGGCTCAAAGTCTCCCGAGAAACAAGTCGTCCGGAAGTCATTGCGGCCACATCGGCAATGGATCGTGACTTTCTGCAAACAAGGCCCACACGGTCCGGTATGGCAGACTTGCTCGCAGGAATGTCCGCATGGTAAGGACTTCCCGCAAGGCTTCGAGCAATTGGGAATGGGGTCTTCGCAAGTAGTTCGGGGCGAATAACCCGCAACGTCTGTTAGAGATGTTTTCCCACACGGGCAGAAAAGCACGACATCGGGCGATCGGGGGCAATGAGCGGGATGCGCATCCTGGGCGTGACAGGACTTTTGACACGAGTGTAGCCCACAATCAAACTGTCGATTGCACTGATCACCACAACTGAAACATCCAACCCATTCTTCAAGCTCCCCCCCGCCGTCGTCTTCGCTAATGCGCAGGGCTTCACTATCCAACTCCTCATCTTTGGAACTGCAGAGCATCTCAGACTGCGATTTCCCGCAATAGCAGCGCGCATCGACTTTGACCTCGCAGGCACCGCAGAGGCCCTCATGGCACGGCCGCGGGCAGGTGTGCTCACCACAAGGTAGCAGATCACCACATATCTCGCCGCAGCTCCATCCATTATCGTAGTCGGTGTCCTGACAACGCTTCGTAGATGAGTTCCTCCCACAAAAGCAATCCTGGGTCGGACCCATAGCAGTACAAGGAGCGCATGGACCAGCATGGCACGTCGCATCGCAAGGGTGTGGACAACCTTTTCGCGATCGCGCGCAGGTCTGTCCACACGAATGGGGCGGGAGACCAGGAAATGAGCGTGGGTCAGCCTCCTTCTGACACCAACAGGAGTAAGAGGAAGGAAACACTTCATGCGGCAGATTACAGCCCGGGCAGCGCCAAGCACGAGGAGCGCTGCTTTCGCCCTCCTCGCCCCGGCGACGCGCCGCATCTTGAGCCGCCGCGCCTTCGTTCCTCGACCATTTCTTCACACAGCTCAAGTGGAAAACCGTCCAGCACAATCCGCAGGACCAGATACGAGACCGTTTGCCCAACTCAGATGTACATATCGGACATTCGTAGAGGTTGTGAGCGATGTCTTCGTGGATTCGAGTGGCAATGTCCGGTGCCGATGATTTCGTCGTAATCTTGGGCGCAGGCGGAGGGGGCGCGGATCGAGGCTGGCTTGGGTTTTTCGCTTTCGATTTGCCCTTTCCACTCGCAGGAGCACGTCCACTTTGTCGAGGTAGATCTCCGGCTGGCCCTCCTGGGACGAATGCTGGCGCATCTGCTCTCAATCCAGCAATGTCCTCCGCGCCTGCGCTCTGGGGATCGACATCTTGAGTCTCCTCTGACTGCTCTGGTTTGGTCAGTCGACCCTCGAATCTTCGCCCCCCAGTAGTGACCGCTGAGTGGTCAGCACCGCCGCGTGCTCGACCATGTCGTCGGCCTCCATTCGACTGTGCGCCTGCGCCTCTCGCCCCTCTTCGGCTTCCCCTCGGTCCTCTTGGTGGATGGTTTGTGTCGGGCGCAGTCTGTGTCGCAGAAGGTTCGTTCTGTTGCAATGGGGGGTTCGTAGCCGGGTGTGCTGTCGTTTGTTGTTGAGATTGTGTTTGTGCCTGTGCCTGTGCCTGTGTCTGTGGTGCAGATCTGTGAGAACGACTGCGATCGCCACCACGGCCTCTACCTCCGCGTCTGGACCTCGTGCGCGGGGTAGTGCTGTTGTTGTCTGCCACGAGGGCTGGAGAGTTCGACATCGTTGGCTCCAAGGTCCTTACAGAGGCGTTAAGTTCGGAAATTGCACGCGGAGAAAGCACGTCCATGCAACAGCACCAATCAAGGGCCGAGTACAAAATAGGGAAAGCGTAGATCAATCGGTCTTTGATAAGGAGCTTGAGAAGCAGGAGATTACTGCCGCGAAAAGATCGAAGATGGGCTTCCGCTCGAGTGGAATGAAAATCTGTGAGCTGATCGATTCCAATATAGCTATAGAAGGAAACCGAAGGCGAGTTCAGATCAGGCAGGGGGGCGCCACTTAAAAACCAACAGAAACTGGTGGAACTCAAACAGTGATTTTGTTCCTGAAGCACGAACGGGTGAATGTGGTTCGGGTGGCGGCGGTTTGCCTCCGAGAGCTGGTCAGGACTCTTGTCGGAACTCTTCACACTTCCAATTACTTCACAACTTTCGCTACGTCGGAGTTACTCTTCTTAATGGTTCGGACGCATGTACTCATGTATAATCAAGGGCCTGGAAAGCTGTCAGGTTCAGATCACCCTGGCTTTTCCTGCAGCATGACTCATGCTGGTCTAGTGCTGCGCCTTCGACTCATCCTGCCAGTGAGATTACTCATAGCGGGTCACCCCTCCAATGGTACTGAGCAACTCACTCAAGGGACAATTGGAGCGAATACTGACTACATGATTTATCTGACACCGCCCGGTAAAAAAATAAGTTGTCTTCATTAGGTATTGGGCTAAATTGCTCTTGGAACACAGGCGGATCCTCAACCCATGTTTAGTTGAGACATAAGATCCTGAAAATAAACGCGAAGGCAGCCAGCCAGAAGAAGAAGCATCCGAAACACCACTCTAATACAACGTAAGGGGGAAATCAAAGGACAATAAACTGAGCAAGAAAAGGCAAAAACCGACGGCATCCCGAGCAATCAATCGAAGGCTCGGGACCGGTGCTGAACACACATGATATCATCACAGAAACAACAAACTCGCCGATAATTGAGATAAGGAGATGCACAACTGTTGAACAATTGTTCACTAATCATGTCGTACGATCTCTTCCATGACAAAGGAATGAATGTGTTCAAAATACCCCGGCTCAGCGACACTATCATTGTGTCCACCGTTGGGAAGAGTACGCCAGACTTTGCGGCTGGACTTGCAGACAGCGAAAAGCTGCGTCATGTTGGACGGTCTGTTTAGGTAGTTTGTTAGCTTTGGGGAGCTGTGGAAGAAAGGCAGTTGACACTTACGGTACAATCTCATCCTTCAGCCCGCTGAGGAAGAGAATAGGCACCTTCGTGATTTTAGGCAAAACCTCTTCGCTAGTCCAGTATTGATGGCATAAACGAGCGAGATATCGTGCGGGTGGAAAGACTCTAAGAAAAGTCAGAAAATCGCCATCGACCTGTAGGTAAGAAGTGTGCGGTGGGTCAAGCCGAACATACGTGGGAATCAATTTGCGAATGCTCAGGAAGGTATTTTCGAGGATCAAGCCAGCGATTGCACCCTTGTCTTGGTTCTTGGCCACAAGGTCAATCGCGACCGCTCCGCCCAGGCTCTGTCCATATACAACGATCTGGCTATCCTTGGTCTCGGCCCTTTGTCGCAGATAATCCAAGCCGGTTTGCGCATCAACCTTTAATCCTGCCTCATCTGGAGTACCAGTCGAAAGGCCGTAGCCGCGATACTCCAACATCAACACATTGCAACCAAGAATTTCCTGAAGTATCTTGGCGATAGGGATACGATGGCCGATGTTACCCGCGTTCCCATGAAACATCAACACTGTAAGGTCTTGAGCGATGCGTTTCCGTGTAGGACGAATGAAGAGGGCATGTAGTGTTTCCCCGTCCGGGGTCGGAAGATGGAGCTCTTCGTAATCTGTGATGCCGAATTGCTGTGGCTTGGGGACATTGGTCCGGGCGTCGACAGGGACATTTCGAGGATAGATCAGCTCACTGCGCACGGGGTTAGATCTCAGGCACCGCTGTCATCATAGCCAGGCGCAAATGCGGGTCACTGCTTACTTTTGCTTAAAGTACAACAGACCACTGGCCACCACGGCGAGACCAGAGGAGGCCAAAACCGGCAGGCGCAGAAACTGAACGGCACTATTGGCCATGCTGGCGATAGTCCACGAGGGTGGAGGCGGCGACTCAGACATGCTAGCGAACAGAATAGTATAGCCGATGCGACAAAGCGGCGTTGCGAGTTGGGACTGGATCAAGCAAGTGAAGCTATCAAAGACCCCTAGACAAAGAAGTCGAATATAAACGGCAAGGATGATAATGCGAGTGAGCTTCGCAGGCGGCCAGATACTGGTCTAGCGGAAATTAAAGCGTCGGTTCGTTTCATCGGAAGTGATGGCTGGAGGGGGGGGGGAGTCGTTCAGGAGACCTGCGGGGGATGGGGAGCTGTCCAGTAGGAAAGATACGCTGTCTCACCGCCCGGCGGAACCAGCTCCAGCTGCTGGCAACGTAACGCGCTCGCCTGCCTTCAGAGCTCCGTCAGAGCTCATATCCATCAACTCCTTCAGCCAGATACTTCTTGAATGCAATCATCATAAATTTTCATATCTTCGATTTTCCTCCATATAAACCGTTCTTTGGCACACAGTCAATATACATACCCTTACCTATTCCCCAACCTCCACAATTTCGTCAGTCAGTATGGTCGGTCACGGCATGACGGGGATGCTCGGTGAAGGTCAGTGGTAACCTCATCTACTGGACGTCATGCCAAAGCTCACGGCTCTCATAGATGGTATTCATGTCGATATGAACCACCTGAAGAAGGGTGAAGTTAAGTGAGTTTATGGATTCAAGAACTCGTGTGAGGCAGTTAACTGATATACCATGCTTGTCCAGCCTCGGAACGTCAATGTGAGTGAGACTTTCCCTACATGATTACGACATCCTGTTAACCGACATCAGTATGGCAATCAACTTCAAGGACGGTGTTATATTGGGTGCCGACAGCCGAACGACCACTGGAGCTTACATCGCCAACCGGGTTACCGACAAATTGACACAGGTGCATGACACGATTTGGTGCTGCCGCTCGGGGTCGGCCGCTGACACACAGGCTGTGGCTGATATTGTATCCTACCATCTCAACATGTACTCGATCACAAACAACGAGGCGCCAAGCACTCAGGTTGCCGCCGCACTGTTCCAGGAGCTGTGCTATGAGAACAAGGACATGCTAAGGCAAGTTCTTTGTGCCCCTCCGAGCCACGAGAATTGCTCTTTTATTGACTATGGCAATGTTTAGTGCTGGCATCATTATTGCTGGATATGATCCTCGGCACGGAGGACAAGTTTACTCGATACCTCTGGGCGGATCCCTCCACAAGCAATCGTACTCCATCGGCGGATCTGGTTCAACCTATATCTACGGCTACTGCGATGCAAACTGGAAGGAGAATATGACTGAGGAAGAAGGCGTCCAGTTTGTTCGGTCAGCTCTGCAGGAGGCGATCAAGTGGGATGGTAGCTCTGGCGGTGTGATCCGGATGGTGGTTTTGACGGCCAAGGGCGCTCAGCGACATCTCTACCTGCCGGACACGGGTTACACTGGCCCAGGTGTTACCAACTAATGAGTGTATCCGTTTGGAGTGATGATTCATATCGTTGTTAGCTGTCGATCAACATGACCTTTCCTTCTCCCTGGCACTGAAGATAGCCTCATTCTAGGCATGAGTTCGCCGCCAATGTAAGCGGTAAATCAGCCTGCTTCTGGACAATCAGGACAAGGCGTGGTCTTGTCAACCGAGAGTCAGGAAGAAGGACTATTCGCAAACCACGGTCATATCTTCTAGCAAGTTGCGCGGTGCTTGCTCATCATATGCGTGTCTTGGCTTGGGATTTGACCTCACCCACTGCTCGTCAGCTCGAATCGAGCTCCTATCGGAGGTTGGCTGTTTGCCATGACTGAGGATATTGACCTGACTATAATTGTCACTCGGATCCGGCGGTCAGGGGCTGTCACTTTCAAAGTACCACCTCGTCTTAGGCTTCCTTAGAAGAAAGGCAAGTCTAAATAGGTAGGCCTGCAGTGGTGTAGGTAGTAGATATCTCGTAGCTCGTACTGCTGCGGCTATATCAGACCGGAGATTACTCCACTAAAGTATCAGTATCAGTAGTAGAGGTCGAGGATGTGACCGGTCGAAGGGCCTCGCGGGTTTTCTGGGACGAGCACCAATCAGTCAGCGATGATGAACACCTGCGCCTCTGCAGAGCCGCGATTCGCCCATCCCCCCTCAGACGGAGGATGATCCCAACTGCCACTATCCTTTCCGGTTTTCTGGGCGGACTCGTCTGTACGTATAGTACCTACGGAGTACGGAGCACTTTGATACTACTGATACTGGAGCCTGGAGGTGAAGATGTACTGATGCAGGCTCAACCCAGGAGTAGGAGCATGGACAAGAACGGCTGAATGACCCGGATATAGTCCAATGCGGAAACATCTCGATGCGAGGCATTTTTCTTTCTCGACTGGTAACTTCTCGGAATTGAGTCGTCCTTAGTATGTATTAGGTAGGATGTTTGACTGGTGATCGGAGAAGAAAGGAGAGAACGATAAAAATGAGAGAGCGAGCGACCTCCCAATTGACGGATCATTTCAGTCTCATGATAATAATCCAGTCCGTTCCGTCTCAACCCTGTCCAATGTTTCTTGTTTCTTTTTTTTTTTTTCCTAACTTATTTCTTTGTCCATTCCCTAGCTACCTACCTCTTGATTTTTTTGCATTTTAGTTTATTTTATGTTTGCTTTCTTCTCTGTCACTCGTAAGTTACCATCCATTTATCTCATTCGGGACCTCAGCTGCCTTGATTTTGGAGAGGGAATTCTTGGTCCTCGGCTTGATCGATCCATCTACTTGCTACTTTGGTTACTGCATTCGGGGAAGGGAACCTCTCCTCCCCCGTTGAATAAATCAGAACTCCACCCTTGGGTCGGTCTGGGTCTTGCTGGGTGGTAGAGGGAGTGCTGCTGAGTGGCTCTGGATCTCGTCGTGGTGGACCCCAGCCTTTCTGCCCGGGTTTCTTGTTCCCTTCCTTCTTGCTGGTGCTGCTGTGCTGCTGGTGCTGCTGGTGCTGCTGGTGCTACTGCTGCTACTGCTGCTGTTACGGCTGCGGCTGCATCATCAACATCATCATCCCATTCTCCATTCCATTCTCCTCTCCTCTCCTCTCCTCTCTCCCTACTCTCTCACTCTCCCCATCCATCCTATTTTCTATTTCTCCAATTGCCAATCGCCATACTTCCTACCTATCCATTCATCCATTCACTTTTCTTTGCCACCCGTTCTCCTCTCTTCTTTATTTTTTTTTTTAGCTAACCTTCATCCCCTTTCAATTCATCTTGTCATCTCCCATCGCAATGGACATGTTTTCCACCGCCGTCAATTGCCTGTGATTCCTTATCCGCTCCAGGCTTGGGTCGGGTTTATCGCGCATTCCCCAGTGCTCTGACCCTCACTCGCCGCATCTCCAGATCCAGACCCTCTCTGTCTGCGCCTGCGCCTTCTTCTCCTCCTCCTCTCGCTGCGCTCCCCCTCCCCCTTCGCTCATTGAACGATCTAAAGTAATCAACCCATCAATCAATCGCTGGATCTCGTACTTCTCCCTCTCTCTTTACTTGCTAGATCCCCCCTCTCTCCTCCTACCATCTTCTACTTACTTTCTTCAATCTGATCTCAAATTTCTCCTATGATTTATTCTGGCCTTTTCCTTGGTCTTCAATGACCCTACTGTCGTCTTCAGTCGCTAACCGTTGCTCGCCGGCCTGGGCTCTAGTTGCAATATTTCAACCCCGACCACTGTCCGCCCTTCCATAAATTACCCTCACTTCTGTTTAAACCTGACATGGGATCCGTTATCGTAAATCATCCGCGATCGGATCATCTTGATACATCCTCCTACAACATGCTGGGGGGCGCCATACCTACTTCGGAATCTGGCTATCGATCCTCGTCGCAGACCCAAGCCTCGTTCCAACAACCCTCGTCACGTCTGGAGACCGGCGGCGGCTCTAGGTCGGCATCGTCTAATACCACCCCCACCTCGTCCACAGCCCCGCCGTCAACATCCGCCTCAGCTCGCCTCCCCTCCCACCAAACCACCCAGGATGTTCCGCCTTATATCTATCACCCTTCCGACTCGAATTCTTACCCCTCATCGCGGGCGTCATCAACCATCTCGGGTATAACAAGCGCCCACCCGAACTCAGCATCAATGACCACAACCACGAGCGATAGCCATCTATCTCGCTTCGATAATCACACCCATGCCGCGCCTCACACGTATGCCCCTCATGTCAGCGCCAGCCATGCACACGCGACCGCGGCATCTACGCAACACAACCGAAGTCATTCATCCCCCGCGTCACCGCAGTTGAGGCCGACTCATCAGTCCCTGCGCTCATTAGGTGGCTCGGAGGCAAGCTCGCCCAGTCGCATCAAGGTCCGCGATCTGTCCCATATACAAAGCTTTGCGAGCGAGGAAATGTTGGCACAAAGAGATCGGATGACGGGACAGTGGGGTCCTCAAGAGCGCCAGTACGAAATCAGTTCCATGCCGGTCACGGACATCATTGAGATGGTAGCTGGGCTCTTGACGAAGATAACTACGACCAACGACATGCACCATGAGCATATCCATCGCCACATACCACCCCCCGACGGGACCTCAAACCTCACTCCACAGGCCGCCAGTGTTCTTGCCTTTCATGGCAAGAATGTACCTAGCATCAGCATTCTCAGCTATTTGACGAGAATTCACAAATATTGTCCCACCACTTATGAAGTCTTCCTCAGTCTTCTGGTGTATTTTGATCGCATGACGGAGCTCGTCAACCGGTCGCAACTTGAGCGATTACGGCGTCGCCAGGCCCGATCGGCTTCCATGCTGAGGACTGATGGCAATCAGCCCCAGTCGCTCCGATCGTCAAATGTACAGGCGACAGGTGCCTCTCCATTGGCCACTCCACCATCTTCTGCCAGCTTCGCCGCCCAAGAAGACCCGTCCACTCCGTCATCCATGTCTCCATCTCTGGACGCCGAGGACGAGGAAGAGGCGCTTTCTCACTTTTTTATCGTCGATAGCTTCAACATTCATCGGCTGGTCATCGCAGGCGTGACTTGTGCCAGTAAATTCTTCTCCGATGTTTTCTACACCAACTCACGATATGCAAAGGTACTTATCTTCGTCTTCTTCGCTCCTAATCCAATTATCTACATAGCAGAACTGACATCAAAGCTGCATGCAGGTTGGAGGATTACCGTTGGTTGAACTTAACCACCTTGAGCTCCAATTCCTTCTTTTGAACGACTTTCGTCTTTCGATTCCTGTGGAAGAGCTTGAAGCGTATGGCACAATGCTGGTCGAGTTTTATGCTCGAGAGATCGTCTCTCAGCAACAGCAGCAGCAGCAGTCGCAGTCGGGCATCCCTCGTTCAATCCACGCTCCTCCCGCAGTGAACTCTCAGTCCGATGGGATGTACATGCGCACCCGGGAGAAGCACCGACCTGACCAGCCGGAGGTTCGCCAAACCCCTACTCCACCCTAGATGGTCTACACAATTGGCCACGCGGGGCTTCCTTTCGCTCTTGGATCGACGATCCACACTGTTCTCCTTCGACAGGTGAACGATTTTCCCACTATCGCTTGGCTTCATGTGCGGGTGTATGTATCGACTGCTGGTTTACTATACCTCATTATTGGCGTCGCATATCCCCTTTGGTACATATATCCTAGTCCTGTCTTAATCACGCATGTTCCCGGCAGAACGATGATCGCAATCTATCTATAGACTTTCCATTGCGGCCGGCACGTTCGATCGTCGCTGGATTGCTCGGGTGGCTTGTCTTTTTATGTCTACTGTGTATACAATTGCTTGTTTCCCCAGAGTATTCCGCATAATCTGGTTTTGTCATTGGGTCGGCGTTCGTGGTCTGTATTCTTGTCTTGTTGTCTTGTATGGGTGAAACCAATCTCAAGCATTGCAGCCTTCTTTTAAGTGTTCTTGATAGAACAACTGTATCAGTGTTGTCCATCTAATCCGGCTATTTATTGCGTGCCTTACCAAATATTTCTGCTTATCTCGCCCATCTTGCTCATCTTTCCACCAACCGAGGTACTTCCATTGAACACCCGTCAATATCGTGTGCCTAGCATTAATTATGTCATGACTTCTAAGCTAACTCCCCTTCCTTTCCCCTTTTGCCACAGCCGTCACCGCTCTTCCCCACCGGAATGATATCAACCGTATGCGAGACAGTGCCACCACCGCCCACCACTACCATAGAAGCTTATTCACCCAACCTTCAACCAACTCTCAGAAAACGAATATAGACACCCGCGACTTCCCGCTCGAGCTACGAATAGTACTCCCTCGGCCTCCCAGAGCGTGTATTACATACACATACTGTGCAAGTCATGAGCATACTAGTGCACAGATGGATGATCCGATTACATCATCCCCCCGCCGATCACCCAGTCCAAGTGGGTACGGTTGGATGAGACTATTTACATAGTTGCCATCGTTACGTTATACTCCTGCTCCTCATACTCGTACCGAGTACAGTATGTTATCAAGTACATGCTTTCCTCTCCACACTAGTTCAGTGATAAGGTATGAGTACTCGCTAGCCACATCGAGTAAGGCCTCTGACGACCAGCTACTTATACTCTAGTAGTACTTCCAGGATAAGGGGCCAGCAAACGTGGAGTTCCAGGAACATTGGAAACCTTGCACACCCCGCGAAAAAGGCAAACCGGTTTGTACAGGACCTGGACCTAGGGACACGCATTTCTTCCACGTACTACTATGTACGTAGATTACTCCATCCGTTGGTAGACACTTAGCCTCCTTTCTATGTGTATAATACTCCGTATTTTGAATGCACCTCCCCCCCTAATGACGACGATCGCCGATTCTCCCAACCGACCATGACATGGGGAAAGGTGAGGTTTAGACTCCTATGTATAGTTATTCAAGGCGACGACTATTAAAGTCGAGAAGGCTGATCCTCCTCCTCCCTATTCGTATTGAGTGTTGGAAGACAAATCCAAATACGGATGTTGTTATAGCTCCCTCCCTCTCTCTCGGACCTCAGATCATGCATACCATGAGCATACCTTACAGGACAAAGTCTCTCTTGGTTTATTCTTCCCACACAATCCCTCCCATTCTCTCTCTTGTCACTTCCACCGAACAAGAGAGTCGGAGAGAAAAGGCGAGGAATCCCCCGATGACGACGATCCAAGTAACCTTATTTATTCGAAACGTGCTATTGATGTCACTTCTGATCGCCATCCCATCCAACTACCCATATTCTTTGCCGTGTCCGTGCTGATGTACATAGTACTCGTACTACAGCTATCCTATTGTCTGCCAGAGTGTTTGTTCCCCCCCCAAAAATACCCTGGAACCCACCGCCGGTAACTTCCCATCCTACTCCACTGTAGGACAATTCTTTTGTCTTCAAGACTACCATGATATTGAGAATCATTACATTACGAAGTAGTTGGAAACTCAGCGAGCTCGGGGACAAAAGTGATATTGATAGGTCACCGTGCCATGGGTAACTTACATTCGGCGCAATCTGGACGAGACGATACAGCGAGTCACCCTGAATTCCCAGGCCCGACATCAGAAAACCAAAGGAGGTCAACCCCCCCCCCCCCCCCCCCTCCCGAGGACCGTTGTTATGCTCGGGAAAATGACAGGAGAAATCCTTCCCAACCCACCACGTGCCTCGTGCACAGACCTCGGCGGGTCAATGTCAATCTGCCAAGCATTCCGTTGGTATATACAAGTGACTCTCCGTATGTGGTAAACTTATTCAATCGACACCTACCTGCTTGTTTCCATCGATCTTCAGCCTCTTGAGTGCGAACACTCGTCGTCAAGCCGGGTACAGCTGTAGAAGCAGTAGAAGCAGTAGGACCAGAAGCGGGTTCTATACCACCAAGTCTTAAGAGCATCTACTGTACATTCGGCTGAAAGGCTAGGAGGTACTGTACATGGGATGAGTTAGTCCTCGAATCATACACCATCAGAGACACGAAGCACAGACAAGGCCAAGTCAACCGTGATATCTCACTTAATATGCATTTCAGATAGCTTATTAGTCTGGCTCGAGAGAACAGAGGTATCATGTCATTGCTGAACAAACACAGAATGCAAAAGCCAAAGATGATCATGTTAAGAACGCCCATCCAGCCAGCCAGCCAGCCAGCCATGCTCAGCGTCTTTTATCCATCCCACCTAAGCAACCGACGGCCATGGGGTTGTAGGATTGTAGAGCCTCCTCTGCCAGAGGGTAGCGGTGCGTAATGATGAACTAACAATGTAGTGAAGTCGGAATAGAGAGGAGGGACGGGTTGTAAAAACATTAACCGCCCCTCTCCGTCCCTTATTAATATGAGTTCTCCCAACAGCTCCAAGCCGTCCCTTCAAATTTATACAGAAACACCACCCATCACTCGATCCTAGGCGGACTTGTCGACCTATGACCCATTGGGCTCATACTCGCCCTTATTCATCTATTCATTAGCAACCACGTCGGGTATCGTGAGAACAATGCACCGAAACCAAGGGAAACATACGATCTTCGCCTCTCCCCCTCCTTCCTGAACCCCTCAATGATCCGCGCGATTTCTTTCCGGCCGGATCTCGCATCCACCTTTCTTCCGCCTAGACTCAAACTGACTTTCTCGTTCGTATTCGCTGTCAATAATCGCTTCAACAAGAGATACCGCATGCTCAAGCAGACGAACACCCCACAGTCACTCCCGTTCTCCTGAACGGGCGAGTCTTCCAAATGGACGTATCGGATATTCCGATTCAACAAATTTCCTAACTTCATCGTCACAGCCTGGGCCTCCCAGAAGTTTCCAGGGGGCAGGGAATCATAATGAAAAGCGAGGCCGTCAACGATCGATACGAGCAGCAATGACCAGTGTGTGCCGCCCTCGGCTTCGGTGACGTTACGACAATCATTGATCGGCAGGAAAACATGCGTAGTACGGGAAAAGTCCGGTAGGGCCTCGCGGAGAGTTCGAGGGTCTGGCGTCTGGAGAATCATAAAGGACATGCTGGGGCGCAGAAGAACGATATTGGCGGATTTGGAATGGGAGAGGAATTCCCGCTCGAGATATCTGGCGCATGTCATCAGTCCTTGATTCGGAGAGAGAAGAGAATCGGGGGCTAACACACTCTTCCCAGAAAGAGATTACCTAGGCAGGTAGGTATATCATGTCAGCTCTGATACCAGCCACGACCAATGTGCATGAATGACCAACAACATGATATCAACGAACATTATCGGTGAGCCAGTCATCTTTTAAAGATTGCATGTCTCCTCTGGTTACTAGAATTCTGGTCAGAATCTCTCCGGATTTTGCGAGGAACGAAGGCAACATACATCGAATATCATGATCTATTCATGAACAAGACCAATTAGTTGGATTCTCAACGCCACGACCGAATATTCACCAGAAGAACCCGTAGCATGAACTCACAGCTTAGGTACGCGTCATCAGGGTTTAACTGCAGTTGGGGAGTCATCTCGATTAGCCAGATGTCTGACACGGAGTATGACCGTAGCCCAGGAAACTCACAGTATCACCGAATCGTTTCATTCTCTTCACCAATTTGCCTCCCAGGCCACCGTCCCGCATCTTGAGACTTGGTCACTAGATCCGATCTCACAGTGTCGTTGCGGATGCAGTAGACAAAGCTCCGTCGCAATCCCAGCCTCCGTCCACGCTTGGATTTGGCGACAGGAAAAATGGAATGCCACGCAGCACGTATGCTATGATGGCTCAAGCCCGAGTATAAGCTGTCCAATTGTGTGAGGGGGATGTGCTTTGGTTTTGCTGCAGATGCAGGTCAACGGCGATGCGCACGGGTGGGTCTAGAGATGAGGTGTAGGTTGTTTGAGGTGCAGTTATCAGTATATTGTGGCAGTTAATTCTGATAGTCGTCAAACGAGTGCGAGTCTAATTATAACAATCGCGCGCTCTCTCTAGTGGGTTCGATTTGGTTTCATAGGCGGCAGGCTAAGGCGGCGGAGGACGCAGAAGGAATCGAAGGTTGAACAGCTTAATCGGACTTCGGCGAAAGTGGGCTCTAGTTTTCATGCACAGTAGGCGAATGTGGGGTTAGAAAAATATAAGGTCGAATTAAGCTACAGACTGAGAACCATAAGGCGGGAAATGAAGGTCCCACAGGCAAGAAGGAAGGATTTAACGAGAGAATCGACCCGACTTCATTAGCGATAGAGAAGAGGAGGGAGGGGCCTGTTGTTATCCTCGGCAAATTCCAGCAAGGAGATTTCTCATCAGCCACACCGCTACGCCATGCACGTCACTCCTCGGTGGCTGAGCATCCACCCCCAAAGAATAAGCTGGCTGAGGCTTAGTATCAGGTTCTAAGGGTTTAATGGAAATAAATACATTCAAGTCGTATATTTGTGTACTTAGCATTGGCTTGGGATAGTACAGATAGTACTGTACTACATACTTTACTTGCAAGATCGCATCAACAATAAACAATATCTCTTCGTCTTAATCGAGGGGGTATCTAAACAAATACATCTTCAAAGGCATGCATGCAAGCTCTTTGAGCAGAAGCAACACCAATCTTTAACAGAAATGACCGTCTGCAAATCTCGCCTATGGCATGAAGTTCACCAACCATCCACCCCACATCCTTTTCATCCAATCATAACAAGCGCCCAAGCATAATTCCAGACCAGAGAAAGCAGAAAATACTTGCCAACATGAAATCCCCGCCCAACGCGCTGAACTCAAAAACAATGAGGGAATATAAGGACAGGTAAGAGGAAATTAATAGTATAAACAATGTCGCACTGTCAAAGGTACCACCATGTAAGATCATAGATGTGTATGACATGCGGAGGCATGAGATTGTAAATTTGAATGAGTCGTCGCCCGGGGAAGAGTCGCACCAAGACATGGTTCCTTAGGCTTGTAAGACTTGTAACCAGAGTGAACGTGCAGAACGAGTGCTCTAGTTCGTTAGCTTCGCAAAGTGTTTGTTCCAGATCCAGCCGACCTGACGCTCGGGATCATCTTGGTTCTTAGCCAGCCACAGTTCGCCTTTCTCAGCAATGACATCAAAGATCTCGCCCACAACGTATGTCAGATATGGGTAACCAGCTTCTCTTCGAGCGCGATCAATATTGAATTCGTATATACTGGCTGCGAGAAAAAGGACTGCTGGCTCTTTCGGGGGCTCGTGATCCATTGGTGTGTTCTCTTGTGGATTATCCGACATCGGCATCGCTGAGGAGAAGAAGTTCGAGTACTGGCCACTCGACGACGCATGTTGTTCATCATCAGGCCTAGTCTCTGTTTGGGAGGGACCAATGACATCGACTAAGAATGGGGAGTCGAGGCTCAATCTGGGCAGGCTCGGGAATGACTCAGTATTAGAGCCGGATGCTGCAAGCGACACTGTTGATGCGCTGGTCACTTGCTGAAGCACTTGGCTTCTAGGGATTTCAGCGGATTCATGGGCACGGCCGGAGAATGTCGAGTCTGCCCTACGTCGCCCCAAAGACACTTGAGATTGGCTGTCGACGCTGGGCGACTGGAAAGGATAGCCGCCGATACTGAATTCCTGAGACGCTTTGGGCGATTCTTCAACCGTCGAACCCATCCGCGTGCTGACACTGTTCACCGTGGAAGGTCGTCGAGGCGAGCTGATGGTTGCCCCACTCGAAGGCGTGTTGAAGTTGACAAGATTCATGGTATCGGCGAGCAAGGATCCATTGCAGCTTCCAAGCGAGAGCACCTGCCCTTCAGCATAGTTGAACTTGGAGGACCAATTCTCAACGATCTTTTGAATGTCCTCTGGAAATGCCTCGAATAAGGATCCAAGATTTCTTTGCAATTGATGAAACCAGGTGGTTTGAATCTGCACAAAGTTCTTCAGACACGCCTCCATCAATTTGGCAGTGAGAGCATAGAGCTTCGGAAGCTCATCCTTGAGGGTTTCATTGAGGGCAATGAATTGTTCCCCTTGTTCCGTCGTCTTCTTGTCAGGCTTGTCCCCTCGGTCCTTTATGCTCTTGAAACGAACATAGTCCATTAGTCGCTTGTCGCGCTTCTTCATCACTCTCTGGGGACCATCGTGGAGCTTGAGTAGGGTGACCATCGGATCGATGACGCTTTTTCGGACCACCGCAAGCTGAATGATTGAATGGCCACCTGTTAGTAATGGAGATCGACAGGTTCAACTCTTCCTAAGCATGATGTTGCACTTACATGGTCGGGTAAAGCCACCGTCATGATGGCCTGAACAGAGACTTTAAGCTCCCGCCATTTCCCTTCCAGCTCGACATAATTCGACTGCGCGACATCGACAAATCCTTCGATCGCAGTGACAAATTCGTTGAAACAATCCATTGAGCTCTGGACCTCTTTTGTGTATGATTCTGCATCACGCATGACGAGCTGCAGCTGGAAAAAGTTATCTCCAAACTTCTGGGATAGGCTGTCGTATTCTTTATCTTCGAACAAGTCGATGAGTCCTACTTGCTGCTTCAGCTTCTCGGTGCGTCTGCCAAAAGCCTTGGAAAAGCCGGTCCGAACATCAGACTCCTTGCGTTTACGTCCGACCACCTGACCCACAAGATCCGCACGCTTTTTCATTTCATTGATTCTGACAGAGATATTGGTAACCTCCTCGAAAGCAGTAATGAGAGCTGTCCGGTCAGGATGATCATTGGGTGTCGAGTCGAGAAGTTCAGACAGTAATAGAGGATACTTCAGAATCCTCTGTACGGGCTTCACCAGTAAGGAGTCCAAATCCCATGCAGTTGTGAGATCGGAAGCCCAATCACGACACTCCTTGAGCCAGATCGCCACTTTCGGGTTTCGCTGCAGAGTTTGGAGCTTTCTATTAGCAGCGTCGTGATTCTTGAGATAATCCGCATAAACCTTTTCCATGTCGCCAATGTGTGCCACAAAAGCCTGTCCAATGAATGTCATTTGGTCCTTCTCATGGTCCGAGAGGCCCATGTTATCTGATTTGTCTTCGTTCCTTGAAGCTTGGCGATGTCGCGCACTGCGCTTGCTGCTCCATCTTTGCGACTTTGGCATTACATAGACACTTTTCGCGGCCTCTTTCAGGGCGTCTTGGAAAGCCATAGAAAACTGAACGACTTGGTCGGAATTTGCGAAGAGAACTTTGACGTCTTCGGAAGAGAGGTCCAAACATGAACTCGAGGTTCCCTTATATATATCGTCAACAACTTTCATATCCCGACCAAAGGTGTATTCAGTATCAATGAGCTCCTTGATCACGTTTCGTCGTTTCTTCAGCCGCCGTTGTTCGGGCGAAGGCGACTGGGGTTTGGACTGGAGATGCTCAGAGCTTGAATGTGCCAGTGATGTAGCAGACGAGTGCAGCGTCTCCGGAGATAGCGTCGGTTCAAGCCGCTGCAGAGATGAATTTTCACTGCTCCCTGTGCTATTTATAGGGTCCAAAGGAGAGAATATCCCATTGATATAGGTGCTGAAACGCTGATTTGCGATAGTGGCGGCTGAATCATATTGAGTGGGTGGCTGCGCGATGTCGGTTGCCGCTTGCCTATGACCAAGGGTCAAGCTATGTTCATGGAAATGCGAGTCCTGAGGGACCTGGACGTTGAGTGCCAGTTCGAGACGTCCTTCTGTCCCTTGCTGCGATGGATCCCAGGCGCTTGACGTGTCCAGCCGCGGCGTGGAAGCATTGTCTAGTCTAGACGCCGAATCGCTTCGTTCGCCTTGCGGAGTTGAACCATCCGCGGCAGCAACCTGCATCCAATCCATGATCGAAGGAGATGCATGCTCCCAGTCGTCCCGCATGACGAGACTGGCTGCGTATCTGGTCCGCTCAGAGGCAGGCATATCTGTGCTATGAGGGACCGAACTCGCGTCCTCAGACCCGTCGTCTTCCTTCGTATGAACGGCTAGCTGTTGGGGCTCCGGAGAAGCACGTATAGGCGGCAAGGGGAGACCAAGCCCTCGGCCGTTAGCGATCTCTTGGATGTAGAGCTGACTGACTCGCTTGGAGTCCCAGCCCCCGAGCCTGGCTAAGCTAGGGGCACTAGTCAGTGTATAAAGATTGGCTTGTGGCACAGCCTCTGTCTTCAAGTCGTGTAATGATATCTGTGTCAATGGATTCGCGGGCGGGTAACCAGTCTCAGACCGAGTACAGGACGACGCAGAACATGAATGAGTTGCAAACTCACTCCCATCAGCGGAATGGCGAGGTGGTGGGATGTCATCAACACTGCGCTCGCACTGTTCGTCTGTAGAATGCTGGTTGTGGAGGGATGATGACCAAGAACTAATACTCCATCGGTGGGACATCTCGTTGTCTGTTGTTTCATGTTGTGTATAGAGGTCGCACGGCTCCTGATTTTCGCTGCTGTCCGTATGGTCATCGAAGCCCAGCGCATCCCGTAGCATGATGGGCACCGACTCTTTGTCGTCAGCCTCAGAGAGGCTACAATCTTGTTCATCACATGATGAACTGCTGGAGCTCGACTCGCGTATGTGCATGATTTGAGTCAACAATGCTCGATGCGAAGCATGTTGATTTTGCATGAGGTCGACTTGTGGTTCTATGTCGAAAGCGGTGACATGTGTCTCATTGGATTCCGAGGTTGAAGCAGACACAGGAGCCCCGTGTGCATCGCAGTCACTCTCCAGCTCACCAGCAATAACAGGCTGGTGCCCTAATGTTGGAGAATCCATGGTTGTATGCGACTCAAAGGTTTCAGTTTGCTTCCCCTGCAAGACCACATGTGTATCGACATATAATTGGGGTACCGTCCGCGTTTCTTCGGGCTCTTGCTCCAGGTTCAACTGCTCGTGACCTACACCCGCTGCTTCGTCTGCGACAGGAAGGTCATCCTTCATGAGCGCAGAGTCACCAAAGTCTTGCTGCTCAGCCTGCAATGCTTCAAGTTCAGCGGCGTTGGTGCCTTTCGTGTCTTCCAATTCCTTATTTCGACGTCGAATCTCGGCCGCTTTCTCCTCCTTTCTCTCATTCTCCTGTACCGTGCGATTGAATGCCTGTTGAATCCTTTCACGTCGGGTCGCAAAGTCAACATTGCCCAACTCTGGCAATCGGCGATCCCAAGGTCGCGAATTCCTAGACTCTCGGTCACGATTAATCTGCCTCTGGAAGTTCGACACGGTTTCAACGACTCTCGATCGTGGAGTCTGGAGGGTAGTATGTGATACGGGTTGCCGAGGCCGGGAGCTCCGGAGGGGTGGCGATTTGGCTGGCGGAGGCGCCTCTATATAAGCTTCCAAGAGACCACTGCTCTCGGGGATTTGACGACGGGACCGGGCGTGGGTGCGTGGTGGTGTTATCAGGACGTGATGATCATTGTGTGACGTGTCACGCTGTGCTTTAGGCGACGGTTTTGGAAGGCGGCTAGTGCCTTTCGGTGGCAGGGGAACTCGAACCGTCGAATGACTTCCGGACCCCGTAAAACCGGTCCTCGAGGGGGTGGAAGACTCGTCTGAATCCGATGTTGAATGAAGGCGGTGAGATGAAATCGGAATGCGAGATTTAGCGTTTGAATGTTCTTGAAATGTTTGAGAACCGGACTGCAAGGGGGCGGGAACAGCCATGTGGAAATCAGAAGGCCGCACGGCCGTTTCCACCGACAAAGTCCCGACGAAATCGCTTTGTGTTCTTCTGTGATTATTCGGACTGCTGCCTGTGCTCACTTCTTCCAAGAATGGGGTACGTCCAAGGTACCATGCGGTGGGTGTTAGTGGTGTTGGACCGGATGAATGGTCTAGGTGGTCTAAGAAAGCGGGACTTGAGCTGAGAATATTCCCCTCAGATCCGCGACGACGCGAAGCAGGGTACTCAGCGCCCAGAAACCCCGTATCGACACTGAGTTTCTCGCCGAAGACTGCACGTCGGGGATCTCTATCTGAATTGCGGTTGTTCAGGATATTCCCGCCCTGGTCAATTGGTCGAAGCGGTAGAGAAACCGGATCCGACGTGTCTTCACCAAAGGTATTTAGGGAATGCCAGCGAGGAAGCTCTTGTGCATTGGCCGTGTCGTGAGCCTCACGCGAACGAGGAAGCGCTCCCGACCGATGTGATCCTCCTACTGGGCTGGTAGGACTAGCAGCCCTCGATGGTGCCCGAGATCCAGCTGTGAGTGACGAAGGAACGGGGAGAACCTGGTCGCTATTGTTATTAAACTTGTTGACCAGGTCTTTGAATGATGTCTGCCTGGCCCTGGTCGTCGAGGCCCGCGCGGAGGAGCCCCAAGCGGAGTTACCACCAACGCCCTTATACGACGAGTCGGAAAAAGAACGACCCTGACCCGTACTCCCGCCTGAGGACTCGATCGAATGTATTGGTACCGAGGAAACACGCTGGAATAGATGGGGACGCTGCTCTGCGGTTACGTCACTCTGGTCTTCGTCCACAGCACCATCATTCACAGTATAATTGCCTGTGGGCAGTTGCGCTCGATAAAAGTCGTCAGGGTCAGGCGAAGATCGGCCAGAATTGTCCTTATGATCGTCGGAGGGAAGGGTTGCAGGTAGGGAGTAAGGTTGCAGGCTTGTGAAACTCGGTTCAGTGGCATACGTTTTACCCGACAGAGAAGGAGAGAAGGAGGGCGCGGCTAGGGAGACGTGGTAAGGGTCGTTTGACAGGGAACGGTAATAGGAATTGTGAATATCGTGGGTGTTTGAGGAAGATAACCGCGGGCTGACGTCCAAGAGCCGGGAAGCGTGCTCAACATCACTCCCGGACATCTTGCATCCTTCAGGCGGAGAGTCAGCGGATTGTCCTCCTTCGACTCTGCCCTTTTCCCAAAGAGAGGTGGGCAAGGGAGGAGGCTGGATGAGAAAAAAATCAATGCGAAAAGAAAGGAGCAAGTACCCAATAGAAGATTTGGTTGGGAAGGGGTGGGTGTTTTCCAGGTCAAAGGTACTAATCTCTTGATGCGTTGTTCGCCGCTGGTAGGCCACCGATGAGGTTGCAGGTTAACCGGGCCAGAACTATAAGGCAATCATCACCGGGTAGTACCACCCGAGCACGGCGTCATATTTGAGACGAGTTGAGACCACCAAGCCAGAGAGGGACGATTCGAAAGCCGTACCCCCGAAGACCGGAAGATTTGTCAAGCTGCTGGACTCAAAATAGAAGCGGGGACTGAAGGAACAACAGACTGCGAGACAGCCGTCTGTCAGCAATGACCCCCAGGTGGATAAAGGGCGACAGAGAGAAAACCAACAACAGCAACAATTCCTGTTGGGTCAGACGACGGGCGGAACAAACGTTTGCACGGCGTCGAGCAGGGGTGAGGGGGTGAGGGGATGTAGAGGTGTAGAGGAGGTAGGTTTGTGGTAATGTGGGTGATGGTTGACGGAAGCAAGAGAAAGAAGAGGGTGTGGGAAGACGTAACAAGCGGGCCGAGAGGGGAGGGGTTTGTTGAGGTCAAAGTGGCAGGGCAGGGTAAGACCGTAGTCAAATAAAAAAGAGCAGAAACAAACCATTCATTGATTCATTTCATTCATGGATGGATGACGAACAGCAACCAAACGGTACGGAGTACCCATCAAGTAATCGATAGGAAAAGCCCAGACCCAGTGTATCCAGTCAGTCCAGTGTCGGGTTGCTTCCTATCGATTGGGAAGGGCTGCAGGTGGGCCGACTACTTTCAGATGCCCCGTTTGATGGATTGGAAGGGTGTGTGTGTGTGTGTGTGTGTGGTGTATGTGTGTGCGTGTGTCCCCTCTAACATTTGTTTTTCTTTTTCCTTTTCCTTTTATTTCCTTTATTTCTGTTTCCAGAATTTCTTCTTTGATTTTGGTAGGGTAAGGGGACTGGAAGAATTACAGATTACTTGATGCGTCGGTAATTTTTTTTGGTACTGAGGAGCGACTACCTAGTAACTTACTAGTGACGGCAAGAATCGACCTTGGGTTTGAAAGTGGGTGCGGAGAAGGTGGATAATCAGGAGTAAAAAGCGAGGGGAATCCACCCAAGGAATTGACCAGAACTCTGAGACGAAAGGGTGACGGGTGTGCAGAGGGCAGAGGGGGTAAAGGGAAAAAAAAGACAAAAAAAAAAAAAAAAAAGGAACCCCTCCCCCTGCCCACACCCCCCATTCTAGAACTAGTCGAAGAAAACCAATATAGAAATTGTATGATAATAACAATGTTAACCCGACCGAGGGCCCTAAAAAAGAGACTTTCTCTTGACATCCTAAACCGCCAGAGTTTGAAGACAAAAAGAAATCCACAGACAAGGCCAGATGGAAGGCCTGGATGAGAGAGCAAGAACCGTGAGGCTATCTAAGAGGCTAGTAACTAGGTACTATAGGTAATCTACCTATCTACTCCGTACTGAGTTAATCAGTACTAGTCAGGTATGTAACTACTGTACTAATCCCTACCTCGCCTGTCTGCTCAGCCTTCAGCTCAGCCTTCAAAATTCTGTAACTAGAGTCATAATACACATCCTCTCCAGGTGTCTCGCCCTGCAGAGGTTCATTCCAGATTGAAGGGGCAACGTGTGGCCGACGAGAGAAGAAGATTCGATGAGTCGATTTGCGAACACCTCCACGGGTCCAGTGGCGGAATCTCCGTGCGCACTTCGATTTCATAGGTAGGCTGGTTTCTGCCTGACCACCGGAAGATGATAGGATAGTGTTGGAGAGGATTCCGCAGTTAGTTTAGTAGACGAGACAGAAATCGATTGATCTGCTATGGCTGGAAGCGAGCATGGAAGCCATAAAGAAGTCGGTACATGAACTCTATTCCCTTCCATTGGAGACACAACCGTTAGTGGTGTTAGTCGGATCGGGACTCGTCGTCCCTTCGGGCGTTCCATGGAACACTTTCCCCGCTGAGCTTTGTTCGCTGTGGCGCCTATTCTTCAAAGGGCTGGATGAACTACTATCGATCTGCCTCGACCAAAACTCCTCAAGATTGGCATACTTGAGGTATGTGCGAAAACCATCTCGTCCATACGTCTATCTATCTTCGTGCATATATATCTTTTCCCGGTCACGTTCAAGAGAGCTTACTCCAACTTGACGTACAAAGAAGATAAGGGTCCTAATTTATTGTGCTGAGTCGACGCGGTAATATACCTTAGCTAGCCTGGTATTCGTTCTCTTCCATTTCTGCAGGATTCGAACAAATGACTCGTATAATCTGGTTCTTGCGATCTCCGCGCCCAGTTTCTTGGATTGTCAGGTCTTTGACAAGCAATACAAATCACCGATTCCTTTCCTTGTGCGTTATAACCCTGCATAGTCTATTTCACTATAACATCAAAGGTTCCAGATTCCGGAGCTTGGCTCTTATGACTTTCTCTTTTCAGTCGAAGCAGGAGGACAATGCCATCGGCGATCGACTCCTATTTCCGAGCCTCGCAAGCTGTAGTTTATTTCGCATCCGTCCCAACACGGTACCGCTTCGTGCTGCGACTTTTGCCCGTCTTAAAATGGCAGTAAGACGGCGCAAGGGAGAGATGGGTCCATTTCGACAGTTGCCATGAACGCAAGCAGAACTGCCCCAGTAGGTTATTATCACGGTCGCACAGCAAATGTCTAGGCGAGACAAGTGAAAGGTGGCACACGGGGCACCAGCAATTTCACTTCGTACTACCCCAGTCTACTACTAGATTCTATAATTCGAGCTAGTCTGCAGGCAATGAGGCATACCAGATCACTCGTGTTCTACTTACCCTATACATATACTCATCCCACCAAAAGATTGCCGTATCATATATCAAACAGCTTGTGACTGGAACACAAAGAAGGCTCTTCTAAGGTGTTCACTAATGGTAGAACGGCCACTTTCATTTGCAGAGTGCATCTACACCAACTCAGCGTCCTCGCCGGAAAATTTCATCAGCCTCCAGGATGTCCGGAGAACAGGCTTGACGTACTGTACCTGACTGGATCCACTTGAGCATGTTCGGCCTATGGACGATTTGTGATTCGGAGTGGGTAACATGACGCCGGGTGACGATGTTAAATATCTTACTGGCTGGTCAGCCTCTATTCGGCTCGTCGAGGATATACGGAGTAGAGACAGAACAATGATGAGATCCCCGTCTCCTACAGCCCAGGATACCCCCGGATGCACACCGCTTCTCTTGGACGATGGTCCGTTGGCCTGTCTTCCTTGCAGTTAAGAAAATGTCCCACAGATACGGAGTAGATGTACTTGCTTTCCCGGGGCGAATCTCAGGGCCGTGATCATTCTTTTTCCTCCCAGGAAGCAGACATAGATAGTGGGCAGATACACCATAAACCCCCAGCATTTTGCCAATCTCGTTCAATCAACACCAAACACCTGCTGAGGGGAGCATGTTGAAGCGCGAGGCTGACGTTGTGGGGACGCAATGCGGCAATCTGTTTTTCCTTGCTACGTAGGCCGCTGCTAAAAGCCTAGCGCGGCGACCTTTCTAGACCACCGTCTTTCCAAGGATCTGGCACAGCCGACCATCCTTGTCCGTGCGAGCACCATGGCTATGATTATTACTATACGTGCGATATTTGGGGTCATGATTGCCGGACGACAACCTCATTGTGATACTATTATTATTGGTGACCAGCCCCATCTCTTTCCGGAGCCTCGATCTCCTGGTCCATTCAAGGGAGGGTCCAATTCCTCATGCTTGTAATCCTGTCACTCGTGGCTTCTGCTCAGTGAAACAAAAGCGGCGGTAAAATAAGATGAAGACCGAACCCCCGTGGTTCTGTCCTCAATTGACCACACATTCAAACGTAGTAAATCCTTTGGGAAAAAAAGGTAGACAGCTCAACATCATCATGCAGCAGACAGGTGCTACTTTCGCTAAGCTTGAAGGATGGTCTGCACCGAACATCTTCAAGCTCAAAACAGAGTACCGGTACGCAAGTACATGTACAAAGGGAGTTCAATCAATAAGTTAATGACTGTTAAGTTATCACTAGCCACCCGCCGGCCCGCCGGATGTCGCTCTCTTGCATCCCGCAACCCTTTTGACAGACACCTGCAAATGCTGTCTACAAGAGACAGCTTCCAGTTGAGATACATCAATATTTCAACATTGCAAAACAGATAGCAGCAACATTTGCTGCTGACTGCTGTCTTTCACCATAGGAGTCAGTGCCGATGACGAGTATGCTCTCTCGTGTGCAACTATTTCGCGGTTGGGCCTGTAGGGGCAGAGATCGGCAGTCACTTGAAAAGGTTTTTATGGTCACCGTTAGTTAGCGAGGCGCCTGAAGCAAGCCTTCTATTACCAGTCTAATACATCGTGACTGGATCTTACTTCACTCCCGGAAGAGCTGTTCAACAAGACACACGGTGTTGTGTGTACCGAGGATTATCCTCGGTGCCTCTCATCGCCCCCTAAAGGTGACGGGTCGGCAGTTTCGAGCCATACATGGGATTCTCGATCATTTACTGTCCTTTTTCTTTTCCTCTTCTTGTCTTTTTCTAAGGATCTGCGCCCCTGGCACCCACTGGGCTAGGACTTTACGGAGCAGAATTTGGACATATCGCAGACCGAACAAGGTTCATGTAGACAATAGGTGATCGCCCCAGCACCCTAAATCTGATAGAGTTCGCAGGCTGCAGGATCGCACCGCATTCCAGACGGGGGAGAGCTCGCTTCGAACAATACGGTAGGTGCCCGGAAGGTTCCCCCTTCCCTTCCTTCTCCTTTTTGCTCAGATGCACTTTCTTCCTTCCCCAGCTCGGGTGCCCATCAATAATTGAACCACCGAAGACATGTTCCATTGGGGAATAGCTTACGTCGAAGAGTGGAGGGGGAGGGGTTTCTTTTGTCTCACTGTAAAACACCACCTCACCTCATCTCTGTTCGATCGCCCAAAACGGACTAGCTCCCATTGATCGCCAAACTGGGGAGAAAAAAAGGGACCGCAAGGCTGTGTGGCCTTCCGGAGTCCCTTAGTTTAGTTTCGTTAACATGGTAAGTTACTCGTTAGAGTAACTAGGTGGTACTCCGTACTTGACTGTCTGTCTATTCCTGTATACGAAAGGACGTTATCCCGAAATGGGGTGATGCTGCTTCTCAAACTGGGACAGACAGCCTGCCCAGTGTGCCTCTTATCTTTCTTGATTGGCTTGGTTTCTACGCGATCCAGGAGTAGCGCGTCCTGGCGCGTCCCGAGTCCCCAGTCACTCATCCGCGCGCTTCCTCTTCTCCGCCAAGAAGTATCTACTTACATTGGTTGACTGGGTCAGCTACGTCCATCATAGTTCGTCGCCCGGCAAAGGCGCCGGGAGATCTGCCTGTCGTCCGAGTGAAGCTGAGGAGCGATTGGATCTCGTCTCCTTTTACATGGGGAAAAAGAGGAAGAGGCCCGTGAAGGGCAAGCATGCGCAAGGCCATTCGTCGCAGATTCGCATCACTGCGGCCTCCACCGGTTTCAGGGATCAAAGTGGCTTTTCTTCTGACCACGCGACCAAACTCACACACCCGGTAATATCGCTTTACTACCAGGAAGTGGTCACATTGAGACAGTTCCTCCTGCGCCAGATACCATCAGCCTCACGGTCCCGTCGTCGAAAAATCGCATCGGTCGGAACGAATCTCGAAGAAGGCGCCAATCACTCGTGCTCGGATTCACAGCGAGAACTAGCTATTCTCCTTGATTCTACTTTGGTGGGAATTACGCAAGACCCATCCCCTGCCCGCGATCAGGAACGAAGCCAAGAGCTGGCTGCGTTGCGCAAATCTCAGCCCAAGTCTCAACTAGCGAGCACAGACACTGGTCCGCCATGTGCACAAGCAGAGGTATGACTCTCACACGAGTTTGTCGTCTCTCATCCCGACAGCGCTGTATCTGCTTGCGTTCTAGCTCATACGAATTACTCCCTTGTGAATGATGCTGGGCTTTAACTGAATATGAGCACAGAAAAGCTGACTTGATTCTGTAGCTTGTGGACCGTGCTATAGCATTGATCTGGAAGCCATTTCTCTCCGAGTCCAAGAAAAGGCCGCATCACCTTCTGACCCGGGGATCCCGAAGTGTTGCTGAGACACACTTCTCGAATGAAAATGTTCAGAAGCTCAAAAGTGCCCCTTGGACGGAGGTCTTGGGATTACTGGGCAATAATGGGGAAGTCATTATGCTGTATCTCTTGTGCGATTGTGGGATTTTCACAGCCTTGGACTCACGCAAAGGCATATACCACCAGATCTGCGGTATGTGCTCCTCATCGAGCCACATGGAGGTGATACACGACTGATTAAATGAGCTAGGATATTCTCTTGAGAAACTTGATCCCATCAACACGAAGCCACAGCAAATATCCTTAGAGTCAAATTGTTTCACCACTGGCAAAGGATCCGTGGCGGTTAAGGATGGCCGGCAGATGACGGCAAATTGCTGTTCGAAAAGCCAGTCGAACTTGCGGACGCCGAGTGCCATTGCTTTCAATCGTCACCGCATGCTTTACGCTTCGCCCATGCCTGTTACCAAAGGAAAATCCATATTGGGCCTAGGGAACCGTAAGTAGTCCCCAGTCCTTTCTCGCTATCAATTTACTCATAAATGGTGTAGATGTTCTCAACCGTTATTCCTCGTCCATCTCGCAGTCCAAGGCCGTGCACGTCATGCAACACATTTTCCCCCTGCAGTTTGCACTGACAAACGTTTTCAAACCTGACCCGGAGAACGACTCAAAGTTTTCATCACGTGAAGATGAGATCGCAGCGAATTCAAAGAAGCGAAAACGATCTTCCACAGACTCTGAGAATCAGATCACGAACAATGAACGAGTCCAGCCGGCGAAAATCCCAAAGCGCCTTCAAGGACAGGCGTCGGAGCTGGTTCGACAATTACTCAATCGTCATAAACGCTGCCCGTACGGATACTTGTTGGACTACTACTGTTCTTCCGAGGTAGGTGTAATTAGCGACCCTACGATTGATATAACAGGCTAAGAATCTAGCATATTGGTCCATGGAAACTCGGCCCACGGGACTCCCAATCGAGCACTGAATTGAACCCCCCGGCGTCCGAGAAGCTGACAACCCAGGAACGAGGGCTCGAAAGATATGCATTGAATGGGGGTGTCTCTACTTCGGAAGGTCAGAAAGAGCACGATCATATCGAAAGACCTGCGTTTGTCGCGAGGGAGCCCGCGACCAAATCAGCAACTATATTGAAGCCCAGTTTGACGGACTATGCGACCCCGACCTCTTCCATCTCGGCCTATTGTCAAGCCGCTATCCGTAAATTAATCCCACCACAATTCTTCGGCGCCGGACAGAACAGAATTCACAACCAAAGTGTAATTTTCAAGAACGTTGACAGGTTTGTCCGTATGCGACGATACGAAAACATGTCCCTCCAGGAAGTGTGCAAGGGCGTTAAGGTTTGTTTGCACAAACTCAAGATCGACATCGTGTCATGCATGCTAACGGGCCGATTGTTGCTTGCAGATATCTTGCATATCCTGGCTCGGTCCCGCTGCTGGCCGCGATCAGCTTGCCGATCCATCACATCATAAGCTTTCGCTCACCGACCTGCAGAAGCGCACGGAACTCTTTCATGAGTTTATGTACTACTTATTCGAATCCATCCTCATCCCCATGATTCGTGCAGCCTTTTATGTCACCGAATCTCAGTGCCACCGAAACCGGTTGTTCTATTTCCGACACGAGGTCTGGCGCACCTTGACCGAGCAGCCGATAGATGAACTGCAGGCTTCTATGTTCGAAGAATTGAAGCCGGAAGAAGCCCAACGGGTGCTAGGTCAGAGGACTCTGGGATATGGATCATTACGCCTTCTACCAAAAGCCACTGGTATTCGTCCCATCGTGAATCTCAAACGACGGATGCCATCATCGAAACGCACTGTGAACTCCACGGTCGGTCCCATCCTCAGTGTGCTGAACTACGAGAAGATGCACAATCCAGCTCATTTAGGTTCGTGCCTAAATTCGGTTGGAGAGTTGCATTCTCGGCTGAAGAGGTTCAAGAGGGATTTACTCGCGCGACAGCCGGTGGCTGTAGGTCCATTGTCTTTACCTCGGCTGTACTTCGTCAAAGTCGACATCCAGTCTTGCTTTGACACTATTCCACAACAAAGTATGGTTCGTCTCGTCGACAAAGTGGTTTCTGCAGACGCATATCATTTTACAAAGTACGTCGAGATGAAGCCGGCAGACGAGTTTAACAATATGTGGCCGCTTCATGGACAGCGGCAAAGCCGGGCCTGGAAGAGATGGGTGGGTAGAGCTGCTCCAACAAAGAGCCCCCAGCATTTGGAAGAATTAGCCAGCAGAGGAGGCACGAGCCAACGAAGGAATACTGTCTTTGTGGATACATTCTGGCAATGGGAGAAGCATTCCGATGATCTACTTGACCTTCTTGAAGAGCATGTACGGAACAACATGGTCAAGTTCGGAGAGCGCTTCTTCCGCCAGCGCAACGGTATTCCCCAGGGCTCGGTCATCTCCAGTCTGCTGTGTAATCTTTTCTACGCGGAGATGGAACGGGAGGTGCTGGAATTCCTCCGGTCCGACAATACTCTGCTTCTTCGCTTGATCGATGACTTCCTACTCATTACGTCAGACCTCGCCCAAGCCAAGCGCTTCCTGCAGGTGATGATCCGGGGCCAACCAGCGTATGGGATCTCCGTAAACCCAGCCAAGAGTCTGGTCAACTTCTCCGTCCAAGTGGATGGCGCGCACATCCCCCGCATCGTAGACACTAGGTTGTTTCCTTACTGCGGTAGTCTGATTGACTCCCGCACTCTAGAACTACACAAGGACCACGATCGGATTCTCGACGGGGGCGAATCGGTCGCGGCGAGCCTGGCCAACTCCTTGACCGTGGAATCGACGCGAACTCCAGCCCGCTCACTGCATCGCAAGTTACTCACGTCTTTCAAGGCGCTCATGCACCCGATGTATCTTGATACTCAACACAACTCGGTCGAGGTCGCACTGGCGAATCTATATGCGAGCTTTGTCATCTCGGGCATGCGGTTGTACCGGTACACGCGCTCCCTGTCCGGACGAGCACATCCTGCACCAGGGGTCGTAGTTCGGATCATCCGTGATCTTGTCTATCTTGCCAACCGTTTGATTCTGAGCCGTCGACAAGAGAAGGCCAACTCCTCGGCCGCGATATGTTCTGCGCAACCGGCCGAGGTCGAGTACTTGGCGGCGGCAGCCTTCCAAGCCGTTCTTGGGCGCAAGCAGACGCGGTACGTAGGTGTCCTGCGCTGGCTGCAGGCAATTTTACGCGAGACCCGTCCCAAATCCACGGCCACCGCTGCTCGTCTGGCCCTAGTGGTGCGCCGCGGCAATGCCGTCTATGACAAGTGGAAGTTCTGATAGACTCCCGGGAGGCGTTTCCTTGGCACCGGCTTTGGCTGAGCGACCGTTTGTTTGGTTTTTACCTTGCCTTAGCTTGCTTGTACTTGTACCTGGGGTACTGAAATAACGTGGGCTGGTTGGATCGAAAATTGACTGGAAACGGGCTAGTATCAATAATCCCAGTCTGGGATCTTGTTTGTGTGAACAGGATCAGACCAAGAACGGTGATGTAATAAACATTAAGATCATGGTTCGTGCTGTCCGAGAACCGGTTCAGAGGGGAGGAGGGCTCTAACTTAGTGACGACAAGATTACTACAGCGACGATTACTACAGCGACGGAAGCAGGAAATCCGGGTCATCCGCCAGCAGGAAAAGAGTGGTCCGTTGATCGGCAATCTCGACCGGTCCGTGAGTGTGTGAGATCTCATGGATGTCTGAGATCGACTGGTTGAATGTGTGTGTGTGTGTGTGTGTGTGTGTGTGTGTGTGTGCGCTGTCCGTGGACGGAGATATGGAGCACCCCCCCAGCAGATCCGATCCGATCGCAGCGAAGGATTGACCCAAAGTACTCAGTCAGAAGTCTAAGACACAATAAGGTTGCATTGTTGATTATTATGATCGTTCTTCTAGACGACAGTTCCGCTTGTTCAAGTGTGGTGTTGTGGTGGTGGTGGTGGGTGTGGGTGTGGGATGTAACCGTAGTGGGTGGTGGTGCGAGCCCTCGAGTATTATTATTAGTTAATAACCAATCTTCAATTATTTTCTGTTTTGCTTTCGTTTAACAACTCATTTGTAACTACCGCAAGCGTGGACTACCCAAGACGGGTTTAGGGCTGTGGCTCCAAGCCGGGTCGGAGCTACTTTTTGCTTTGGGGAGTGGAGAATTATTCCTCTCGAGTACTGAGGATTCAGGTACAGTACCACAAACCTCCCTCCACCGAGGTCAGTGGCGGTCCACCTCCGAAAGCTGCTCGTTCTACTCCGTACTTACTCAGTAGTACCACCGGTACGCCGGTAGGTACCTGGCAATCCTCAGGCCGACAACCCACGGAACCTCTACCAAAGGGACGAGGATTATCTGGGTCAGGGGTGAAGTAAGAGAGGAAGGAAAAAAAACAGAAGGGATGGGGTTTATGGTCACTTACAGGCAAAGAAAACAAGACCCAAAAAAATAGAGAGGGAAGAAGAAGAAACAAAAAAAAAAGGAAAGGGGGAGGCAAATTTCGGACCGAAGGTTCTCAGGATCGATCTGAAGTGGCAGCAAACCTGAGCAACTGTTACCCTCCCCGGGTTCGTCTGGAGAGTAGCAGCAGCAGCAGCAGCAGCAGCAGCACCTCTCCGCAGCCCAGCGATCTTCCAGTCGATCGCGTCTCAGCTGTGGCGGTGCGTTGCATCTCTAAACTATGGTATTATTTGCCTCGGGGGAGTTCCTCACTTCCTCCTCCTCCTGGCGGGGGGCCGGTTTCGACCATCTTATCATGAGGTGCCCTCACGTCGAACCACTTATTGATACTACGTACTCAGTACAATGGTTCAGAATCTGGAGATTTAGAAACCACTATGTTTCATTGGATCACCCGAATTCGTCGTCCTTCCAAAAACGCTAATCTCGTTTGTCTGTAAGTTAACTGTGAGAGCCGGTAATCTTCTGGTAAAATAATGAAAATGAAAGAGATACTACTAGTAGAGAGAGAGAGGGGCGGCATTACCTGGAACTCATCTTACCGGAAGCCAGCCAATGAAGCTTTTGAGGTGGGAAATGGTATCGCTGGGGCTTCATTTGGTGCGGTGTTAGCGGATTGGCCAGACCGTCGTCGACAATAACAGTGGACACTGCCGACAATTGAGCTAGAGAGTTAATAGTCTAGTGTTTAGTTTAGTTAGCAGGTGGCAGCAGCCTGGCTTACCTCCTGGGGCACACTGGGGCGTAGATAGAGAGGAAATCGAGGGATTGAGATGGCCTGAGGCTCTCTCTTGTGAGGTGCAGTACAGATTCAGTACAGTACTGTACACCCTGCTGCTAACTATCCTTACGGACTTGGTACAGTACTAAGTGCTCTCTTACTGAACAACTGCGCGCAGTACTCCGTAGGAGCAGCCTAATAGTGTAGCCCTGTTAACTTACGACTATTCCGTACTCTTTCCCAGTAAGGCTGCCCCCTCCGTATGTATGTGTATTACCACCTCATCCACTCTCTCCCTCCAATCCCTCCCTCCCTCTCTCTCTCCCTCCGTTCTCCTTCTCCTCCACTCTCCATCACCGGATGCAGCAAGTTCATCATTTCCCCGTCACTTTAGTGTAGTTCCATCCATTCGTTCTTCCTTCTCCTCTTCCCCTTCTCCTTCTTCTGTTCCCGCTTGGTCCAACTCTTTATTCCCATTATTATTTCCTTCTTCCTCTCGTCTTTCTTTCCTCCTTCCATCTATTCATCTATTATTCCTTTCGTTTCCCTGCATTCCTGTCTTTCGCTTGTCAAGTCAAGTCAATCGTTGAACAGTACTCACCCCGTACAGTACATACATACATACTATACTCACTCTCCTTCTGTCTATTCCTTCGTTCTCGGAATTCGGTATCTCCCTACAGTCGATGGTTGGTACCTTTCCCGTCTCCTTTTCTCATCCCTCCCCTCCCCTGCTGTTGCGGCCCCCAATGCGCTCATTCTTGCCAACTAACGCCTGATCTCCCTGTCCAGCTCTTCTTGAATTGACCCACCCCCGGAATATTACAGCCTGATCCAACGGGCGCGACTGCCCTTCGACTTCACTCTTCGTGTATATCAGATCAACCCTGCGACGTCGAACGCATCATCATCTAAACACTTTTTGCTCTGATTGGGTCAACGCTCGCGGCGCGATCGGAACCCGGCGCAGTCAATTCTTTGTTTACACCGACCTCATTCGTCTTCTCAGAAGTCTATTATCGGGTTCGTTTTCCTCACTGCTGGAGCGTGTCGTCTGAAAGTCGAACCACTGTCCGCGATGACGACCATCTGCTCGACTCCAAATTCTCCGCCCGATCTGACCGGGTCCAAATCCTCCAAGTCTTCCTCCTTTCGTTCTTCCTCCCAACATTCCGGCCCCGAGGCTCTTTTCACCGATATTGCCAACTTCGAAGAAGTCGACCTCCAAGACGAAGCGCACATCGCCTATATGGACACTAAGGTCCCTTTTAGTCGGGCGGGCACTATCACGCAGACTTTCCCAGCTAGGATGCAGGCCAAGTCCGCTGTAGTCACGACCCGCGACTTGACCGCCACGAAACCGAGTAAATTGACGGGGCAGACTAATGGCACCCTGACCCAGCCGGGCCGCGGCGGACACAACACCAAGACCGGAACTCAGCGGGATCCGACTGCGAATAAGCATGCACCGCTTCAAGTGTCTAAACCCCGTCGATCGCGATCGAATTCGCCTTTGCGACCCATTTCGAGCTTAGGATCCTCACCCTCCACACACAGCTTGTCTCTGGCTCCCGCTGCTCCCCGGACACTCAACCGCAAGCCATCCTGGCAGCGCACTCGCAGAACGCTCAAGGATCTGGAGGAGGAATATCACGATTCTGATGATGACTTGCCCGAAGATGCCAGTCTATGGAACGTTCCCATCTCTCCCCGACCGATGCAAGATCGAGCCCCTTCCCGGAGTACAAGTCCAAACGGCCGCAGCCCGGGACCCCGGCCCTTGCCTCTGTCACATTCCGTCTCAGATGTGACCCTTCCAAAGTCCCCATCGGGCTCGCGATCCCCTACGTCACGGAAGGCTCGCTCCAAGCCACGGTCCAGCTCTGCGGGGCCGGAACGAGGCCAGATTTCTCCTCGAAATCCCCGAACCTACTCGTATAACAACATGATGTCGGACTTGTCGGAAGAGGCGCGGATCATCACTGAGACGCTGGAGTTTCATGCTGACGAGCGAGAGCGTCGGCGTGGAGAGACTTTGCAGAGCGGGCTGTCTTCTTTGAGGTCTAGCACGGACTCCAAGCAGGGCTCTAAGACACCGATTGAGCTGCCACCGTTGCAGAAGTCGAATATCATGATTGACCCGTTGCCTATCAGCAAGGAGAAAGAAAAGGTGCTGAGTCGGACACGGCCAAGCTGGCTGCCGCCCAAGGATCCTTTGGAGGAAAAGCGGCATTTGAAGGAGTACAAGAAGATGATGGCACAATCTCGGGAAGCAGGTAAGTTTGCGTCCAAGGCTAGCTTCGACAGGCCACTAACCTTTGGTACAGACAAACGTCGAGCTGCCAAAGTCGCTTCCGAGAAATGCGAGAAGGACAATACCCGGGAAACCCTCCAACAAATCTGGGACGAGTACGTCTATCCAAACTGGGATAACGTCATTCAGGAGCCGCGCACGCGGGAGCTCTGGTGGCGCGGTGTGCCGCCGCGACTTCGGGGATCGACCTGGCAGCGGGCCATCGGCAATGAGCTGGCTCTCTCCGACGAAACGTACAAGAAGGCGTTGCAACGGGCCAAGGACGTGCGTGCCCGTCCGGACAGTGATACTGGGGAAAGCAACAAGCGAATGCGGGAGTGGTTCGCGACTATCGAGCAGGACGTGTCTAAGGCTTTCCCGGATCTGAAGCTATTTCAACCTGGTGGTCCACTTCGCGAGACGTTGATCGACGTCTTGGAGGCCTACTCGATGTATCGGAGCGATGTTGGATACATCACTGGACTGCATACCATTGCGGCCCTACTGGTCCTCCAGTTCCCGTCTCCGTCCTCCGCGTTCCTCGCTATGGCCAATGCGCTAAACCGCCCTCTTCCTGTTGCCTTTTTGACACTCGACCGCGGGGCTATCGGTCGGACATATTCGCTAGCGTCCGCGACGCTTAAATACAAGTTCCCACGTCTTTCAACGCACCTCTACGAGACTCTCCGTCTCAGCGATGAGGAAATCTGGGAACCGATGTTCCGCTCCCTCCTGACAAACGGGCTGGACTTGGAGCGTCTCAGCCGAGTCTGGGACTGCTGGGTATTCGAAGGAGATCGGATCATGATTCGCGCGGCGGTTGCGACTCTGGGCAGCTTGCAGCTGCAGCTGTTTGGCTTCACCAAACCGGATGACCAGAGTCGACAGTCGGTGCAGGGGATCCTGAGCTGGGGACCGCGTCAGGCGGGGACCAACAGTAGCACAGAGCAACGCCACAGTGCACCGGCAGCTCCTATGCCGGCAGGATTTGGTGGTGGAGGTCTAGCATCTTCCGGGGTTGGTGACTACTGGCGACTCTCCTCGGCAGGCGACGAGGATGGATTTATGAGCGAGGTGAGAGAAGCAGGGAAGGTTCGGTGATTACTTCCATTCGTTTCTCAATTTCTTATTCTTGAACATAATTCTGCTGCAGTGGATACGATATTGGCTGCAACTGTTAATAGGATGGGCTGGTCTGTCTTCAGTTCAGTGGGTAGTAAATCAAACTCGCTGTGAACACATAGGAACTGTTGTTTCTGTTGGGCTATTTTTTTTTCTTGTGACCTGGCCAGTTCACTAGCTGGGTAGCTGTACATGATACAGATAAGGGGCCGTTCCTGAATATACTTAGCAGTAAGGTAAGGTGAGATCAACAGGGACCGATGGTTAGTGATCCGATCGTATACTACTTTTCACCTTTACCATCACCATGACTTCATCCGCGCCGGCGCCGAAAACGTCATACTGATGATGATGCCCCAACAATCCCTACATTAAACCCACTCAATCACGCCAGCCAGACGATTCTTCCATGTATTACCATCATGTTCAATCGCAGTATTCTGTTGCCACGCTCTCTCGGTGCGTCATTACGCCATCGCCCAAGCAAGCTATATAGTCGTCTTTCTCTCCCCGCCAGTGCGACTGCATCACCCAGAGCATTCGCAACCTCACGACCTACCCCATTTACAGTGACCACACCTCAATTCAAGAAATCCAAAACCACAATGGCAGCGGAAGTCAGCAACACCAACTTTACTTTGGAGAGCCTGTTCAATGTCAAGGACAAGGGTACGTTTCAACCTCGAGGCCTGTGACCCCAAGTATAACGAAAGCATTTCCGAGCTCTCGCTCCATACCTTCACACCCACTGCCCTTCCTCCTTTGCGATACACCTCGTACTAACACGACCCACAAACAGTGGCCCTCATCACCGGTGGCGGCAGCGGCATCGGCCTGATGGCCACGCAGGCGCTGGCCACCAACGGCAGCAAAGTGTACATCACAGGGCGGACGTCGGAGAAGCTGGAGCGGGTGGCGGAGCTGTACGGCGGCAAGGCCGTGAAGGGGGAGATCATCCCGCTGACGGCGGACGTGACGGACAAGGCCAGCATCCAGAAGCTGGTGCAGGAGATCTCGTCGCGGGAGTCCGGCCGGCTGGACATCCTGATCAACAACGCGGGGATCAGCAGCAGCACGCAGAACACGGAGCACGACAACGCGGCGGACCTGAGCAAGGCGCTGTTCGACGAGAGCTCCTCGCCCGAGGAGTGGGAGAGCGTCTACCGCACCAACGTCGTGCACCCCTACCTGGTCACCTCGGCCTTCCTGCCCCTCCTGCAGAAGAGCAGCGAGCAGGCCCACGGCTGGAGCAGCACCGTCATCAACATCACCAGCATCTCCGGCATCGTCAAGACCAGCCAGCATCACTTCGCATACAATGCTTCGAAAGGTGCGGCCATCCATCTCACCAAGATGCTGGCCCATGAGATCTCGAGCTCCGGGCTGCGCATCCGGGTGAATAACATCGCCCCCGGCGTGTTCCCCAGTGAGATGACTGCCGGGAAGAGTGATGAGAAGCAGAAGAGTGCCCTGGAGAAGCAGAAGTATGAGGGTAAGGTCCCCGCGGGACGCCCCGGGAAGGATGAGGATATGGCCAGTGCCGTGTTGTTTGCCGCCACCAACCAGTATCTGAATGGTCAGACGTTGGTTGTTGATGGAGGCTATGTTTTGGCTGCGGGTACTGTCTAATTGTGGCTGAGTGTGTGGAAATGATTAATGTCTTCTTACGAGAATGTCTTATGTCGATAATGGATCGTGGCGCTGGGGTTGACCCCAAGCTGGTCCCTAATGGTATCATATCATCTCTGATTTCTTGAGTACGCTTGCTTGTAGTTACCGTGATGTAACTCCTCAGCCTACAACTTAGCCTTTTCCACCTTGATCGCCTCGCTCTCAGGCACCACCTCCACCATCATCTTACCCGTATTTACACCATTGAATAGATTGATCAACTCCTGGGGCGTGGTCTCCAGCCCCCCCTTCACGATGTGCTCCTTCCGCTTGATCTTCCCCTGACTCAACCACGTGCCCAGCTCCCTCAGCGCAGCCGCGTACTTGTCGGCGTAGTCAAACACAATGAACCCGCGCATAGTGATCCGTTGCGACTATGGTTCGTTAGCAGCCATCATCCATTCCACCGCACCGCTCGCTAGGATACTCACAATGACCATCAGATAATTCTTCGGCCCCTGGGGCTTCTCGACATTATACTGGCTAATGGCGCCGCAAATGACAAAGCGCGCGCCCTTCGCCGCGCGGAACAGACACGCATCCAAGATCTCACCACCCACATTGTCGTAATACACATCAATATAGTCCGGAGTCGCCTCCTTGAGCTGCTTGCGCCAGTCCGCATCCCGGTAGTTGATGGCAGCATCGAACCCCAGCTCCTCGCGCAGGAACCGACACTTGTCCGCGCTGCCGGCGATGCCGATCACGCGCTTCGCGCCCTTGATGCGCGCGATCTGGCCGGCCACCATGCCCGTGGCGCCGGCCGCGCCGGACACGACGACCGTATCGCCGCGTCGCGGCTGGCCGACCTCGGTCATGCCGAAGTACGCCGTCAGCCCCGTCATGCCCAGCACGGACAGCGCGTCCGTGGGCTGGCACCCGGCCGGGATGGTGATCTTCTCGATCGCCTTCGCGGGCAGGATCGCGTACTCCTGCCACCCGGAGTGCGCCGCCACCCACTCCCCGGCCTTGTAGGTGCTCGCCAGCGCCGGGCCGACCCGCAGGATTTGGGCGATGCTCTGCCCGCGCATCACGCTGCCGACTTCCACGGGCGCGATGTACGACCGTTTCGCCGTCAGCCATTGCCGCATCGCCGGCTCCAGGGCCAGGTAGTGGATGCGCACGAGCACTTGATTGTCCTTCAGCGGCACATCGTCGGGGAGGGTCGTGGTCTTCAGGGTGAAGGTGCCGGTGCCGTTGAGCGAGGGGTCGATGGCCGCTTTCGGCGGGTTGGTGTAGATCAGTTGGCGGTTGGTGAGAGGCATTATGGGTGGGTGGTTTGTTCTTGGATGAGGATGGGACTGTGGGTATTTCGGAGTTGGTCTTGATGGAAAGGGAACGGAGATGGCGAGGAGAATGGTCGAAGGGGGTTGTCGGCTCAGATTATGGATTGGAATGGATTGAACCTCGGCTCATGGAGAAGAAGCTCTTTGAGGTAAGATGTCCGACCCAGAGGGTCGCACAGCCGAGGTGGGGTGTGACATCTGGGGATTAGTGCTGAGAATTGGAAAAACGAGAATTCGGACCCTTAATAGAGAAGGATAGTATCTTAATACGAAGAGGAGACAGCAGCCTTAGTTTGTATAGAGAGTGGAATTGCAGTCGTGAAGAAAAGTGGTGCATAAGTAGATAAATATGACTAAGTCAGCACAAGCGGGCATAACTTATCTTCTTGCTATGCCCGTCCATGACATCATCCTTCCTCCCTCTCTAATCGATAAGATAGATCACCTGATCGGCTGCTCCAAGTATTCACGAGTACTTCCAGACTTGTATGTTAAGCACTCTTGAAATGCAGCACTGCAAGCCTACCTTAGGTCATTGTGTCGCTCATCTGAAGAAGGGACTGTCGATCCACCAATCCACGGCACAGGGCCTTTGTCTGACTGGTCACATCCCTCCCACCCCACGGTTTAGAGAGCTTGTCCCCAGGGGACGACACTTTATGATCAAATTGACGTCACCGGCTCGCGCGATGATGTCGATGTCGCTCATTTTGCCTTCGATGATGGCTATATAACACCCAGAAAGTGACAGGTGGAGTGGACCAACAAAGCTTGAATCCGAATCACCCATCACCTTTTACCTACCATCACGATGAATACTACTTCGCAGACCCCATACTTCGACACCAACGCCGCGGCCACCGGCACTGCTACCCAAGCTGGTATCACCAGCACAGGCGATGCCAGGACCGGCCCGGCCCCGACCACTGCTGGCCCGCATGGCTCCGACATGGCCAACAAGGCCGATCCGCGAGTCGACAGTGACCTGAACAACCGCGCCCAGTACGCCCCCGGCACGACCACCACGGGCAACGTGCACCCGCAGGCCACCGCGGGGACCGCAACCACCTCGACTTCGGGCACCTCGACGCGGGGCCCGCACAGCTCCTCGCTGCTGAATAAGCTGGACCCTCGCGTGGACAGCCGCACGGGGGAGAAGTCCACCAAATCCACAAACCAGTCGGGCTCGGGTGCGATGCGCGAACCGACCGATACGACAGGCACCGGCACCGCGGGCGGAGTAGGCTATCAGCCTACGGTGCCGTCCTCTAGCCAGGGCACGCGGGCGGCCGGCGGTGCTAATCCTAGTACTACCGCTACCGCCCCCGCTGACACCACCAACAATGTTCCTACTACTGGGACTACCGGCACTGCTGGCACCGCTGGCACAACCACAGCTGGCGGTCAGTCGGCGCGCACGGGCGAGAATGTCGGGCGCGGGGTTAAGTCGGTAGCGGCGGGGATCCACGTAAGTCACTAATCTCAATAATCACTGGTTGCAGCCTTGCACCTTTGCAGAAGCTGACGGGCCATTAACAGGGGGCCGGAGAATCGCTCCGCGGTGGACTAAACGCAGCTGTCGACTCAGCCTTTGGCCATGATCAGGGTGCGGCCAAGAACGCAGCCATTGCGGACAAGGGCGAGCGAGAAATTGAAACCGGGCGATTTGGGCGTTCGCACTGAAACAAAATTGGCCTCAGCTCTAGCTCGGGACTTCTAGTTCGGGATTTTTCTTATGCGATTACGATGATACGACTGATGCTTGTTGCTTGATTGTTCTCTTTGATTAGTCGACAGAGTGGATCCAGCCAGATGGCTGCCTGTTTGTAGCCAACGATTGTCGATTTTCGATTGTGATGGTGTAATGAGTAACGATGTACGGAGTACAGTACTTTCTTTGTACAGTACTAAGTATGTATAACTGTATATGTTATGTGCACTGTGTACGGAGTATGTATGATGAAGCAGAGTGTTCGTGTTTCCTTGGCGCACGAGGTAGCTTGTAGCTAATGTTACGGACTGGGTCATCGCCAGAGTCAGCTTTTCCTTATACAGCATGAAACTCGGCTGAGTTGAATCCTTCGCCAGTTTACCAGCTTACCATTGCTATTAATACATAACATCTGCTCTAAGATGTCCAACTTAAGATGGCTTACCAAACGATCTTTCAGATGACGGGGGAAGGAAAGCTTCGCCCTGATCCACTGTCGACTGAGTGGTTTCTCAGCCTTCCGGCCCTCCCGGGGCTGTGCCGGTGGAACCGTTTTCTTTCTTGCTCTTCTCTCTCTCTCGTTCTCGTTTTCGCCATTTTTTTTTCTCTCCAGCTACTCGTATTCGTTCTTCTTTTGCTCTTTTTTTTCCTTTTTTTTTTTCTCTCTCTTCGCTTTTACATCATCTTCCGAACTGCTAGGTTATTTTCTCCTCCAATTCAGATTTACCCCCCTATCTTCCGATCTCAGTTACTCCTCCGTTCCTCTCCTTGCTGCTTCTTATTGATTCTATCCCTCTATCGTTAATCAATAAACTAGCGATGGCTCCACCTCCGACGGCTCCGTAGTTCTACTTTAGCTTCACCTTTTCCTCCTCGCCCCTCCCATCATCATCCACTTTCACATGGAGCCTCTGTTGACTTGCCTGAATCCGTGCAAGCTATTGCGTCGTTGCTTCTCCAATTCCCTTCTTATCTATTGGTGCCCGCCCCTCAATGGGTAGATTCTCTCCTTCAACAACCTCATAGCATCCAACATCACTCACCATGGCGGTGCACATGCAACCGGCTGGTGGTCATACCAGCTCCGATAGCGAAGACCCGTCTCTTCGCGATCCCACCCGGGAGGATGAAGCATACGATATGGTTGGGGTCAGTATTAGTCGAACTCAGAGTCGCATGAAGGCCCGTCGCACGCCAGCTGCCGAGAAATCCCGCGTGATGGACCAGCAGGGCGGATACTTTGATGCCATTCCCGACTCTCCCGAATCCGACAGTGGTCTCTTTGCTAGCCATCTCACCCAAGAACCCGAACAAATGCAATCCTCGCAACCGCATCCTGCGCAACCGCATCCCTCGCGAGGTGCCAAGGAGAAGCTGAAAGACCATCGGAGCAGCTTTACGCGCTCTCTCCTCAAGACCAGTCTGCCGCTGCGCCCTCGGGCCTGGTCCGGCGACTCCATCACCAACCTTCGTCTGAAGAAGTTCCTACCGGACTCGTGGACGAAACGCATCGCCAGCCAGCCAGCGCCACGCAACGTCAAGCCTGCTCCCGGGCCGGCGCAGAGACGATCTTTGACCGACGAGTCCACGGACGAGCCCATCTCCGATCTCAAGCCTTTGGCGGGGGCCACCGCCGCCCGCCATTCGTATGCACGGCGGCCGAGTGCTGCCGTCTCGGGCAAAGCGCCGCCGATGTTGCGGCGCTCATCCTCTGATCAGTCGCTCTATCTGCGACGCTCCTCCACAGCCTCCTCGCTGGAACAGCGCCCTCGTTATGAGCATATTCATTCCCAGGTAAATAGCCGCTTCAAGGCCATCAAGGACAGTCTGCAGGACTCCAGCAGTCGACTTTTAAGCATGCCCACCTTGCACCTGCAAGATCTCCGCAGCGACTGGGGCTATCGGCCTTTCCTCTCCGAGGTCTCCCATCCCCGAAAGGTCCACGAGGAGGAGCCTGTTGCGCCGCATGAACAACCGCCAGCTGACCCGACGGGACCCTCGTCGCTGCCACCACCACCACGCACCCGTTCCCCGCGATCTAGCTCCAGTGCCCAGCACCCTCGCCTAGCTGACGCTATGGATGATCTGACGGGCGACGTCGTCATTCTAGGAGGCTATCGAGGCTCAGTTCTGCGTTCTGCCAAACCTCCGCAGCGCCAATTGTGGGTACCGATGAAGGTCGGCTTGAACCTGCGCAAAGTCGACCTCGAGGTGGGTCTGAACCCGGAAGACGAGGAACGGATGGAGGAGACCATCATACCGTCCGGAGTCTTGTCGCATGTCGGGCCCGTGGACATCTGTCGCCGCCTGATGAAGCGGCTGCAGAAGTGTCCCAACTCGACGCGCGGGGATCTGCGCGTCTGGGATTACGGCTACGACTGGCGTCTGAGTCCGCACCTCCTGGCTAAACGGCTGATCAAGTTTCTGGAGGGCCTTCCAAGCAATGCCCCGGGCACGCCCCGTGAAAAGCGCGGGGCATACGTGATCGCTCACAGCCTGGGAGGGCTGATCACGAGACATGCCGTCAACCAGCGGCCCGAATTGTTCGCTGGAGTTTTATACGCTGGAGTACCGCAGCACTGCGTCAACATCCTCGGGCCGCTGCGCAACGGCGACGATGTGCTGCTGAGTTCGCGTGTCTTGACGGCTCAGGTCAACTTCACCTTCCGCACCAGTTTTGCCTTGCTGCCCGAGGACGGGCACTGCTTCATCGACCAGCGCACCAAAGAAGAATATCGGGTCGACTTCTTCGACGCGCAAACCTGGGATGAGTATCGACTATCACCGTGCATCAACCCGGCCCTGCCGGTGAGTAGCCCCAGCCGGGGCTTCGTGAAAGACAACCTTCCTCTTATCAGCAAACGTCTCTCAACCGTCCTAAACAGCAAAGAAAGCCTTCCGAGCAGTGGATCGGCTTCCTCATCTGATGGCGGCGAGGCATCCAACTCTTATAAGCCAGCACCGAACCAGAGTGCCAACCCACCGACCGCAGCGGCGATGAAACCCGCCCCTGTGGCGCCTCCCGCCGTCGAAGGGGCTATTGGCCCCAACTCTAACCTACGCGGTTCGAGCAACACCAAGGTCACCACCGCCGTGACCATCCCGCGGGCCACCGCTATTACCTACCTCGAGCGCACTCTTGCCGAGGTGCGACGCTTCAAGGAAGAGTTGGTCTTCGATGCCGCGCATCAAGCGAACAATCGGTATCCGCCGTTCGCCGTGCTGTACGGGAAGTCCGTGCCCACGCTATACGGCGCGCGAGTCGCCTCGCGGGAGGCCATCAAACGGCAAGACGCGTACGACGACCTGGCCTTTGCCGCGGGAGACGGAGTGTGTCTGGCGTCGGCGGCCATGCTACCCTCCGGATACCGTGTGATCAAGGGGGGGTTGGTCAAAAGCGAACGAGGCCATGTCGGTCTCTTGGGAGATCTGGAAGGTGTGGGCCAATGCCTGCAGGCGTTGATCCGGGGTCGCCGAGAAGGAGTGGGACTGGGGCAGTCCCCTGGTTCTTCGTCTTGATTGTTGTCTTTTGCCTATACCCCTCGCCCCTTCATTAGACGCACATATTGCTTACTGGGAGCACCTTAGACTCGATACCCTCTTACTATTTATTGTTTATGACTATGATGGATGACATAATGAAAAGTGATCTAAGCGGATGGATGGTTGGACCTGTCCGCGGCTTGACCTGTGCATATTGGCCTGAATCTCCTCTCTGTGCTATGCTATTTTTATGTACTGTACATACATATTTACATTTACACTTGAGCCATATACTGTATACACTGCACTATCAGTTCCTCAGTCTCTATGCTCGCCAATCGATTCATTAGCAGCAAATACTTGGAAAGTTCAAGATCAGCAAGGACGTTCAAGGCCGAGGATAATGACGCCAGCCACGTGGTTAGCGCTTACCGAGCCCGATCCGGCCGCGCAATGGTACGACTCGGGATGTACACTCCTGTAGAAAGTCTAGCCCAAGGCGAGCTGATGACAGCACTGCAGAAAGTCCAGCCTACTCGTGAAAACACTATAAAGTACGGAGTGCCTACGATCCAATCCCTTTCCCCTCTTCCTCCTCCTCCCTCCAAGTTTCTCCAATTCATTGGAATTCAAATCATCCACCCACACCCCCCGTATCCTCTCAAACAAAATGTCCGCCAACCGCGGCGCCACAATCATCCTCCACTCGTGAGTTCCCTGCAGTTCCTCTCTCCACAACCCTCCCCAACCCCTAACCCCGGGCCCCCCGGGGGACTCAAAGCCTCGAACGCTCCCGGTCCCAACGCATCCTCTGGCTCCTCGAAGAACTGCGCCTCACCTACGAGATCCAACCGTACAAACGCGACGCCACGCAGCGCGCCCCGGCCGCCCTGAAGCACCTGCACCCGCTCGGCAAAAGCCCCGTGCTCACCATCGCGCCGCCGCCCGCGACAGCCCACCACCACCACCACCAACAACAACAACAACAACCACCCCCGCTAATCCTCGCCGAATCCGCCGCCATCATCGAGTATCTGGTGGATCATTTCCTCCCCCCGCCGGCTCCGGGTGCGGATCCGCACCCTCCCCCAACGCTGACCCTCCCGCCGCGCTGGACCGCCGGCCGCGAGAACCAGCCCGGCGGGGAGACGGCGGCGTGGCTGCGGTACCGGTATCTGATGCATTACGCGGAGGGGAGTTTGATGCCGTTGGTTGTGGTGCGGGTTTTGATGGATGGTTTGTTTTTGCACCCCCCCCCCCCTTTTGCTTCTTCAGGCAAGGAGTCTCGATCCGCTGACAATTTGGTGGCTGGTATGGGTGTGTAGTGGTCAAAACCGCCCCCGCGCCGTTCTTCATCAAACCCGTGCTCGGGATCGTGCCGGCCATTGTGAACAGGGAGTATACGCGGCCGAATCTGGAGACGCATTTTGGGTTCTTGGAGGCGCAGTTGGAGAGGATCGCGGGGGAGGGGGCGGGGGCGGCTGCTGCTGCCCCTGCCTACCTGACCGGTGCGCGGTTCACCCCGGCAGATATCCTCATGAGTTATCCGTTGGTGATTGCTGAGGAGATCAAGGCGATTGATCCCTACCGGTTCCCGCGGCTGCGGGGGTATGTGAGGGGTTTGAGGGGCATGGAGGGGTATCGGAGGGCTGTGCAGGTTTTGGAAGAGGTCGAGGGGCAGGGGTATAGGCCTTTTTGATGCGGTTCTGTGGGTGTAGGGTAGTTGGTGGTTGTTGGGGGTGTCGAGGGCTAGTCGTGGGGTGGAAGTATTCGAAATGGATGGCTGGAGTGCCGAGTACAGTACTACATTATAGATCTCTTGTTGGGGAGGGGGGGAGGAAGTTGTGATCCTCCAGGCAAGGCCGCCTGGGCGCGGAGCTGTAGTAATCGAAGAACATCTCCTCTCTGCTGTACATCCGCCAAGCATAGAAAGTTGGTGTCAGTATGTGTTCCCTCTAGCTTGAACTGTCTGTGGAGAAGGACCATATTAATGGTCGCTGGGCCACTCATACTCATGACCTTCCGTACTATCTCGCATTCATACTTAGCCCGGAGCTTGTTGAAGATCCCGAATCTAGGGTTAGCGTGGCGCTAACCTCAATATCGGGGGAACCCCCGAGATCAGGGTTAGTCGGTCAGCAACATACTTCCCTTTTCGCGAACAAGCTGTCAGAGTTCCGGCCTAGAACGAGTAAGCACATGGCTGAGTGAGTGTTCCTTATGACTTGCTCCACGGCTGACGTGCTGACTGGTCGTAATCGCGGGTATAATGGATCGATCTTCGGTGGGTGCCAAGATCGACTGTGAAGCTCTAGATCAAGGGTACAGAGGTCGAGTTAGATTGAAACTAGGATCGCTCATTTGGAGGGGAGATACTGGGGATGACAGGGAAATCTGAGGATTACGCTGGTAGGAAATCGAGCTACAGATTTCATGTCGGAATTGGGTGAAGTTGCTATTCTTAGGTTGTGGAGTCGGATCAAAGAGCAATGATAGGACATGCCTTTCGATCACTCACTAACACCCATCCATCCTCCCTTTATCATTGTAGGCTACTCTACTCAAGCATAGACTGGTACAGCTGCCACCCTACTAGCAACCACAACCAAAACGTGTGCCCACATAATCATCTATCCCGATAACTGCAAGACGGATCTACCCACACCACACGATCACACATCCACAGCGAAACGCTGCCTGAGACCCTTGCCAACGCGACTGAAAACGATGGGCAACGGAAGCAGCGCCAGCGTGACAAACCCCAGCAAGGAGTTCCCCCACCCATAGCCCAAAGCCGCGTACATGGGCGACCCGGCCAGGGGCAGCAAGGCCCCCAGCAACGAGCGCGTCACGGTCACGGCCGCGGTCCCGGAGGCGGCATACCGCGGGTACGAGTCGATGATGTACGTCTGCAGCGTGCCGAAGATGCCCACGATCCCGAACCCGAAGGGGAAGAGCCCGATGATCGGCACGATCCAGTGCGTCTGCGCTTGCACGGACCAGCCGTACCAGAAGAAGGAGACCGGCACGCAGATCGCAAAGTAGATGCTCAGGGACAGCCGCATCTCGGGCTCGTAGACGCCGTGGTTGCGCTGCTTGTGCCGCGCGATCGTGCGGTCGCTCAGCAGACCGAAGACGAGCTGGCCTGTGAGGAAGCCCACCCCGATCCCGAGATTGGCTAACCCGCTGATGTCGAGGCTCCAGTGGTATGTACTCTGGAAGACATCGGTGATGGTGGTGAAGAGGAGATAAAGGCATCCGTAGACGACGGCGATGTAGACGGCGATCATCGAGACGATCGGGGATCGAAATAGTAGTTGGAGAGGCATGGACAACCTGCGGGATAAGGGCAGCTTCAGCTTGTCGCCTTGCGCATCGAAACAGCTCCGCAGATCGGATCGGCCGAGAGCTTTTTGCAGCCTTGCAGTCTTGCGGCGGATGAGGACCGTGGGGTTTGTCTCGCGATTGAAAATCACGGCAAGGGAGGTTAACGTCCCACCGGCTATGACGAGGACCCAGAAGACCTATACTCTGCTCTTAGATATGGCGCGCGCATGCAAGCAAGAGAGACGAATGTATCGGAATACCTACCCATCGCCATCCGGCTCTTTTGGCAACGAATCCCCCGCAGATGGGCCCGAGGACAGGTCCGAACAATGGACCGGCCTGATAGATCGACATGGCAAGGCCTCGCTCTTCAGCCACGAACAGGTCGGATACGACTCCGCCGCCTGTAGCAAGACATGCTGAGCCACCAATGCCCGTCAAAAGTCGGAAGCCGATCAATGCTCGAATGGAAGGGGCCAGCGCGCAGCCGATTTGGAACAGAACAAAACAGGTCGTTGCAATGTTGAGAACGACCGTACGGCCAAACATCTCGCTCAACGGAGAAAACAGAAGAGGTCCAGCCTATACAACCCTGGTAAGCACTCTCACATGAGCTTAGGAGAGTACGAGAGCACGTACAATATAGCCAAACAGGTAGCCCGTCACGGAAAAAGTCTGTTCAATCGAGGATGTATTCCCAAATTCTTCTCCAGCAAACACTGCAGCTGAGGCAAACACAGAAGATGCGAACGGGCTATCGGAGGGGTATAGGTAAGTTATAGGTCTGGGAGTATGCGGTAAGGTGATGGTGTACCTAACTAGCGTGATCATGCTAATCAAAGCAAGCAAAAACCACTTTCGAGATGCCGGATAGTTCCTACCATACACTCAGCACCGCTGTTCAAAACAGGTGTAGCCATCACCTACCTCGGATTCGAAGGGTCTTCCTGACTTTCCCACCCAACAACTCCTATGCTCAGGTCGGTCTCTGGATACTCCTCTCTGGCTTGACTTAAGGACATTTCAGCACCTGATTCCTGCTTTTCTCGCTTGTCTTCCAGAGACACCACCACAGTCTCCTGTTCTTTCATAACGCTGAGATGTTGGGTCTTCTCTAGCACCACTTCAGTGAAGCAGTGAAACAAAGACGATTGCTTGCCAGACGGCACCCACACTTCATCAATCCTAAAATTGTCTGTTTGGGTCCATGGCTCTTTTTATTATGCAGATAACATCGATCCATGACTCGAAAGGGCAATGATTGGTTTGCATGGGCAATAGAAGGCACTTCCGTAATGGGCATGAGATCCGAAGTTTGGGTTAGCGTCTTTCTGCCCTTATCCTCTGACGCCCTCGGGTCCCGCTGGATAATATCTATAAAAGTTCGTAACAAACACCGTCAATTCTAAAAAGTGGAGGCACATTATCTTCTCGAACTATAATCCTGAGAAATAGAGACTGAAAGGGTAGAAGCTCTCGTCCCCGTCGAAATCAATGTCTTCATAGCCGGCCGACTGCGTATAGTAGTCAAACTGCTCATAAATTTGCTGGTCCACATAGGGTCGTGCCTCCATAATATTTGCGCTCTCAACTGTGCCTATACGTGGTTCAAGATGTACGGTTTCAGGCTGCGTCGGGAAGGGTTCTTGCGGGACATCTGTGATTCCTCACATTGTCGCAGTATCCCCCTCACGCAAAAACTGCGCAGAAACGGGGGTGGTTGAAATTCCAAAGTGTCCACTGCCCTGCTGTGGAGCTGCGTTGGCTGCAGGCGGTTGGGTTTGTACAATTTTTTCCCATGGATACCGCAAACCCCTAGGCTCTTGGCCGATTGCTGGGTTCTCAATGTGTGCTCGGCATATTTCTTCTCGATTGGACTGATTGGCAAATGTCCTCGCTACCAAGTCAATCGTCTCTAGATAGGTTGATTCTCCTGCGAGACTAGCTTGATCACCTGCACTCGCCAGCTCTTGCAATTTTGACCCTTGAGAGAGTGCAGTCGTCAGCACCTAGTCAAATTGATCAGCCTCAATGGAGAAGTTGCTTCATAGAACATAGCATACCGTCAAGGCGATGTGCGTACGTTGCGAGTGGATACAATAAGGTCGAAGAGTGATAAGCATGGCCCTGGCTATATCCAGCTCGGCCTCGAGATATCGCACCATTTTAGAGGTCTTATCGATAAGAAGAACGTACAGAAGTGTGAGTGCAGATGTCGAGATCATATGTGCCACTCGCCACTGCGATCCAAATAGAAGACCATGGCGGTGCATATCCTGCGCGAGACGGATGATATTACAGCTTGCACGAATCCCGGCCAGTGCATGATTTCGGCCTTCTTGCTGTTTGTTGTGACTTTCAAGTAGGTAGTGCATGAACGGTCGGTATAGGTAGACTTGAGTATGAGCAAAGGTCATGCAGAGTTCGTACTACGCCCTGTAGCTTGTGATGTTTTCGTACAGTTGATGGCTTTGCGAACTTCCAAACCCCCTTACCTTCGAGACCAGTGACTGTCCTCATGTTTTGCTAGTATGTCACGAATTGCAAGGTGCTTGGCCCATCTCCGTAGCTCGTCCTCGAATTTGAAAACGGCATCCTTGGTGACAAAGTGCTTCAATAACTCGCTCGCATCCCGATGCTGCATAGTGCTTGGAGGATATAGGCTCTTCACAACTCTGTGAAGAATCTCATGAAGTTTCAGGTAACTCAGATGACTCGGTATCGTTTCTGGGACCTGAACACTCTGCTTGGCCCCTACACTTTCTTGATCTGGCTGAACACTGACGGCTATAGCCTCGGGATGATCCATCCCTATCTCATCAGCAGGTACAGGCTTTGGGAGGCCGCACATGGAAGCTAAAGTGACCAAAAGTTGCCATATAGCCCAGAAAAGAGATCGTTTGGTCTCGACAACGACCGGACTATCTGTCTTACTGGGACGGTGCAGGCCCATGCGAAAAGCCAAAGAAAGCATGTGAGAAACATACGTGTAGCACCGGGATAATCTACATGTGCTGATGAGAAAGATATTCATGAAAAAAATGGCCTGCATGGCAAAAAGATTATCACAAGATTCGAGGTCAACCATATCGCGGCAGGTTTCGAAGTACTTCAAACTGTTGTAGTCAATATGTGGTCAGTAGATCTGTTTCCGTGGGAGGCAACACACCCTTCAGCAAGCGAGCCCCCTAATGGCTCCGCGGGGTGATGTTCGTTGTGTTTCTCGAATAGGCAGCCTACCGCCATCAGCGAGTAGAGGAGGGGAAAGTGGTTAATCTCTGACTCTCCGTAGTCTTCTCTATCGAGAGAGTACAACAACTGAAAGACAGAAGTGAAGGTGGGACGATGCAGAGCATTGTAGAGTAAGTGCGCATCCAAAGCCTGGTTGACTAGGATCTGTGCCCTCTCGCGCTGTGGGAGAGGCGCAGAAGTCCTCGATAAGCAATTTGGGACTCCTAGCAGAAACAGCCTGGGAGCCAGTCGCTCTTTCACGCGCAATCTGCTTTCAAAGTCGATGCCTGGGGAGTCTCCGAGTTCTAGCTTCAGTCGTTCTATAAAAGACCGCTCTCCGGAAGACCCATGGTGTCGTGCTTCCAGCCGGCCCTCTTCTCTATCGAATTCATGCATGACTCCCGGCGTGTCTGACTGACAAGCAGCAAGCTGCGAAGCGTCTGCATCCGAGTCATCGATATGGTTCGAGCTCTTCTGTAAGCTCGGCTTTTTGCCTGGTCTGGCGAAAGTTCTGTGGTCCAGGTCGGCGTGTCTTTTCCGATGTGTAACGCGATAGATGCACTCTTTGGTTATTAGTATGTTATACATAGGTTGCTTTGCAACGAGTCCTTAGGCTTATTGACAGTCCCCGAGGCTTGAGAAGCTCCTACCGTGGAAAGAATGAGAGCAATGCTTGCAGGGATGGGTCCCGTCGCATTTGACCTTCATCTGTCGACATAGCTCACATGCTTTGCGAACACGATCATTGCGGCCCGGCGATTGATCACTTTCTCCTTCAGCCCCGTGCTTTAAGTTCAGATCAAATGTATGAAACATCAATACAATATGAAAGTGATTTTACAGCACAGTTGACAATTGAAATGATAGAACTGCGTCGCAAGCTCTGGTAAGTGGACTTGAACTCCGCTGCGGTTTGATTACTTGCCGCTCGGATGGATGGCACATGATTGTATGCCCTTGATTTCAGGCAACGATTCCTTGGCACCACAAAAAAGTGCCTCTCCACTCTCTGGGAGTGAGGTGGGCAATGGATTATATCTTTATTGAATAGGTTTCAATTCCAAGACAGCTGTCAATGATGGGGGAAAATGGAAGAAACTCAGATGAAGGTTGGACAATTGTGACGGGCCCGGAATAGTCTCCGCGGAGACACGTGACTAAATGCGCAGGTATATATCTCTGAAGCTTGCAAGAAATTGGCCCGGTTGAGGCCACTGCCATAGAACATCTAACTACTCAATCAAAGCCTATGAAATCATCAACAACTCGATAGGTGTCTAGCCTTTATCCCGAACCAGCCACTTCACATTTTGAACCCAATCCTTCTATTTTGAACAAAATGCTGGGTAATCACATAAGAGGAAGTAAAACTAAGAAATAAATATATCACGCCCAATGCAAAAAGGAGATCATCATGAACGTGCACAACCAAGAATGAATGAAAACAAGCGCTGCCCTGAACTTAGTGACATAGCATTTTAGGCAGCTCTCGAGTTGGCGATGTTCAGGACGAGAATGTCCGTGGCGCCAACCTTAATCAGCTCATCCATGACGGTAGCAATCTTCTTCTTCTCAACCATTGCGCTGACGGCCACCCAGCCATCCTGATCCAAGGCAGTCACCGTGGGGGCGCGCTTGCCTGGAGTGATGCTGGAGGCGGTCGACAATTCCGCGCGGGGGATGTTGTACTGGCACAGAACGTACTTCTGGGCGGCTGTGAGGTAGAAAGCCGTTAGTGGTTAATTCACCAAGACGAAGGGGAAAGACATACTGATAACACCACGAATGCGGGAGGCGATCAGGTCAACCAGAGGATTCTGGGTGTTCCGGGACTTGACCAGCACAGAGATGGTCTCAACAACGGTGTCAATGGCCTTGAGGCCAGCAGCCTTCATGGTCTCACCGGATTCTATACAGAAACACGGATCAGCTATTGCATCCTCCAAGCGAGGTGATACTAGCCTGCACGTACCAACCAGATCGACGATACCATCGGCCACACCCAGAGCGCAGGCAGCCTCAACACTGCCACCGACATACTTGATCTTAGTCTTCGGGCTGCCTTCAACCTCAGCCTCGAGCTTGGTGAAAAAGGCCTCGGTAAGGGCAGTGAAGCTGGTAACGACGTTACGGCCCACCAGCTGGCGGGCTTCCGTGATGTTGCCCTTCTCAGGAACCTGAACCTGCAACTTGCAGGCGCCGAAGCCAAGGTCCATCACCTCCTCCACGCCGGAAACCTCATCGCTGGGAAGCTGGGCATCGTGCTCGGCAACCTGGTCGCGACCTGTGATACCGAGATCCACGCGCCCTTCGCCCACGAAAGTCGGAATATCAGCGGCAGGAAGGAAAATGAGCGCAATCGGCAAGTTCTTCACCAAGGCGATGTCCAAGCGGGTTTCGCGACGGAACTGGATGTCGGCACCGGCCAGGAGGTCCAAGGTAGCTTGTTGAAGACGACCCTCTGTAAAGGCAAGAACAGTATTAGCTTGAAACTTCTTGTACAGGTGCAACAAGCCAATGCTCGGATCTCATGGAAGGTATTGAGGCTTCTTGCGGCGGAGGGGAGTGAGTGAGTCATGGCGGGCACTTGCTCTTAGGGACGGCGAAGAGTAGTCTTCCTTCGAGGCTGTTGGGAAGAAAAAGGTTAACATGATGACAGTTCTAGTGACCAACAGTAATTCTGTTGTCTGGGGTTTCACGCTTGAACCATGCCGGTTGACCAATTGACACTTACTGGTTGACGAGATCCATTTCGGTCGATGATCGGTGATGCGCGGGGTAAGTTACTCGGGGCGTAAAGTGTGAATAGGACACCGGATGGAGAAAGAATTGGTCAAATTGGGGGACAGCAAAAAGCCCTAGATGAAGCGGATACAATCCGGCAAAATAGTACTCTGACAAGAGTGAAGTAGGCGTGGTGGTGAGGGGAAAGGCAGAGGAGAAAAGCAGAGGGACGGGGCAGCGACTTGGACATCAATGCGGCAGAAAAGACAGACGGAGAGCGCCGGGCGAGCATGTTCTGCTGCCTGAGGCACACAGTACCCCTCCTGCTTGTGCCTGATGTACCAGGCCAGCTATTCATGCCTGACGGGCGAGGCAACACTAGCCCTGAGCCCTCGTCTTTTTCCCAAAGGGGAAATGCAACCCACACAAGCGCGCAATCCCGTTCGATTTTCACCGAGCGGCTTCAACTTCTATCAACCCGGTCCCCCTTCGCCATCTTCACCTCCATCCCGTCAGTCCTTTGCTGCCGTCACGCCCAACCTCAAGATGGATTCCGCCAAGCAGCCTGCTAAGCTCGTCAAGGTCACCCGTGTCCTCGGCCGTACCGGTATGTTGACGATAAACCGCTTCGCTGGCAGCAGTCGCGCTGCCGCAAAAACGCCTCTCTCGCTGTGCGGTCAACGCTGACTGCTCTCGATTTCACAATAGGTTCCCGTGGTGGTGTCACCCAGGTTCGCGTCGAATTCATGGACGATACCTCCCGCAGCATCATCCGTAACGTCAAGGGCCCTGGTATGCGATTCTCCGTCTGATCAATTCTTCTGTTTTCGTTATTCGCTTGCGCTCGGCATGACCCGCTTTCTCCGACCCTTTGACAAGAGAGATATCCCAAAAAGAAAGAGCTTGGAATTGAAAACGAGGAACGCGATCGGAAAATCAGCCAACGAAGACGGGAAAGTCATTCGACACCTGGGGAGGAAATTCGTTCGACGCAGAATCACTCGGGACAAATTTTTGGGATATTCTCGACCGGCGGGAAAGGAGAATTTCGGGTCTTCGCCAGAGTCAATCCGACTATAATTTTACGTCGCACATGGGAAAGGCTAACACGGGTTTTTTCCCCGCAATCTACAGTCAAGGTCGACGACATCCTCTGCCTGCTCGAGTCCGAACGCGAGGCCCGCCGTCTCCGTTAAAAATCTCCTCAACTCTCCGAATTTTCTTATCTTCTTCCCTCTCGAGGCTATGTACCCTTGCTTGCGTTGGAAATGATTCTGGGGGTCGGGAAGGCAATAAAAAACATCTCATGGGCTGATGCGGCATCCGGGTTGTGATGATTTGCGTTTGCTTACCATTCTGTGTTCCGATATACCAGGGTTCCATAGAAGAAACAAACGAGACCGAGATCAACCTGAAATACAAAAAGGAAAAAAATTTGAAATCCACCGGACCTTTGAGATAGATACCAGGGACGATATCAGGCGGCCCACGATCTGGAGCAAAAATGGATCAAGTTTTGATACTACGGTTTCCGCTATACCATGGAATCCCGCTTGTTCGAGGGTTGATCGTTTCACCTTGTTCACTCTGGGCTCGCGCGAAAACGATTACAGGCATCGGTAAAGCTGCAAATTCAAGGTTCAAAGGCTTGGACGCGATCTCATAGAATTGCTACACGCTTGCTTGTCCAGTAGATCTAGCTCCGGTAACTATAAGGACGTGCAACCTCCGGAAAGCAGCACACGTAAATTTGCTTGCGACGGAGGGGACTTGATAAGGTGCCGTAATGACATAATTTGGAGTATTGTCAGGTCTATACATAATGGCCGTTGTGCCTTTGTTTTTCATATATTCCTGCATCAAATGTGATACGCGAACATCAAAAGCAATGTTGCGAGTCGATTAGCATCTACAGCTGCTCTGCGCTGCTGATAAGTCGATCCATCAATCCCTCATCGTCCCCGCTCGTAGAATCGCCCACAGCTTTCCCAACTGCCGAAACAAGACCTGCCAATTTCCGGCGACGGATTCTCTCCTCGAGCTCTTTACTCTTCTGACGCGCTTGCTGTAGGAGCGGACCTGGAAGATTTGCCAATCGCGCCACGTTGAGTCCATAACTGCGATGCGCGACTCCTTCTCGCACCTCATACAGGAATGTGATCTCTTCATCCTGACCGGTCCCCGATTCGGTGAAGTGCATGTGCACGTTTCGTAGTTCATTGTCCGGGAACGAATGTACCAGTGATGAGAGGTGCTGGTAGTGTGTGATGAATAGGGTGAGGCTTTTGATAGAACGAACCATATAGTCCAGAACCGCTTGGGCGATTGCGACACCGTCATGGGTGGACGTGCCTCGGCCTAGTTCATCCAGTATGACGAGCGAGCGGGGCGTTGCCTGCTTGAGTATATCTGCTGTTTCAGAGAGCTCAACCATGAAGGTGGACTCCCCAGCCAGCATATTATCAAACGCACCCATGCGGGTGAACACAGCGTCTAACATGCCGAGCTTTGCGGACTGCGCAGGCACATAGGAGCCAATCTGGCCCATGATGGCGATAAGGGCAACTTGTCGCACATAGCTAGACTTACCGCCCATGTTGGGACCAGTGACTAGAAGTGCGCGGGTCTTGTCACTCTCCAGATTGATGTCATTTGGCACGTAGCTGTCCAGCAGTAATTGCTCAACCATAGGATGGCGGCCTTGCTCAACATTGATGCATGTGCTATCCGTGTATTGAGGCTTCACATACCCAGGCTGGCCCGCGATAGTAGCTAAGGATATCAAGCAGTCCAGTGTGGCTAATGCTTGTACACAATCACGGAAGGCCTGATATTTGGCGGCTATGTCAGCAAGAAGGGCACGAAAGGCTCCATCGCAAGCCGCAGCCAGCGCCTCTTTATGCTGGTCTCGTTGTCGAATGAGCTGAATAACCTCGGGCGTGTGAAACCTCGACACCTTTTTAGTACCGCTAATCTTCGCCCAGGACGCAGGTACTTTTTTAATGAATGGTGAGCTATTATCAACTTCGATCAGGTAGTCAATGCCCGCAACGGACTTATACTCCACTGATTTTTTCCCGAGCTTTTCACCAGCAACGTTGCGGTGTTCCTGTAAGTCATGCTCGACGCTTGCGATTCCCAGCTTGTGGTCACTGATGTCTTCGGTTTCTTCGGCTTCTCGGAAGAAGGCATACTTGTCATCATTCCGTGCGGCGTGCATATTGATCTTATCCAGAAACGACACAACATCATTCAGAATTGTTGGAAGGGAGGCTATAGCTTCGCCTATCTGAGGGGACTCAAATCCCGCATCCGCAGCGCTCCTGATATCCGCGAACTCCTGCGCAATCATTTGCATGGTTTGGAGCACAGTAAGGAGCTCGGGCCGAGTGCACTGCGATCAGGATCTTAGCATCTATACACAAACACTATATCACCTGGGTACGAGAAGAAAACTCACCTTCCCATAGTAAATCCTAATGAGGCTCTTCTCCAAGTCACTCTTGATCTTGGCAAACAAGCTTTTAAGTCGCTCGACCATGATAGTTTTTTCCGGGCTTTGCAGCTCTTCAACAGCATTGACCCTCGCTTCAAGAGCCGTCTTATCCAGCAAAGGGCGTCCGACCCACTTCCGAAGCAGTCTTTGCCCAAAACGAGTCTGTGTGCGATCAAGAGTCCAGAAGAGACTGCCTTTAGTAGTGTGGTCGGTCTGGTTTTGGTAAACCTCGAGACTCATAAGGGTATTTCCATTAAGAAGCATATGTGATCGCGAAGAGAAATGCTGGAAATATTTGGTCAACTGGAACACATACTCCAAGCCGTACTCTTGCAGATGTGTTATCATGGCGGAGAGGCAGATGGTTATCTGCTCAGGTAAATTTACCACCTTCTGAAGAAGGCTACTCGCCTGCACATCGTCTTCAGCACTAGCTGCCTTCATCTTTCCAGCATAAAAACTCGAAACATGACTGTGGGACTCGGCGGCGGCTGTTTTCGACTTGGAAGCCCGCTCCACACGAGTCTTATCACCGAATACATTCAACTTGCTGCCCGAGAGATGCTTAACCAGCTTCTCCGTAGCTCTGGAAAGTTCTCCCACAATCAACACTTCACAAGGCGCAATATGAAGCAACCTGGTTTCGATTTCGGTCCTCATAAAACCATCTTCGAAATCATCATAGATTATGTCCCCTGTGGCAGGCTGCACAGCGACAATGCCGACCTGGACCTTCTCGTCATTGCCCCATCCCTTCGCATTCGTCTCAGTGATGCAAAGCAAGTATCCTGTTGCTGGGGACGCGCTGCCAGATGCCGCAGGCCCTTCCAGACCGTCAACGTCGTCGATATATGTGCCTTTCGTGTACAAACTTGTGAGTCTGCGTTCAAATGGCGCGTTTCGGTTGTCACCCGCCGCTTTCAGCGCAGCCGTTTCGATCTGTCTGACGATGCCAACCTTATGTCCGGCAGCGACCAAGCGTTTGACATGCACATGTAGTCGATGGACCGGTATGCTGGCAGATGCAAATCGATCGAGGTGTGCCTCTGAAGGATCTGAAAGGCAAAAAAAGAGCTCAAGCATTAGCGGTGTCTGCGGTCGCGAGGGACGTGGTACACTCACGCTCATCAAAGCGCAGCTTTCCTGGGATACAGACAATCGACAACTCCTTGGCTGCGATCCTTGCATCCTCGCCGAAGAACCGGAACTTATAACCAACCTCCACTACCAAAACCGCATCTTTATGTTTGCGTTTGATGTCAATAACTTGTCTCTCCATTGGCGTAAGCTTACTGGCACCCTTCTTGCTAGCAGATTTGCCTCGAGGTGGGGGGGCGGGCGCCAGATCCTCGTCTTCTTCCCCTTCAGCTGCATCCTCAGTAGACACGACATCAGTCACACCAGTAGCATGCTTGTTGATGCCTATCAAGCAATCTGCGCCGCCCAGCCTGCGCACAAATTTCTGATGCAAATCCTCCAATTCCTTTTGCCTCTGTTTGGCTTCGGTGGGCTCCGGTTCCTGATGTCTCTGGGCCCCAGATCCAGCGGCGGGTGAGCTAGCGAATCTAGAAAGATCCGTCCGCTGGCTACTCTGCGACACTGGTATATGCTCTTCAATAACGGAGGAGCCTGTCTTCGAACCATTTTCCTGGGAGTTGGAGCCGTTCAATTTGCTTCGTTTTGGAGCCGGTGCGACTATGTCATCGTCGTCATCGTCTTCATCCTTCCTGTCCCGAGCCAAATCATCCTGGCGGTTTCGCAATTTTTCGGAGGCCGTCGTTTCCTCCGAGCCAGTTTCCGCGATCTTCGTCTGTCTATCGACGCCGTTGACCGAACCGGGTTGGAGAGGCTGTGACTTCTTGGTGAAGAAGCTGGCGAGTGTCGATTGCTTGCGCTTCGTATTCTGGGAAGAGGAAGGTGATGAGGAAGGTAAAGGCATCTTTTGCCGTGTTCTTCGAGAGTCTGTCAGCGGGGTGCAGCCTTTGTGTGTGGTTTGCTGAAGAGCTTGGACAAGCTCAAGCGAAGGTAGATGAGAAACCGCTGTATACCATCAGCTGCAACCAAGTGGCAAGGAACTCAAATCGGCGCAATCAAAAGCTGTGACAACTTGGCAGCCTTCTGCAGTATCGAGTTTGTGTGAGCCTCCTTGTCACAGTTGAAAATCATCATCACATGCGGGTACTGTATTGTATCAACAGCGCCACTAAAAGTCCACTTCGGCGAAGCTAGTGCCGCTTCAGAACTTCGAGAGCTCGACGCGTGGTCAACGCGCTTTCGTGTCTCCGGGTTGAAGATCGCCTATATTTCTGGCTTATGTAATCCACTACAAGCACTGGACGGTGCACGCAATGGGGATTTCTCTAATGACTTGGAGCTACATAGCCTGTAGGTCTTCGAGTATACCTCGGTTGATGGATATCTAATACTATAGCAGTATACGTCTGCGATGCGATACCTGAACAGTCAACGCAGTAATGAAAGACGTCAGACATCAGCCTCCAGGCAGCGACACATTGTCTCTACTGACATATAGGTAATGCATGATTATAAGAACTTCGCATATAAAGCAGTGGGCTATGTGCCCATAGCAGAGATTCGTCCTATCCTCTCCCGTTGAAGTGTGCTTGGGTGCTGAAATTGAGTGCTGACGACATCGAGAGTAAGCCAGCGACAACATTTTGAGGACGCAGTCGGGCAGGCAGCCATAGCAAGAGTGGAAGATTAACAAGAGCTTTCAGGCAGGTAGAGCCGCTCGAGTTCCCCTTCCTCGGCATCTGAGATTGTGTCTTCAGGGGACTCAGGCCGTGCCTTATAATCTGCTCCCGCCTGTGAGTTCAGGGTACTCAACTGAGTCTCTTCAACAGGTAGTCTGCCCAGCGAGACTGATAGAGGATTGTAGTGATACCCTGCGGGACTATCATGACCTCCAAATGGACTCAAACCGGCAGATTGAGCATTTTGATAGAAGAGCTGTGGCGGGTAACCTATGTCATTTGCTAGATGTTGCTTCATGGCAGGGGAACGCCAGCCCACTGCAGGATCGATGCGGCCGCAGGCATTGAAGAGAGGTTCAATGTTCTCCTTATCCATGGTCTCATCAGCGGTACGTTCTGTGAATGCAGATAGATGAGTAGCGGAGCGGGACGCACACTCGTCCGTGCGGGTTGTGTATTCGCGCAGAAGAAAAATGGGGTGGGAAACGGCAGATGCTGCATATGACAATCCACCACTGATATGCTGGTTCCTCGAGCTTCGCCGGTGCTGTCCTTCCTCGTCACGGTACACTGCGAACTCGTTGCGATCCTTGGGCCCGCTCCTTCTCTTATGGACAGACTTAGCCTGATCGTCTGCGCAACTCCTCCGATATATCGATACTTGGCCCTGACGTGTTTGCGCAGCACTCTGGGTCGAATGCTCCGCCATACACTCGACACCCTGCCTTTCGGTCTTCTTGTTTCTCTTCTTGTTCGGTCCATGTTGCCGACGGTTAATGTTAGCGTCAAGTCGCGAGAGAACCCTCTTGGGGCGGCTGACTCGTCTTTTGGGTATTGGCGTTTCACCCTTGAGCGGGCTACTATCCTCAACATTGCCAGAGATCACCCGTTGCTTTCGGAGGATTCCCGTTGGAGAGAAGACAAGTTCTGTCGGCTCGACGCAGAGGGAGGTCTTTTCCATCATCCTCAAGATGCTCTCATCCTTCTTTTGGTTACGTCGACGCCTCATCTGTTCTGTAGCAGAGTCGAAGATGTCCATCCCGGGCCACAGGATGCCCTTAAGTCTAGCCATCTCATCCGCCCGCTCTTTGTCCAGAAGGTCGGACACAGGCCAGTCAATGCTCTCACTTTCATCCAGGAAGGGGTCGCTTCTGTATCCGCGATTCATTGTGTTTGTGCCGGTCACCATTCTGTCCTCTCTTGGACTTGTGCAGTACGGCATAACAGAAAAGCCATCGTCGTACGCAATCACATCACCTCTGGGCTCACGTTTCCAAAGCTCGTATTCAGTGTCTCTGGAGTCACTTCCGTGCATTGTGTGCGAGTAGGACTGGCACGTCTGGGCGGAAGGGTCTGTGCGAGTAACATAGGATGCAGAGGAGGTTGATCCAGCGTGTGGGAGTTCCAACGGTTGTTCGATGTAGGTATCAGCGAGGCGAGGGTCTATATAGTCCGGAAATGGGTTATGTATCAGGGGGAGAACAGACAGCGCGACGTCTGGCTTCTCGACCTTGACTTCTGCGTGGGTCGTGGGCTTTGTCGATGTCTTCTTCCTTCGAGCTTCCTTTGAGGACATTCGGTCCGAAAGCAGTCTCCCGAGATTGTTGGTCTTATACCAATGGTCATATTCGTCCAGCAGGTCGACTGCTTGTTGCTCCTGATGACTGCGTACCTGAAGCTTGAAATAATGAGAGAGATGGGCTTTTGAAGCGACATGGGTCAGCAAGTGAGATACATCGCTGAACGTGGGACGTTTGGGGCAGATGTTGCATAAAAGTGCAGCTGCATCCATGGTTAAGGGATCTGGAAGGATAAGAATTCGAACTTGAACAAAGCTATCAAGGGAAGCAACAAAGGGTTAAATCCAAAGTGGTGCTTGCATGGATAGGAAGCGATCAATGTGCTAGAATAGAGACCAATATAGAAAGACTGGACCTGACAGAATAGCGTGGGAAGGTCAAGACCACTGACGTGAGGACGGCAGATAGCACAGGCACACCTGAGGACCTTCCTTCCCTGCGATGACACTCGTGCCTACCTACCATTGTTATTGTTGTTGTCATCTTAGCCGACGACAATTGAAGAAGGAACTAACCGCCACGGACCATAGAGGGTGGTTAGTAGTAAGGTTGTCAGTCGCCTTGGAAGGCCGCTCTAGCTGTTGGGAGGGTTTACTAGGGACATAGACTGACACCTCCGTGACCGGAATGAGGCATATTGTTGACGCAAGGATATCGTAATGCATAAAATGGCACATCCTAACATATTGACTATCAATATAAATCTACTACTTGTACTCCGTAATTCGGATACATATGTGCCACTGCGTCTTAACGGCCGCTTAACAGGCCATTGTAGAGGGGTGAAGCGGAAATAAGTCGCAGTGCCTGTCTTTCTTCTCCTGCCTTGTATCCCATTATCCATTGAGAAAAGAAAAAATGGGTTATTAGATGGCAGGAGGTAGTACTACGAAAGGTATCGATGGATGAAGCCACAACGTCACAAACAAGGAGAGCTGATTACGGGGCGAGGCATCTCGTCGTTATACTCTTCGGCATACAACTAGTCAACTCGTCAGCATGGTGTCCCTTTAAAAAAGGGACTTGTCTCAATGAGTCACTTACTAGACTGGATCTACTTCCTGCAGACCATCGAATTTAAGAAGGCTCAGGCCGGCGACACCGAAACAAGTATGGAAGACATCGACCATACTACCGGGTCTATCACCAATACCTCCAGCATCCAAGTCCTATGGCGGATTAGTCAATACCCAGCGAGACATAGAAGGGGATATTACCTGGCAGCGCAAAATGAAAGCAGCAAGCTTGCTGCCGTCGATCCAATGCAGTCTGTCTATCATTGCCAAACTAGCACCAACCCACCAGCTATAGCAAGCATCTGGCAGCTTTTCAGGACGCCCATTAAGACCTCCATTATCCACCTGTCTCTCGCTCAGCCAGCCGCCCAGGCGGTCCCTGTTCACCAAGTCTAACCGCCCGGCAATCGCTAGAGCGCCAACACAAGTAAAAACTTGGCCAGCATGGGTCTCGGTTCCTGGTCGTATACCATAGCCACCGTCCAGGTTTTCACACTTTTTGACGTACTCCACCGCTTTGGAGACGTCAACCAAGTGAAGAAGTCCCAGAAGCGACAAGGCATTGAATGCACCGTACAGAAAACGGGTGTCTTGTTCGCCCCACTCATCTCCCTGGAATGCACCAGATTCCTGATCCTGTAATCCTGCAATGACTGCGCATGTTTAGTAAAGCTTTGTAGATGAAGACCCAGGTGAAGTCATATCGTACAAGAGCCAATTTTCTCCTTGCCTCCTAGGCCACGCTTCTCTAATTCGTCCACGGCATCTAGTGTGACGAGAAGCTGCACGGCTGACACTGTGTACAGCATGTGTGCATCATGGCCTGGAGCAGCTCCAAATCCCCCATTCTCTCGTTGGCATGAGAGGACGAAATCGATGGTCTCTTGACGAGGCAATGCCTCTGGAGATCCCATGAGATGCAGAGCTGTCAACCCCCAATAAACCCCATTGAGGCGAAGGTGCTCCGTGAGCCAATATTCCAGCTCGTCCCTCCTCTAGCATCATCTGTCAACCGCCTTCCCTACCGTATGGGGAGCTATGGTTGGAATAAGAGCAACGCACGCTATCCAGTTTTTTGACGTATTCCACGTGTTTCTGAACGCAAAGTTGCTGGTTGAGCAGATGGCCAACGGCCTTCCCCGGATCTGAAACCAAGGACATGTGTGAGAAACGGGAGATACAGCAACCGGGGCCTGGCAAAGACACCCTTCTAGAGTTGAAGTAAGAGTTAGTATATGAGATCAGCTTAATTGCAAGACCCTCGATCAAATCGACTGAGGGGCAAGAAAAGCTTTTCCGGGATGTGAACAGGACTTGACGTCGTAACTATAATGCCCGCCACAGCGGAGATCAAATGAAACAGTTGTAAGGGACAACTTGAGATGCCACCTGGACGTCTGGTGGCTTGAGGATAAGAGAACACAGGAAGACAAGATTCCAGTGCACTCGATCCTCGATGCACACAAGTGAACTTGCCGGAGACTTGACAAAGGAAAAACCTTTGGCAGGGATGTGTGCCGGAAGTCGGAAACCGAGAGGGCTTTGTGTCACGTGGGATGATGCCCACTGAAAGCAGCCGTTGGAGCATCCTTAGTAAGATGGCGGGGCTGATGTTTCAGCCCGGCGTCTACTAAAGGTACTAGTCTAAGGCGGGATCGTCATGGACCGTGGACAGCGGTGTGTGACCGTGTGAAACCCCTGAGAGCCAAATGGCAGTTGCCCCTGGGTCCCTGCTCCTCCCAGTGGCTCTCGCCTGCATTACTACTCTGTCTCCTTGATCTCTTCATGCGTATGCAAAGACAAGCATTAGAGCAACCACTTAACTGCTATCCTCCGTCACCTGCATTAACTACAACTCGCTGGGAAGTGTTATAGTTGATTGACATACATACATACATACATACATACATACATACATTTTGTACCTCTCAAAGTACCTGCGTATAAGTGTATCTCCTGTACTCTAGTACATCGGTTGCGGTATATATGCCTTGATGGTGCTGCCTTGCCGCTCTGATTAGTATGACAAATAGTTATTTGCAGCCATTGATCAAGAGGTGCTGTATGGTCTAAGTGGGGTTGACCTACGGAATATTCTACTCGTGTAGTATCTAGTGAATTCTCCAATTGCTCGGTAACCTAGACAAGGTAGAAGTACGGATACACTCATCTATACTACACCGTAGTGGTCCTTCTTACTCGTACTCATGTACTATCTTCGCATGGGTGCACAGCCGCAGGCGGCTCCCACGTGTATCGTACTGTACAGGATGTAGACACTTGGTGTAGGGACAGACTGAGTCTTGTACTTATTTGCAAATGGTGAGGGCATCCGCAACACACAAGCGAGATCACGCATCCCCACTTACGTGTAGGTGGTTCTGTGGAGTGCTAATGTCAGAGTAATCAATGCTTAGCGCAAAAATGATCACAGTAAATTGAGAGCTTGCAATCCATCCTCAAGAAGCGTTTTATTTCCAGTAACTGTCCTGGAAACTATGTTTCTTCCTTGTTGCGATTGAATGGGATGCATAATGGGTACTGGGTAGTGACTTGGTACCTGCAACAAGCGGGGCAGGATAGGACCGTTTCTCCCATGGTTCGCTTGCTGGTTGCATGCCTTCTCTATGTATCGCTGATTTCCCAACACCCCACCAGTTGTATCATAGTGTATGACTTGAACCATGGTAACGAGTTCTTAGAACAAAGAATAGAAGAGAAATTATTGAGACAAATAGTTGTAGTGGGATGGCCATAGGGTTCCCTGAGCAAACGCAGAGACCAGTTGAACAACCTTAGATGAGCAATGGTATACAATGAAGTGGATCATGCAGCATCAGGACTGAGAAGTATATTTGGAAATTTTCACCTAGCTAGGTCGGACAGTTCCGTACGGTAGGTGCTATGATTCTAAATGTAAGTAGAATATTATAGTGTGCACTGCGCTCGTCAAAGATATAGAGTGCTTCTTAGGAGGGAAGGCCATGCGTTTTCAGGAACATGCTCCAGGCTCCAGGCTCCAGGCTTAAGTTTTTCTTTGCTTTTCTCTCTCTCTCTTTTTTTTTCATCTGGGACTTTCCGAGGTGAACAAAGTCGTCGACGAGGCCGGGGGTGTATTTGATTTGCCCCCCGGGTCAGTGGAAACCCTGTTAAGCAGCAGCTGGTGGTTGGTTAGGTTTAATGGGGAGTCTCTGCATCATCCCGCTGGTCCAAGGCACCGTGGACCAAACTAGTACCTTCCAGTCCCGATCATGGCAGCCACTCACCGTTCCCGCCCCGATCTTTCGGTGTGAAATTCAGTCCCCATTCGGTTGGATGGAGGCTGTAGCCCCGTACAACGGTGTAGGTAACGGAGTACTACTTCCCCTATACTGTTGATGCACGCGCACACACATTGTTCAATTCCAATACTATCAGACCGATAGACCGTGCACCTAAGAGAAAACGTTTGATCGACTTGTTCCGGGGTGAAGAAATCGGCAATGCTTTATCCGGCAATTACCAACAAGAACTATTATTGTTCTTGTTGTTCTTGTTGTTATGTTCACCATGCTAGTACTAGTATACGTGCACAGTACAGTACCCATCCTTTTCCAGTCAAAAATGGAGAAAAGAAAAGAATGGCAATCGATTATGGTTGTAGGAGTAGAAATTGGAACAATCAGTACGTGGTGGACCAACGTCATCCTCCCGTTTCCACCCTCCCCTCCCCCAGCCACGAGTCCTTTTCCTTTTCCATAATCAATCTCTCCCTCCCAAATTTTCGGACCACCAGCTCTTTTCCAGTTCCTGGCTTAACTGACACTCGTTCTTTGGTTAAGATCTAATCTGCTAAGGCTTGGTTTTATTGCCATCCCATCCCATTAGCCAGGAACAAGTTCTGACAGTAAAAGCTCGAGCGACAAAAGCACATTAGCCCAGCCTTACCTGGTTTTCTCTTTAGTATTTTTATACCGTCTTCTTATTCCGTGTCTTAAATTCTTTTTTTTTCTATTATTTATTATTTTGTTTTATCACTACGACGGGCCGACTACTATTCGTCTTCCTTTGACCGGCCCCAAAGCGTCCGTCTGTGCACTAACCAGATAGGCTTTCCATAAATCCATAAGCACTCTGAAGCCACGCAGTAACTATTTTGGAGCCTTGCAACGCCATCTCCACTGCTGATTATCCCCCCCCCTTAAAAAACGGAGGCTTCTTAGCCTGACACACAGCCGCGCTTGCATAACGCTCTGTCAAGGAATGTGTCGTCGCTGCGACACTCGAGTCCGAGCACCTACAGCACCGTGCGGGAATCATTCACTTCTTGTGTCTCTTTGATCTACCTCAAAACACAGCGTCTTCGAAATTACTCATCGGACGAGCTAGTCTTTGTTTCTTCCCCGACTTCTCTTTGCCAATCTTCGAACCGTCCTCGTCGTTGGTTTCAGTTCTTGTTCGCTCGCCCGGGTTCCCCTTGGTACACCCACCCACCGCCCTCTTCAGCACCGCTCAGACACACACAAACCAACGGTCTTAGGCGAGCGTGGATTTTCCTCAGCGGCCACCACGGGTTTCCCTCAAGTGCAGCAGTGTGGATCGGGTCCCCGACCATTATAGTTGCAGGGGAGAAGAGGATTAACTGGAGGGGTATCAGCGTCTAATATGAGGGGCGATTCAGCTAGGTATGTGTGGTGACGGACAACTTTCTTTCCACCCTTTCGCGCGGTTTGCCTTGCTGGTCAATGTCGCTTCTCTCTTTATGTCTTCATCTCGGCCTCCCTGCTGCGCATCTTATCCCCGATGGGAACGCGTTGCTTTGTCGTATCGCCGCATCGCCGCATCTATCGCTTCTCGTGTGACAATGACACCGTTCTCTATCTCTTTCAGCATTATTCGTTGAACAAAGCTTCTCCTATCCTCGGTTCCACTAACGACCATGCAATTCCATTTTAGACCCAATTGCTCAATCTGACTTCCAAGCACCTTCTCGGCTTACTCCTCGTGTTTTCAGCTAGCTCAATAATTTAGGAGAGATTGGCGAAGGCTGGTTCCCTTCCGATCCTTTCAACGCGACAACCTCAGCCTGCCCATTCTATAAACCCGAACCATCAATACCGCCCATTCGTGAAGAGGGAAAAGCAAGGAGACATATGTTTATATCGCCGGACGGTGGTTAGCGCTACCCAAACAAGTAAGCGAGCCCTGGAATCCCGCTTGCGATCAGTGGGTTGGCGCCTCAAATAGATCCCATATCCTAATATCAGAGTGAGTTGCTGACATAGGTACCTTGCAGTTAGGTCGTTTTCTTCCTCGAGACACCGCCTTCCCATCATCCTTTGGTGATTCCATCTTCACAATCGATCGATAGAATATACTCGATACCCCTCACTCGAGCACGCATCTAGCTCGTGACAAACAACTAAAATGCCGTCGAGGCAGTCCACTGTTCCCAATTTAGATCTTAGCCCTTCCACCCTGCAGGGAAATGCGAAGATCTCGTCTCCACTGACGCCCGGCGCCCAAAGCTCCGACGGACCGAGTCCCCTGACACCCCATTCTCCCAAGTCTTCATCGAGTTCGCCATTTTTCAAGGGGGCAACAATAAGACCAGTCACACAAGAGTCCAATAACCACAACAACCACAGCAGCCCTACGTCTACCGGTCCTGCTACTGCGGAACCCGCTACCCCAGGCCTTACAGCCATTCCTCAGTATCCTCCTTCTCCGAGGGATTCTCCCAAGCACTCCCGGGACCCATCCCGCTCCTTCTTCGCCAATCTCAAGGCGCCCAAGGTGTCGCATAGGGCTCAGAGGTCAGACGGTTCTGGTGATTCAGGGAGTAACCCAAAGAGCCGTGGCAGTTCTAGGGATCGCAAAACACAGATCTCAACAAAGCAATACGAATCGACCCCTGACCTGCCGGGCACCATTGAGCGCGCAGCCCAACAAGAACGTGTGTACAAATCCAATGCGCTTAGCTTTTATAACTATAGCTGACAAATTGATCCTTAGGTGGCAATCACCCAGAGGAGAAGATATCACAGCCGACAGACGCGAAAAAAATACTTGCGGAGGCGGAAGCGGCCAGTGCAGCTCGGAAGAATAAACCGCGCTTTGCAAATCTACTCTCTCGTTCCCGTTCGATCAGGCTAGACGAGTCTTCTATGAACAGGATAGCGAACAGACGACCGTCCACTAGTCTCATGAGGTTGGAGGAGTGCAGCAAGCGGGAGGCTCACGAGCCCCCCAAAGCATCACGTCATGATCGTGGTATAAGGACTGCCGGCAACCCCACAGCACGCAGTTACACCTCCGACCGACCTGCAGAATATCACAACGGCTCTGTACGCAGTAATAAAAATTATGGCGCATCCATAGTTCCGTCTGCGTCGCTGAGTCAGGTTTCCGGCGCATCGGCTACACTCTTCAATAATTTGAAGCAGTCCTCCAGTGGTGCAGCAGACCGCATTGGCAAAGCTGGGAAAGGGTTCTTCGGGAAAATTACTCGCAGCGGCAGCACCAATGAGCGCGAGTTGTTCAATGACGACAACTACGTCTGCACCGTGATCAACCTGCCCTTAATACAGCAAGCGCGTCGGACCCGGATAGCGAAAAGGCTCGAAGATTGTCGGGATAAGACAGAATTTTGGATGCCTGCTTTGCCCTATCGCTGCATTGAGTGAGTTTGGAAAGTGTCCATTGATGAACTTAGCTGCTAACGTGACTTCAGTTACCTCAATTTTAAGGGCTGCGAGGAAGAAGGGCTATATCGTGTGCCAGGTAGCGGCAAGGAAGTGAAACACTGGCAACGGAGATTTGACACAGGCATGCGCACTTAGACTACATTTGCGGTCTGCTTGGATGCTAACTCATGAAACAGAATACGATATCAACCTCTTTGATGTACCGAACCTGTACGACATCAATACGATTGGGTCAATGTTTAAGGCTTGGCTCCGTGAACTTCCCGATGAACTGTTTCCTAAGGAGACTCAGGCTATGATTGCCGAGAAATGTGAGGGCGCAACAACAGCCCCGCAATTGCTGAAGGACGAGCTCTCCAAATTGCCGCCGTATAACTATTATCTTCTCTTCGCCATAACATGTCACCTCAACCTGCTCCATTCCTACGTGGAGCAAAATAAGATGGACTATCGAAATCTGTGCATCTGTTTCCAGCCTTGTATGAAAATCGATGCTTTCTGTTTCCATTTCCTTGTTTGCGATTGGAAAAACTGCTGGCAAGGTTGCTGGACAGAGAAAGAGTACCTCCAGCTCGAGAAGGACATGGATGAGAAGGAAAATTTCTCTTCCCCCCATGACGGGATGTCCTATTCAATCCAACACTCGTCAATCAATGATGAAAGGGCCGTGTCTTCTGGGAGCAGCCAGCCTGCATTTGAGGAAGAAGCGCCACATCCGGAGACGCCCAAGGTCCGCAAACACAGGCCTAAGAATATCGAGACTGCGCATACTAGGAGCGTTTCCCAGCTTCCTGAACTTGGACCCCCTCTTTCTCCCATTCAAATATGAACGACGCATCTTCTGAAGTTTGAGATGAAGAGGCGAAATTCTCTCCTACACTCTGATTGTTTGACCGACTAGGCTGCGCCAGAAGTCGCACTTTCTCTCTCTGCTTTTGATTATCGAAGGGATTCAAACCTGTCAATGGCATCATGTGCTGCCTCTCGGACTGGTTCCGCAGGTAATGCATTATGACTAAGGCTATATACTTCGGATCTAGGCGTCTAATCTTCATCAATCTCGCTTTCAACGTCGATACATACATGATTTCCAGCATATGCCCTTCTCTAGTCTTGCGTTGTCCTTCGAACTTGCAGTTTGTTTGTCTTTTTTCGCCATCCCAATCATCTTGAGCCTATCTCATACTGCATGCCTGGCGCTTCTGGAGTCGTTTATCATTATACAGTCTTATTGCTCTTTTTGTACAGAGTTTGGAGTATCGTTGGGTAACCTTTTGCTTCATCTTGTTTTTAGCCCTGGTGACATCTTTCTATTACATTTTGGCATGCATGTATCTTTCTTTTTTCCTGGTTTGCCCTATATGGATTCCCCATTACAGCTCCATTGAATGCTTTTTTGACCTAAATTTGGCAAATTTGCCTTTTTTTTCTCACTTTTTCTCTGTATTATTCCTCGCTGCGCCTTGAGGATTTGTATTGCTTTGATCCATTGCTGTAATATAGACCACATCGGCGGGCGGCTGCAAGTTAAATTGAAAGACCTCTTATGAAAAGTTGTCTTGTATTATAGGCCCTCAACGAAACTTCGAATGACTTAAATGGTACTTGAATACTACCAAAGCGTAAATGTAATATTGCTTTTCTGGGCCTACCAATGATAATGTGCATACGTAGGCAAGTTGACATTCAAGACCAGCAGACCAGCGACTCCGACCGAACGCCCTATAAGGAAAGCCCCCGTTAAATGATGCAAATGAGGGATTATCTCCAACAACACAACCACGGCTTCTCAAAACGCACTTGTCATTCCTGACTGGCTTAACCGCCGCCAGACTTTCTCGACTTGCGCTCATTCGACCGCATCTTCCTCTCATTGCGCCGTATCCTGTCCTTGCGTTCGGCGCGCGAGATTCCACGGATAGAGCTTCCCTTGGCAGCGGCTTCTTCTTCCTTCTTCCAATCCTTCTCGTTCACCTCCACCAACCAATCATCCTCGTTCTTGTTCTTTCCCTTGTAGCCCCAGCGAGGCACCCACTCACCCTTCTCCTCATCGTACACGAGCTTCTTGCGGCGCTCCTTGTCTGCCAAAGCCGCACCAGGCTTGCTGCTGAATTTGCCAATACCCTTCTTGCGTGCGAACAACTCCCACTTGGTCGGCGGCTTGGGCGTCGGCAGGGGCTTGTGACGGGGAAGAGCAGTGGCGGGTGCGGGAAGAGTGAGAAGTACACCCTGTTGTGAAGAGTTGATGGGGCAGGTTGTCAAGAGCTGGTTGAGGAGAGACTGTGTGCCGTCGCGGGCGGTGGCCTTCAGGGTAGTTTCCAGCGGCTCGGAGCGGGAGATTTCGAGGGGATTGGGATCATTGACAAGCAAGTGACCGAGATCAAAAGTGTACGGAGTGGGCTTGGAGACAGTAATAGGACTGAGGCGATGGGATAGTCAGCACATGTACTGTATGTTAATTTTGTCACGTTCCGGGGAGGCGCATTTATAGATCTGACTTACAGTCTTTCCGGCTTCGACTTGGTGGCAGAAGCTGCCTGGGTAGCAGTGGTCGCCATTGGTACTAATTCGGTGACGACACGGCCACTTGTAACTGAATTCACACTCGAATCAAGATTGAGAAGAAAGGACAGTATCTGGACGTCCAAGCGTGCTGGACTAGTGATAGCGCGGGGGAAAAAAAATTAAAGGAAAAAAAACGACGGGCGGTGAAACCGGGTCCGCTGCTGCTATGTTACACCGCCTTCTACAAACAGGCTGCCATTGCACTAATCCCAAAGGGGCACTTAGAGGAAGTTCCTTAGTGTCGAGGTTCGAAAATGTGCCTCCGAATTTCCAATTCCAACTCCCATTGCCGTTGCGGCGAGTCTCCGGCGCAACCTCCGTTCCTTCTTTCACCACCGCACTCCTCCACTGACCGCTTAGACACTGGCCACGGTGCCAGTGTGCCATTCCACTCGCAATGGTATCCTCATTCTGCTGGAGTTGCCTGACGCGGCTCCCAACAGCGTCCCCCCGGCCCATGCTTCCGCCGACCTTGACAGCACAGCGAGTCGCGGCGTTCCACACGTCGAGTCCACTTATGGCAATGCCTCCGAAGAAGAAGGCACCTGGTCAACAACAGGGTCCGAAGCATCGTACAGCGACGACGTTCAAGATGAAGAAGAGAAAGGCCACTGACAGAGTGCGCCCTCCTCCCGTCGGGGAGCGGAGAGCGCTCCGGAAACGCATTGTCCTCAGCAACCCTAATGCCCTCGAAGTTGCAGACATGCAGGATATCTCTGCAGAAAACATGGTGGACTCTCGGCTTCGTGGATCCATTCTTGGCTTGCCCGTGCCCATGCTGGATCAATTGAGAGCTGTTCAGGCCTTCAAGCCCAAACAAGGCTGGTCTATCTTTCGCCGGCCCGGCACCGTGACGAGACGGGAAACCCTCGAACTTGGACGGTTGATCGATGGTATCTCCGATAAACCTGAGGACAAGGGCAAGGTAGTCAAGAGAATCGTCACTGGACCCCGAGGTACCGGAAAGACAGTTCACCTCCTTCAGGCCATGTCGATGGCCTTCACCAAGGAATGGGTTGTTGTGACTGTTCCCGAATGTATGCTTGACCCCTCTTGATGTACCATGCCACAAATCACTAACCTAAGGCTTTTAGGTCAGGACTTGGTTTTGGCCAACACTAGCTACGCACCCCTTTCGGAGAAGAACCCCAACGTATATGTTCAAAACCAGGCCACTGCCGCTCTCTTGTCCCGCACTGTGACGGCCAACCAGAAAGTTCTCTCTAAGTTGAAGGTCTCTCGTGAACATCCTGCCCTCAAGTCTCCCCTGAAGCGCGACACGACACTCGAGGCTCTCGCCAACCTTGGGATTCAAGACCCTGCCTCCGCCTGGCCCGTCTTCCAAGCCTTGTGGACTGAGCTCACGGCTACATCCCCCGCCCCTGGCTTCGAGAAGGACTTCGCCTCTCGTCCTCCTATGCTCGTCGCCGTCGACGGCTTGGCCCACTGGATGAAGGAGACCAAATACCGCACTGCCAAGTACGAGCTCATTCACGCTCATGACCTTGTTTTCGTCCAGCACTTCCTCTCTCTGCTGAAGCCCGGCAACAATCAGCAGTCCGTTCTGCCCAACGGTGGTATCCTACTCTACGCCACCTCCGCCTCCAACAGCCCTAGTATCTACAGTCTTGATGTTGCCCTCGAGCGGGTGGCCGCTCGCCAAAACCGCGTGTATCCTTCCAGCCCGGACTACCCCATGCCCACCGCCTTCAGTCATCCTGACGAGCGTGTGCTTGCTGCGTTTGAGTCTCCCAAGTCCTCCGTTCCCACGGAGGGAACCCTGACGCTTCAGACCCTTGCCGGTATCTCTCGCGAAGAAGCCCGGGGCTTCATGGAGTACTTCGCGCGCAGCGGTCTTCTGAGACAGCAGGTTAGTGAAGAATGGGTCAATGAGAAGTGGACTCTGGCTGGTGGCGGTGTGATCGGCGAGCTTGAGAAGCTGGGAAGACGTCTCACGGTGCCTGTCCAGGTTTAAAGATTGTTCAGTGAACGATTAGCAGGGAGGGGAGCTTGAGACGCCCAGTATTCATCGCTCCCTCGGGATACTTACCACTGACATATCTTGTCATACGGAGCGATTTATGTATGTGTTTGCTAAGTTTCATGCTGGTTTTCCCTTTTCTAGCCCATCCTCACACCCATCGGCCTGTGATGCTCTGGATAGACTACCAAGGTCTTTTTCCCATGGGGTCGTTGTTATACGGCTTTCTAAAGATAAACACTGTATTCTATATGATTGGGTTTCATTTGTGTCTGGCTTGTTTTTCTTCTTCTTGTGTGTGCATATAATGGAATTTCGTTTTGACCAAAAAGCATGCTCGCCTTTGCGTGGTGGGTGTTAATTCATACTTGTGTACGGAGCACTTCGTGGCTATTCAAGTTTGTATACTTACATCAGATGAGGAGGAACAGATGACGACACAATTTATAAGTTAACAGAACAAATACAGCAAAACATCATCGGCAATAGTGCGGTAGCAAACCAAAGAAAGGGTACGGCACACGGTAGTCAAGACATGTTGAGATGAATACACGAGGAGACCAGTTCATACTTTCGATGGCTATAATTTGAGCGTGGCCTGATAACGACAGTTCTTGACCGATATGTCCGACTCACGCTCACTGAGTAGCTCCCTGGATAGTCTCTCCCTGCACTCCTTGGGCCCCGGAAGGATCTTGCTGTTTGCCCAAAGCATTTCCACCCTGAGCAGTTCCACCCTGAGCAGTTCCAACCTCCGTCAACTGGACTCGTCTTCAGAAGAATCATCTTCAGAAGAATTGTGCGGTCGGGGCCGAGAAGACTTAGTCCGCGCTTTTGATGGCCCTGTAGGAATATGGGGGTCGGGTGACGCAGGACCACCGGGTGCGGCATGTGTTGGCCCAGGACAGCTACATGGCTTACCCAGCACACGCTGTAGGACAGGTTCTCTCTCGTCTCTATCTCGATCGGAAATATACGAGATGCGGATCTCCTCCTCGGCCTTGATCGGTTTAGTCGCCCATACGAGCAACCGATTGGGGATCTCCGTGTCATATCCCCATTGCGCATTGCCGTTGTCCTTGCAGGCATGATCGAAGAAGCTGAATCCCGGAAACAGGTATAAAAACCGACAGGTGGGGTCGTACTTCTCGTACTTTTCGTCACCCCATCCCTTTTGTTGACTGGGTCTTGGGAACCCCCAGCCCTTCTTGATCTTGTCGTTTCGGTTGATCTTGACGCGTAGGCCCTGATCCCAAGGTACGGCGTTCACCAGGAGTTTCTGTAGCACCCGCTGGATCACCCAGGTATCGAAACTGAGGTCCCGGAATACGTCGACGCCCAGGGTCATCAGGATGTCAATGGGGACCTGGATGTTGGCGGCGAATGTAAAGGGGAAGCTCTGGTTGGCCCAGTCCGCGCGGCCTTCGAGGGCGAAGAGCTCGTCGATCTCGTGTGCGTGAAGAGTCGGGTTTGTCTTCCGTCTGAGAAGGGTTATGTCGAGGACTTCCCGGAGCAGGAGGCTTAAAACGGTGCCATGCATCTCGTTGGAATGTGAGAGCCACGTTTCTTTATCCTTGAATCTGTAGACGATAGGTCGCATGGCGTCGTGGAGCCATTCCCAATCCTTCCCACATGCACGGAAATGGTATCGTCTCCGAGCGTTCTCAGCGCAGGTTTCGTCGCCGTCTTCTCCTCGAGCAGGGCAGAATATAATAGGTGGGTCACTGTCGATACAGCCGCATGCTTCTCTGGTGGTTTTGTTTTTCGGGTTAGCCCTTCTCGCCTGGCTGAGCTCATCTATCTGCCTACGCTGCTCATTGGAAGTGATCATTCTTCGGCAGTTATCACAATCGAGTATCCTCGCGGAGACGTGGTCTGGGGGAAGTGGCGGTCGTTTGATGGTAAGGTGGCCCCGGGCTGAAGGTATTTCGACCCAGATGAGTTCATCTTTGGCGATGTCTTCGGTCGCCAACATCATATACCTTTGCTCTCTTTCCATCGCGATCCTGCACTTCTTCCAGGGAAGGCTGGCATTCTTGGTGACGAATAACTCGTTTGCCTTTTCCGCAAAGCCTTCCCCTTCGCCGGTCTTGGGCAATCTCACCGTATCATCTGCTTCATAGGGATATGGTCTGTCTCCATAGCTCCACCCACTACGTCGCTCGTGATACAGAGTATTGCGAGCGTAGTCATTGGTCAACTTCCAATTGCACGTCGAAGATTTTTCTATCTTCTTGAAAACCTCAGGGCGCCGTTTGGACGGTAGCGTATCGCGATCATTCATGATAACCTTGTCCACAAGGTCCTGCTCGAAGTGCGGTTGATCATTCCACCCTCGAAGAGCCATGAGACTGAGACAGATAATATTCTGAAGTGCCTTGCGCATGGTTGGAATAAAGTAGTTGATTCCATTGCCACGGCGCCGCAAGCGAATCTCATCTTGCACTCCGCCGACCTCAATATGCTGCTCAATCGCATGCCAGACCAGAGTATAGAGGCCAGGTTGGACGTTTCGTCTTAAAGGATTGACTAACACCTCAAGTAGGAGCTGGGCTCGATATGCGTCCCCAATGGCAAGGTCAACCATGGCGTGTCGGTAGTGGCAATAAGCTCGACCCATCCAGTACACAGGGTTGTATGGGCTTCGGAGGATGGCGCAAGTGTACAGGTCAACTGTACGTGCTGTCTCATCCTCTGAGATGTTGATCGCGAACAGGCGACTGATGTCTGTCCTTTCAGCTCCCCAACGGGAGAGGTCACTGCGCCGCAGGGCCCGATAACACTCCGGCCCTGCTGTCTGGTATGCTTCAAGACGCTGGCGCAGTACAGCCACTGTACCCTTGGGATCGAGGCCCCTCTCAACAAGAGCCTCTTTGAGTTGGTCAGATTTCATGGACTGGGTCGCCTTGGGTGCAAAGAATGTCCACCGGATAATCTCGTCATCGTCCTGGGACCTTTCGTCCTTTGGGAAGATGTCATGGAACTGCCACGAGTGATTCGTCCATGCTGTCCCCTGATCATTGGGGTTAACCGGGGCGAGATGTTGACGCATCAGGTCGTTGTAAATGTTACGTGCTAGGGCATGCATCTGGTCCGCAGCCCTCTCCTCGTCATCGACTGGGCGCAAGAATGGCCTCTCCCCTGCAGTATTGTGGTCTGCTTGAATCGCCGAGTCTGCGCGAAACCAGAAGCGGTGGGCAATACGGGCATCGTTCTGGTTCACGTGCGGTCCCCATTCGACCTCATCGTACAAGTTGGGCCTCGGGGGCAGCGGCAGCGGCAGTATCGCGTTATTAGGGGGACGCTGCAGATGATAGTCAGGAGGGATTTTGTTGTCCGACATGGTGCAATTGCTGGTTCTCTCCCAGGTACTGTGCTCGAGAGACGATAAGAGTCTTCTGGAAATGAAATTTCGGGTTGATAGAAGAGAACTACGCGTTTGCTCCAACGCTTGTTGGGTGTGTTGACCTTTTTAGACATGGTGGTAGGGCTACGACTTCGCGCGACTTCGAGCAACAAAGAACGCAAAGGGCACAAAGGAAGACAAAGCATGTAAACTGCGGGGAATGAGCTCGTAAGGCTCACCAGCCACTAATGATTTGGAAGTGGTCCATGTTTAAGAAAATGTCCCTCCGAGACAGCATCGCGCGCGTAAACAAAGGACGGAAAAGAACCTTGGAACCTCTGCCTCTGCCCGTGCTCATATTTCAGGTGGTCCTTAGACTCTTGGGCAATGAAGGTGTGCGCTCAGCCTGAGCTGTCTACCATGTAAGAACGAGGCGAAATAAAGTGGTATGCTTTTCGTTCGCATTATCCGAAGGCTTGAAAAGGAGAGAAGTAGAAGAAGAGGGTAGTGGATGGAGAATAAGTGAAGTCGGCACGGTATTGTAGGTATTGCAGTGGGTGTTCGGCACCGCCTCGCTCGGCTCTCCTTCCGACTCTTCTTCTCCCCCTCCCCCATCCATACGCCGAAGGGTTCGATAAAATAATACCAAGACCGCAGATAAACTGGGTCACCCGGGAAAGGGGGTACAGTACAGCTCAGCTTGCTTCCTATTAAGTTGATCTCGTGCCACCCAAAGTCAGCAGGACAATCATCCATCCATCTGTTTCTTCTGTTCCTCGTGCTTCTCTTAGATCAGCCAGCCACTTCTCTTCTTCCCGCTCTGTCATTCTTTTTCGCCTCACTGTTCTTGAGGGAGAGGATCTACTTCGCACAGGCGAACTTCTCTGTTGAAAACACAAAAATTGATAAGGAGATGTACGGGTCGAATACAGGGCCTTCACAACCAGAATGGCGCCTCACGTCGGCCACTACTACTCCAAGTACTGCGACGTCGCACATTCCCCCGCAGCCGTCATGGCAGGCAAACCCCCCTCTTCCGGCTCGCCCAACACTTAATCAGGCTGGATCGCGACCGAATGCCAGTTCTCCTGTGGTGAAGAACGCGGGCGCAAATGTCTCTCCAACCTCCAATATGGCAGGAATGGACCCAACTTCATGGGGAGTGAAATACAACAGGCAGCAGTTTCAGGCCCCGAGCCCCCCACCACTCCCGGTAAGTGTACTAGAGTACAGTACACTGTATACACATACACCTGGCAGTATTACCAGAATTTGGGGGCTTTCGTAACTGACAAACTCCCCAGCCGCGACCTCCAAGCACGACACAGTCCCATTCTATCCAGACGAATTCTTCCGCCGGTGGCTCGCTGGATGTCAAAAGGCCTTCGTCGGCAACTCCAGTGCAGGCAGCTCAAGATGCATCGAATCCATATCCGCAATGGAGCGCGCCTCCATTTGCATCCCATCAACAGACTGATTTCGCACCAACCCAGGCCCCGCCACCACCTCCTATTCCTTTCGGTTACCAGGGCGTTGTTTCTCAGCCCGGCGGCCAAACGCAGAATCATTTACAACCTCCACCATATTCTAGCGCCGTCTTCAATCAACCTCATGATTCTCCCGTACAGCAGCCCAGCCCACCAGCACCAATTCAAGCCCATCTCGTAGGGCTTCCAGCGCCTGATTCAGGACTGCCTCCACTTACAAGTCCACAGCAATCCCATTCATCACATGTCATTGGACATCCAGAAACCCGGTCTCCGTGGGTTCATGAAACAACCACTAGCATAGCCCCTGAATTGCTACCTGTCGCCGCGCCTCCGGTACCACCCAAAACCAATCCCTTTTCAATTGCTACTAGCGCCTCCGCTCTTAGCCCTGGTACTCCTTCTGCCTGGGAGCATCTATCGCCGACGCCAGGAAACATTGACGACGTTGCGGCCTCAGCTCCCAAGCGTGAACACGCAAGCCCAGTGGGCTCGGGACCCCCCTCTCGCTTACCTGAAGCAAATTCAGCACCTCATAACTTCCCTAGTAGTTCCGCGCCACCTATATCGGACTTGCACACAGGGTATACCAACACGCAGTCGGATATTCATGATTCCCCCGTGAGTGTTGATACAGTACAGGACGATCACGAAACACCCCTCTCGCTTGGCATGAATGCCAGGGTGGATGGTACTGAGTCAATCCATAGCTCTATCTCTACTTCAGAAACCGTGGAGAGTATTGATGGTGTCATTGAAGCATGGACGCGCCCGCTTAAAACAAACTTAAAAAACCATGACCTAGACGATGACGCAAAATCAGAACATGCAGCGTGGAAAGAGAGCAAGACTGGTTTGAAAGGGACCGAAAGTAAGGCCGGTGAAGTCGAAGGAACATATCGGACAGCACTTGCGCCATTGGAACGGCCTGATCCCTTTAATGATCTTGATACCTGGTCTAAATCCTCCTTGGAACGATATGTGGCAATGCTACGGAAGGAGGCGACGGCAGATACCGATTCAGATCGATTTGAGATTTTTGCAAGTTTCATGGCCAAAGAGGCGAAGCTACGTGAAGTCTTGTATGGCATTGAGCCTCACTCAAAAAGTGCCAACCAGACAACGACGGGCACTTCTCCTTCAGCATCGGTGACACCAACTTCTCATGCAAACAGCAGCGAAATCGATCGTGTGTCCCCTCCTGTGGAATCTGGACTGTGCCCGGTGGAAGCTGAGGACTTTGCCGTACCTACTACTACTGCGGACGAACCAGGAGATGGCAGCTACAGTCCGGGTGGCCGACCAATCCTTAGGCTTCACACACCTGGCCCTGCAAGTATGAAAAGTTCCCCATCACACGCTGTTGCCCCTTCCGTTGGCGCACAGATGTCATCCCCAAGACCTGCCTCAGTACCGCCTACGATGATTGATCTTGCGGCACATAAGCAGGATCTCTCTCCACTTGCTACCAATCCTCCACAGCCGATTTACACGCCGTTCCGTTACACGGAGGGTCCTCAGAGAGGCTCAGATGCCCTCGTGTTTGATCGTCCGGCATATCAAGCTTATTCAGCCTTGCGTCAAGCATCTGCTGAAAGCGGGCGGGTGATGTCCAATGGCTTGCTTCCTGCATCAGAAGACCTCTCGTTCCCTGCAGAGACACCAAATCAAGCAGGGCAGGACGAAACATTCATCGGTCTCATCAGGGAGAAAAGTATTGCGTACCGAAAAACAGCTTCCCAGAAGTCGTCGACTCTCCCACCACTACCTGCCTCCCTGAGACAAGGCAGACTTCATGACCCCCTGGACGAATTACGCTCAATCGTGTCATCGTCACTGAGCAAAGAGTCTGTGAGCGGTATTGGAACTACCACGAAAATGGAGCCCAAGGGAACAACCAATGACTTCACTTACATTCACGAGGCGATAAATACCTGGGTTGCTTCGAATAAGTCTCGTAGGGACGCACTGGAGAAGAAACGTGTCCAACGTCAGGAAGAGTCCGAAAGACACATTGATGCCCTTTTCAACGCAAAGGAAATAGGGTATGCTGATATCAATGTCCTCGAGGAGGAATTCCGTCAGAAAGAGGCTCGCTGCCAGCTGGAGGAGGAGAGACAAGAACTGAACGACTTTATTGCACACGTTTTTGACCCGCTAGATAAACGATTGGAAGAGGAGGTCCTGGCATTGCAAACTGATTATGAAGCCGCTCTCGCCCAGCTTGACGACGGTGACAATACGATCCAGAGAACGGCAAATGACCATAGTCACGTGTCTAAGACAATGAAGACTGTCAATGAGATCTATCGTGACCTGGAGGTCCGCTATCAGAAGCGCCTCGAGATTGCTTTAGATCGCGAACGTCGACGAAAGAAAGCTGAGAGGCGGCCTCTTGTTTTTATGGGCGACTCGGCTGCCCTCAAACGGCTGGATCAGGAATTCGATCATATGGAGAAGCGCAATAAGCTGGAGGCTGCTCGGGAACGGGATGCTAGAGCCAATCGATTGATGGACTCTTTCGATGATGTTATCATGCATGGTCTAGGAGGAAACCAGAGGATTCTCGATGACATCACTGTAAAGGTATCACGAATCGATGCGGCAAGCCTTCGTTCTTCTCCTCTCTCAGAGAGTGAAATTGTGCAATTATTCAAATCAGTCAATCAGTTCATTGACTGCTTGCGCGAGGACTCCGAGTCCATACTCGAGAATTTCGGTGTCGCTGATGCAGTTCTCAACGACGCCGATTATGGTGTATCTGTTGCTGAGGCTCGATGCTCAGACGCTGAGACCGATGTTTTTCGTCAGCTAGAGGCTGAGAAACAGAAAGAAGATAAAAAGATCCAGGATGATCTAGAATCCAAGCTTGAGAGTGTTAGGGAAGGGCCAGCTCAGGTGGCCGCTAGCATCAAGGATCTTCTCCGTTCCCTCGGCCACGATAATGCCTCCGAACAATCGCCTGCTCTATTGCAGGAGCCTGTACAGCCACCGAAGAATGCTCGCTCACCGAGTCCCGGCTCCGCCACCAAGCCTGCCTCGGGCCAGCCTGTGGAAGACAACGAGCATCAAGAGCGACTTCGCAAGGCATTGGAGAATGCGAAGAAGAGAAACGCTGCAAGGAAGGTCACATGAGCATGAGCACAAGCTTGTTGTGTGTAGAATCAGCTTTATCCCAGTACATACATCATCGGTGTTTCTATCTAATATGTAATTCGACGTTCCGTGGAGCCTTAAGCTTCTTCCTTTTCATGTTCTCCCATCTTTCTACTGGGGCCGTGGGGGTATCCTAGTGTGGCGTTAGCCACATAATTTTAATGCCAATACGGGGACTGCGGCACAGTCAGAGAGAATGGTCTTCTGCTACGAAGTGTGGAGGTTTCAAGCTGAGGCTGTATGTACTGTATAACTGGAGATGCGCCGCACGCCATGTCGAGTGGCTGCGATGGGCCCAGCGGCACAGCGCAGCGATGGCACCACAACCACAAATCTTGAGTGCTTTGTTCGCGTATCGACCAACTCACCTCTCAGCCTGCCGCGACTGAAACAGTAGAGACGTCGACCGCAAACCCTGAGGCGCAGTCTTTGACAGGTTGCTACCAGTGGTGATCTACACCGGCCCACCTTGATATTTGGTCCGCAATACGAGGCACGGAGCGACCCAAGTCTTTTCGCAGCCAGTCGGTGTGGAACTGAAAAAATATACGTTGTGCCATATTGGTATTGTAGAGCTCAGGTAACCAATGGCTTCAAGGAAGAAAGCTGACTGGCAATATTGACAAGAAGTGTTGAAAATGCTCCGGGCAACTAATTTCAGCTGCGTCGGGATGAATTTCCGCTCATACAGTACCGAGACCCGTCTTCTTCTGCGGCGCAGAATCACCACTTGGAAGGCATGAATCCTGTGGCAGGGTTATCTAGTAGGCAAATAATCATCCAGTTGTGATTATCACTATTGCGGGCACTGCAATTGCAGTTTTATCTAATGAGTGCCAAGCGATAAGGACTGCTCAAGTCCCTGTGATTGTCACTGTGCCAGTTGGATGTCTGCACTGGCAGCAAAGAGTACCCGCTTTCGTCCCTGGTTCGGAGCAAACTCTATATAATGTCAGTTTCGCATGTCCGCTATTGTCCCCACTGCACAGCTACACAGCTACACAGCTGCACATCTGATTGAAGTCTGGCTTTTGCCGAAGCACGACCGAGTATTCATGTCTACTCCTACTCGCCAACTTCGAAGACTGTCAATTACCGGTGACATGCCAACAGTTCCCCCCAGAAAAGAGATCATCAGAAACCAGGCCGAGAACAGTGATGACAGCGATGGTTCGGATAGTAGAAGCGATTCCAGCGCTGACGAAAGGGCAACCCCGCCGGCACACTCGATTGTACATGGCGAGTCGGGCATTTCTTACGACCTCTCCAGGCTGGATGTCGGTTCCAAGGCCAGAGCTCTGGTGGGATTGACGAGTCACTTCGACGTGGCCCGCTGCCATGAGACGCAGACAGGATACGGGTTCCAGTTGTCAGAGCGGCCTCACGTTCATCTCGGCGCAGAGTCTGTCACTTGCACTTGTCCGACGTACTCGAGTCGATCCAGTGTACCCTGCCAACATATTTATGTCAGTATGACTCTAGTCCACTTGTCGGAGAAGCTCTCCTTTTCTACTACCCTTCGATACTAACAGTCAGAAGTGGCTTCACGATCAGCTTCATGGCCGCCTCTTCTCCCGACCTCCTACCCCCGACATTCCCCTATCCGACCATGACCGCTTACCGAACCTTGAACGCATCAGACCACTGCTCGATTGCAAGATACCTGCCATTGCGCACGAATTTGACTGGCCGTATTCGCACTTCGAAGCCCACGGGGGGATGAATCGTCAGGAGATGGTCAGGGATATCATGTCCGCCTTTGACAGCGCCATACTGCCTGAGGATTTCCGTCCGGACCTTGCCGGTGATGACCCGGGGCAGTCGCGCACGCCCGAGCAGTGCGTGGTGCAGGGGGACTTCGAGGCTACCTTGTTCCGGCTAGCGGTCCACGACGATGCAGTTTACGCCAGCCTGCGTAAAGCGATGCCCATCGGGGCTTGCGCGGTGATATACTTTGACAAGGTCCAGCAGAGACTGCGCAGCTTACTCGCCGACTTCGATCGATACTGTCGGACCGGACAGCTCCCGACGGGAGTCGAAGACTTAACGGCCAGCACTGTGCTGGAGGAGATCCAAGGCCATGTCCACCGAGTCCAGAGGAGTGTTATGGCGCGGGCACCGTACGGCACTGATGGAGCTGCAAAAGCGCTCATTACATTACTGGAAGACATCTGCGGCCGTAATCGGGATCCCTTGGAGGGCAATGACTGGGGTCGGGAGACATTTGACGGCGAGGACGAGGACCAGCGCAATCTCTATCACCAGCTCATTGGCAGGACCCACGAAACTGGAGACTTCTTTGTCCTTGATGTTCTCGAGCAACTTCCCCTCAAGGACCTTCGTCAGTTTGAGAACAAGTTGAAGGGGATCCTGCGCAGGGTGGAGGTAGACCGCGCGCCCAAGGCTTATATCATCCGGCTGGACGCGCTGATCCGTGCTCTGGCATCTACTGACGGAGGTGCTGGTCAGAAAAGGCCGTCTTTAGCTACGACTCCCGGCAATAGCAAGCGAGTTCGATGAATTTTGGGCGCTGCGTTTGCCTCTTTCAACAAATTTTCCACTTTTTTTTTTACCTTTAAAGGCTAGATAGCGTTGCACTGGGTGGTTTCTTTCATTTATACCCTTGCCGCTGGTGACTTTCTATGTTTTTCTGTGCTCAGCGTATCATATTTTCATTTATCTCAATCTCAGCCTGGCAGCTTTGCAGCTTATTTCGTGTTTCCTTTGACATCGATCATTCTCGTACATCGGCCGCCTCTGCTTCGTGTACTAGAGTACTACTGATGTCATCGCAGCGGATAGCCCAAAGTTCGTATACTTTGTTTGCGCCCGGTGACACAAAAGTCACGCAGAAGCCATGGTTCCACGCGGGCTTCGACAAGCCTTACTGGGAGGATTGTTCACCTCGTTCCGCTGTCCGGGTAACCGTACAATGGACGTGTGCCGTGGGTTGTGGGCAGCTTACCCATGCAGATATATGAGATCAAGTCCTGTCGATTAGCCACAATTCAATCTAATCGGTTCTAAGTCAGTCCTTGATTTGTAATGTAGACCTAACTAAACAGCGGTTTTCCAACAGCAAGGCCTGCTGGCCCAATGGTAAGGCGCTTGACTACGAATCAAGAGATTGCAGGTTCGAGCCCTGCGTAGGTCATGACTTTTTGCTTTCCCGGAGTACGGGAAGCATGAGATTCTCTCCCTTCCTGGCCTTTTTGTGTATAGCTTTGGGGAAAGTCGGTTGATGCTTTTTTTTGAAGCATTTCTCCTGCTGTCCTCGGAGTGTATGTCTTCTGGGAGTATGTCCTGACTCTCTCGTGTGTTTGACCCCAGGCTTCTTGACAGATGAGTATTGTCCCCGCCAATTCATAACATATTTGGCTTCGACCGCTCAACACTCGGATCTGCTTCGCAACTTAACAATTCGCAAGATTGACGATTAAAAGGTTGCCGCCGTGCAATGGAAAATCGTAGGTGGGTTGTTAAGCATACCGGAGCATATGGCAGACTTGAATAGAGGTCCATGGGCTCATTGATCACGCTATCAGCAATGAGGGCGACATGAGTTGACCCGGGCGCCGTTCTATAAGGGCCATCGACCAGCGGACGATTCCATGGAACAAACTGGCGCTCAATCTTCTGCGGAGGACAAACCGGGAGACGAGCAGAGCAGATAAGATGTGGAGAACGGTTGGAGATACTATGTACAAGTATATTTGTTGGAGAGTGGAGTCGGAGACAGTCTATTCGGAGTAATGGCTACCGATCGATCGCCTGACAAGCGAAGTAGGAGTAAACAAGTCAGAAGATCTCGAGCTCCTCATTGCCCCTCTTCCCCCCCCCCCCCCGCACACACGCGACGTAATCCTGAAGGAATGTTCCTCCCAAGCTTCATTGTACTGCATACCGCGTGTTCTGCGAAGCTCGAGCTTACTCCTCCCACGATTCGAAAACACCCTCGTCAACTTGCGCCTCCGGTTTACTTCAGGGCTAAGCACCGCAGTAGAGTTCCTCAATCGTCCTTAAGATTACCCCGCAATTTTCGGCAACCCAAGGCTAGCACAACACAATATCACTCCAAGACGCAGTCCCTCCTTGATTGTTAAGGGAAGAAGAAACCAGCCGAACCCCCCAAAACCAATTCAAACCAACCCACCCACCCACCAACCAAGATGTCCACTCCCATCCCCATCGTGGACTCACACATCCACCTATTCCCCGAATCCCACTTACCGACCTTGGCCTGGCACGGGCCCCAAAACCCACTGGGCGCTCAGCACTCGGTCACCGAGTACCGCCAGGCGACTGCCTCTGCCTCCGCGATCCCGACCAGCCCGAGCGCCGCCCCCGGCGCAGCGCCCTATCTCCGGGGCTTCATCTTCCTAGAAACCGACCGCATATCCTCGGTGGAGGAAGACTCGGAGAACCGCGGCTGGTCCCACGCGCTGGACGAGGTCTCCCTCCTGACGCGGATCATCGCGGGCGACCCCGTGCCCGGGGAGGGCCATACGGCGGCGGATCGCCATCTGTGTCTTGGGATGGTGCCGTGGGCGCCGGTGCCCGGGGGTCCCGGGGTGTTGGAGAGGTATATGGGGTTGGTGCGGGAGCGGACGGGGGATGCTCTGTTCCACAAAGTCTGCGGGGTTCGGTATCTGGTTCAGGATAAGCCGGCCGGGGTGATGGTGCAGGCGGGGTTCGTCGAGGGGTTGCGATGGTTGGGGCGACAGGGGCTGGCGTTCGATCTCGGGGTCGATGCGAGGCAGGGCGGGATGTGGCAGTTGAGAGAGGCGGCGGAGATGTTGAGGTTGGTGTTTCAGGATGGGTCGCGCGTGAAGGTCGTTGTTAGTGAGTGCTTCCCCCCCCCACCTCAGATTCGGTTCCGTGTAGATGCTGCTGTCTCGTGGGTAAAAGGGGAAGATTCTGACTTGCGATGTGTTAGATCATCTCTGTAAGCCGAATCTTCGCCTGCCGTATCGTGGCCCGGCTTCTGTTGCTACTCATCCGGATTTCTTGGAGTGGTCGGCCTTGATCATGGCCATGGCGCAGTATCCTTCGACGTTTATGAAGCTCTCCGGAGGGTTCTCGGAGCTGTTGCCGCTGGAGGAGGGGACGGAGCCGGATGTCAAGGCGCTGGTGGACAGGATTCAGCCGTGGACTGATCTCGTGTTCGATGTCTTTGGGCCGCAGAGGGTCATGTTTGGGTCGGATTGGCCGGTTTGCAATGTCGGTGGCGGAGGGAATGCGGTCTCGTGGGGCCGGTGGAAGAGGGTCGTCGAGGAGATCTTGGATCGCAGAGGCTTGTCCCAGGCGGAGAGAGAAGGAGTTTGGGGCGGTGTTGCTGTCAAGGCTTACGGCGTGGAGATTTGAGTCTGTACTTAATGGTTACGCTCAGGCCTATTTATAGCTAGCTATATATGCGACGTGATATGCAAGGTGTCGGTCATAATACAAGATCCCAATCTATTGAAGATTCACAAACAATCCACCATCTACGAGTAGCTGCGCACCGGTCTGTTGTTCATCCCCTAGTAGTTAGTCATGGTACTCGGTAATAGAAGATAATCACGGCTATCGCGCAGAAACTCACCACATAGCCACTCAATTCCTCGCACGCCAGAAACACAGCGGGGCCGGCCAGATCCCGCGGCTGACCCAGTCGTCCCAGCGGAATTCTGCCTTCCATGTATGTCCGCTTCGCGGGGTCGCTCATATCCTCGTCATTCAGCTGCGTGCGGATGGTCCCGGGCAGCAGCGCATTGCAGCGGATGCCATACTTGCCCAGCGCCACGGCCGTCGACTGCATGAGGCTGAGCACGCCTGCCTTGGTGGGCGTGTAATGGGTCTGCTGCCCTCCGCCGACCAGCGCCGAGATGGAGCTGATGCCGATGATCGAGCCGCCCGGGGGCGACTGGGCGAGCGCCATCTGTCGCGCGGCCGCCTGGACGGCGTAAAATGCCCCGGAGAGGTTGGTGTTGAAGGTGTGGCCGAGGAGGGGAGGGTCGACCCTGTCAGAGATGGAAACTATTAGCATTGTGTTTCGCCACGGCCACCGCAGAAGCCACGCCAGCCAGCAAGTAAGTATCAAACGTACTCCAGGAATTCTTCGAACTTGCACACGCCCGCGTTGCTCACAAACACATCCAGTCGTCCGAATGCTTCTACCGTCTTGGCGACAAACTCGCGCCCCGTCTCGGGCTGGGAGATATCCCCCGCGACGGCAATGAACCTGGTCTCCTCGTCTCCGGTTACCTCGGACACATCTTTGCGCAGCGCCTCGAGGAGTGGCTCATCGTTCGGGCCGCCGAGGTGGTTGACGGCTACCTTGGCGCCGTGGCGAAGATAGTCGAGGGCAATGGCCTGTAGAGATTTCAGTTGGTCGTGGCTGGCTCTTCTGTCTCTGGGAAGCTCATCGCAGAGCCCCAGGGGAAATGAAGGTACTCACTCTGCCAATACCGGTCAAACCACCTGTGATGGCGGCCACTTTGCCGATGAGGAGCTGTGGAAGCGGCATGGTGTTGTGATTTTATGTTGAATGTTGGCCAATTTCCCAACAGAGTCGTAAGAAGAGCTCAATCCGGGGCGAGTATCCCGGGGAAATACCTAAATATATCTCTACCTTTAGATTTGGACCTCGCTGGAGGAGTCGGCCTTTGTTTTTTCAAGTGCTACAATCAAGGCCAACCCCGCCGAAGCGATAAGATAGTGGGGAAGGTGGAAAGGGGGCACGTGGAGTCGCCGCGGGCGGTCTCGGGGGTTTCGCAGTATTGATGCCCCGAGCTACGAGCTAACCTGTTTTTACCCCACACTTGCTCGTGTCGCTACATTTAGCCGACTCGGCGGTGCCACAATACAATTCTCCACGGTCGGGACCATTGGTCGGTCAATGAGAATTTTCCGTCTATGAACATGGCGTAACATCAGGCAGAAGGAAAAAAAAAGAGCATCAGTCATACATGGGACATCTGAAAAAGGGCAATGACAACAAAAAGTAGGATCCATTGCGCGCTGCGCAATCCTGTTAACTGCCTTCCATCGAGATCAATCATTCTATGCAGTTCCGTTGGTCTCGGGCTGCTCTGCTACCGGAGCGGGCAAGCCCTTCTGGGGAGCCGGAGTGAGGATAGTGGCGGCGTTGATGAGGGGAGCCGCGGGGTTCAGCTCGAGGCCAAATCCGGGCTTGTCTAGGATCGACACATCCAGGTAGCCCTGAGTGGGGATCGGCTCGTTCAAAAACAGATTTCCGAAGACGGGCTCAACAGTGCTGCCGTCGGGGGAGTTGGCCAGGTACTCCTGGAACGGTGTGTTGGGCTGGGAGACAACAAAATGGTATGAGTATGGGCCTGAAGCGTGGGGGACCACAGGGATATCGTAGGCAGCGGCCATGGCCGAGACCTTCAAGAGTTCGGTCAGACCGCCAACCCACATCACGTCAGGCTGCACAATATCCAGGTTGCGTCCCTCAATCAGCTTGCGGAAGCCGTAGCGGGAGTACTCGTGCTCGCCGGTGGTGAACTTGACCGTGGGGTGGGCTCTCTTCAGAAGTGCATGGCCGTCGAAGTCATCCGGGGTGAGACACTCCTCCCACCAGTCAATGTTGATGCCCTCGGCTTCACAGCGCTTGACGAGCTCAATGGTGTAGGGGACATTCAGGGACATGTAGCAGTCCACACGCAGGGGAAAGTCGGGGCCGACCGAGTCGCGCTGCTTACGCAGGTAGCCAACGTTCTTCAGCAGACCTTCGGTGCCCTCGTCGGGGCCGTAGGGGAGGGCGACTTTAGCGCCAATGAAGCCGGCAGCCTTGGCGGCGGCGGGCTGCGGCCCAGTGCAGTAGAAGTGCAGCCGTGAGCGCGTCGCTCCGCCAATGAGTTTGTAGACGGGCTCCTTGCGGATCTTTCCCACCAGATCCCAAAGTGCCAAATCGATCACGGAAATGACGGCCACAGGAAGACCTTTACGGCCGTAGAACATCGAAGCCCGATACATTCTCTCGAACAAGTCGTTGGTATCACGGGGATCTACCAATGAAACAACAGGGGTTAGTCGTCTTCCATTCTATAATATTGAGAAAATATTCAAATCAAGACTCACCAGCACCGATCAAGAAACGCTCGAAGTGTTGGTGGACCAACCAGCAAGCGGGGGGGCCACCAAAGCCCGTGGCGAAGCCCTTGGTTCCATCGGTGGCTTCCAGCTCGACGCAGAAAGAGCCGAGGACGTTGATACCCCAGGAGGTCCGCGAGCCACGGTATTCCGCCCATTTGGTCATAGGGGTCGAAATATCGCTGTCAATCAGCCAGTGACCACCCTTGACCTGAAGAGAGAGAAAGCAAGGTTAGGGCAGTCTCTTCCCACATGCGAATCCCGGGCTGCGACTTACATTGTGATAGTCACCTCCGGAGCCCACTCCGCTAGTGATGAAAGTGCGAACTTGCTTGATGCGGGGGAAAGTGGGCGTAGTGCTGCTCATGGTGACGATGCTGTCCAGACAACAGGATGTAAATCTACACACGCGTACAGATTCTTAGAGAATAAAAATGAAAAAGCAAATGAGAACATCCCCTGGAAAACTTCTCATATTTGAACACATGCTACCGGAATGGCATCGAGGGGAAATAATTCTCCATCGCCCCGGGCGGGCAGCGCAAGTTCGGGGTAATAGTGGCCGAGATCAACAGCTTCGAGGTTCTCTTCTCATCGAAATCGTCAGCTGACTGGCGGATCGGGCCTTGCCCCAACTTCTGTAACTTCTGCAACGGTGCAACCTGAATGAAAACGAGCCAGACAAAGAAGCGCCGCGGTACGTAGGGGAGATTGCGGGGGCAAACCCACTACTGCCAAACCCACCTAAACCCCGTGGGCCTTGGCCTTAGCCTAGCCTGCCCGCACCGCACGCACTCCCGCCTGCCTGTCTGTCTGTCTGCTCTTCGCCTTTCTTTCTGCCTCTTCCCTTTCGCTTTCCCCGGTCTCTTTCTTTTGTTGTTCAATTCGGTTCAATTCCTCCCCCGATCTTCACCTCAACCCGCCCCCCTCCCCCTGTCATCATGAGGTTTTCCTGACTACTGATACCAATTGCCGTGGCTAAACCGACCTATCTCCCTCCCCTCCCCTCCCCTCCTTCCTTGCAGATCCCGATTCGCCGAAGTACAGTGAAGTGCTATGCCGAATTCTGCTGCAGCACCAGCACCACCAGCACCACCAACAGCTCCTTCTGCTGAGCGGACTCCACCACCATATCGACCTTCTGGCGAGCCAGAACGGTATCAAAGCGGGGATGAGTCTTGGTCCGCTGCTGACAGTGACAATGACCGTGTGGCCCAGAACGACTCGAGTGCTTCTCGAGCATTGAAGCGCAAGCGCCCCCTCACTGTCTCGTATGTCCCCTTCTCAACCCGGCCTAAACAAGCTTTTGATGAATGAATGCTCTTCCGGCATCTTGCATCTGCATTCGCCCTGTACTCTCCTTTGTGAAACAGTAGTGACTGTCCTACCGACCTTGCTAACCTCCTTAACTAACTACCAGGTGTGAGCTTTGTAAGCAGAGGAAAGTCAAATGTGGTAGGTGAGCCGTGTGGTAGTGCAATGTTACATACATGTCTTGCTAACCTTGCTAGATCGAGCTCAACCAAGCTGTGGGTGGTGTGCACGTAATGGCCAGTTGTGTGAGTACAAGGAACGCAAGAAGCCTGGCCTTCGTGCGGGGTATGGCAAGGAGCTCGAACAGCGACTCGGTAGGCATACTTTCTGCCAATCTCATGTACTCTTGTAGCCCGCTCGACTGATATCGGAGATATAGACCGCTTGGAGGAAGTTATCCAGACGCAGGCTCGCCTCATTGAGAAGCATATCATTGGGGGCCAATCACGCCTGGGCCAAGATGCTCTTCATCCTGCACCATTCTCTTACAGTTCGCCTTCAGAGCCTTCTGCCGCTCATGGAACAAGTCCTCAAACTACCTCCCACTTCCAAGAGCCAGCCTCGTTCCCGCACCCTACTCGTCAATCTGATGTCTCTATCACAAGTCCTTCGGACATGTCGGTGCGGAACACGCTACCAAATCACCTTCCGAATGGCATCTCTTCTGCGATCTCGTTGCCTCATCTTCCAAACAATTCGACCCAGAGTGATTATACAGGGAACGAATCTTCTTTGAAGGTCCCAGTGTCATTATATAACAGCCAGGAACAATCACTAGCTGACCCGGAACTCGATCTCCCCCCCTACGATCTACTATACGCACTAGTCGACCTCTATTTCGAACACATCAACACATGGTGTCCGATACTGCATCGCCGGACTACGCTCGATACGTTCTTTGGACCCTCTCCGTTAGAGGAAGCCGATAGAGTCGTGCTTTATGCTATTGTGGCAACCACGCTCCGCTTTTCGAATGATAGTCGACTCAACGCACAGAACCGGAAGCGATATCATGACTCGTCTAAGCAGAAGGTGCTTTTCTATGGGCTGGAAAACTCTTCGGTCAAAGCGCTCCAAGCTTTGGTGATTTTAGCGTTGGACTTAGTAGGTTCATCCAACGGCCCCCCGGGATGGAAGTTACTTGCTTTAGTCACGCGGTCCGTAGTCCAACTGGGCCTAGCCGTGGAGTCTAAATCCTCGCTCATTGCTCCTCTATATCCTTCCATTTATACCCTGCGCGCAGTCACCCTTCCAGATCCTGACACCTGGATTGAGGATGAGAGCCGACGGAGACTGTTTTGGATGGTTTACCTCCTAGACCGATACTCAACTATCGCCACTGCATTTGACTTTGCCTTGGACGACAAGGATATTGACCGCAAGCTTCCATGCAAAGATGAATACTTCCACAAGAACCAGCCGGTTGAGACTCGGTGGTTCCGACGTACCAGCGATCGTGCTGAATATTCGAGTCGCGCCGAGAATGTGGGAACGTTTGGACTCTACGTGGAAATTCTAGGGATATTATCTCGGATACATACGTTTCTGAAGAGACCCGTCGATATAGGTGCACTTTCTGATGTCGAGGAATGGCAAGTGATGTATCGCAAGCTCGATAGCGAACTCACATCCTGGGAATTCAACCTTCCAGCCGAGTATGCTTATGAAAACTCGTCTCGCCTCTTCAGTGGACCCAAGCATAGCCGGAACCTCCACTGTGACTGGGTTCAACTACACGCTACATATCAAACGTGAGTTCTGTCTGTGGTATAGATATCACACCCTTGCACTCAGCCCCGCGGTAAAATGGCTAACACTTTGTAGCGCTGTAATTCGACTCCATTCGTCGGCCGCTTACCCCACCACACGTTCTCCAATCTTCACCCCATCATACAGTGCTAGCCAACGGTGCTTGCTGGCAGTTGACAACATTCTTTCGGTGACCCGCTATGTCGTGGACAATAATATGCTAGACAAGATGGGGCCGCCTTTTGCGTTCACCCTCTGGGTTTCTGCTCGCCTGCTGCTTGTCCATGGATCCACCATCGCCCATATTGTTAGCCCTGATATCATCTTCTTTGTTGACACCCTTTCTCAAATGGGGAAGTACTGGAAAGTGGCAGAGCGCTACAGCTCACTCCTACAGCGCGTACTCGACGAGTATGGCGAATACCAACAGTCCAGCACTAATGAGGGTGAGCGCGTCACGCCATCGTCTGTGAAAATCCTAGCAGACATGCGTCGTTGTGCATTTGATCTCGATTTTCTCATTTCACGACAGCCGCGCTCATCCCCAGCTGGCAGCCAACCACCAGCCCCTGCAGTCGCGCCAGCTCGCAATCTAGCCCCCAATGAACTCGAGTACCTTGATGTATTCGGCTTCTTCAATGTCCCGCGTGTGCCGGCCGGCAGAGGCCCTGAGATCCTCAGTTTGGATATGGGGGATGCAGTCAACGAGCAGATGCCGATCAATGGCCTTACAGGGACTGGCAACACGACCGATCCTGTCGTTGATAGCACCAACACAAACACGAACGAGTTCAACATCACCAACTACCTGATACCAACACCAGAGACTGACTGGCTGTTTCGTCCCAGTGGTTGAAAGAGCTCTGGCGAGCCTAACGACTAAGTCAAATAGTACCACCAAGTGAAGTTCGAACACATGAAAACACTTAGCTAGTACCAGCCACTTGGGGATCACCGTCAAAGTCACAGGCAGTCACGCAGCAAAAGCGTATAAGTCCGATGAACAATGACTATATGTACCACTGTCTAAGTCTGCCATGACAACGGTGCGTCTCGGAGCTTCGTTGTTCCCTGTCTTGATAGTTTTAGATGGCAACAGCGTGTTCCAACAAAGGGGCAGTGAGAAAGAAAGTGGCCCTGAGGGCAAGCTGCTCCTCGCATTCAAGTCCTTCACGAGGAACAAGTCTCTGCATCTTTGAACCTGCTTGGTTTCTGCTTATGCACAGCAGTGCTTGGCTCCGGCCGCTTGCAGTTTCACTACGCCTCTCTTTCGAAACAAGCGAGAGGACGAAGCAAGTCTTATGATTGATGTCACAGAGGCAGACTCGACCCTTTTGAGCATGATTACGCATCATAATATTGGTCCTGTGAGGACAGCCTAGGTACTCGTCCTACCACTCAATATATGATAGGGATAGTGGCGCGCACGATAAATGTAAACTGTGGGAAGCCGGAGGAAGGCACAAAATCTCTAGAGTATATATCACATAAGCTGTTAAGACAGGGCCAAGTATACACGGAGCCTTTGTTTTGAGATGCAAAAATTCAGGCGTGTGACCTATCGTGAATTCGTTTGAAGTAAATTTGCTTATGTCCATCAATCTTAACCTAAGAAAACATAGCCACAGAAGAAAAGAAAAGGGAGAGGAAGACTTGAGAACTTCTTACCCAAACACAAAAGCGAACTTGTAAAACAAATAGAGGAGGCGAACAAAGTCAGGAGCCTGCTTGACTTTGAAAAGATCCAGTTCCTTCTTAATAATCATGATGGGAATAACAAAGGTTCCAGCCCAAGGTAGATAGAAACGTCATGCATACATTGAACAGAACGAGAAAGTATTGACTCCAACAGGAAGACATGCCAAGGTGACATGACTAGAAAAAAAAGTGTAGTCCAGGGGTCTTGAATGCGCAAGTCTCCTATCAATGAGAACACCAGGCATTGGATTCATGGAAAGTGGTCCAACGGTAGAGATCTGCCAGGCTTGTTGGGACAGATGAGGTTGCGAGCGAATATGTGTGGAGGGAAATTCGTTATCATCACCAGAGAGGCCTAAATTCCAGTAGCGGACCGCATCGTTGCCCCAAGAAGACAACAATTAAGCCCCGCTTGAGTTCGAATCATCGTCGGATGGCTCAATCCGAACAAGGATCTCTTCGAGAAACCCCTCTAAGAACGACGAGACTTGGGCGCCCATTCCCACAGGGGCCTCATTATCCCAACGTTCAAGTCTTGTGAACATCCCGCACAGATCGCCCACAAGAGACTCCATCATCTCGTGCGCGTGGTACTGACGCGCCTGCTGTTTGTAAGCATCGGTGCTCTTATTGCCAGCGGAGTTGTGAGTAAGAAGTTCCAAGCGCCGTGCCCGACGACGTATGGCGGCTTCGAGAGCAGGTAATATCACACTGTTCAAGGCGGTAATTTCGGTCGACGAGGACTGTGATGGTTGATTACTTGCTGCCCGTGCAGCGCTGTCAAAGGAGCTTTCTATCGCGATGTGAGACTGACTTCGGCTATGCTTCACTGGGGTAGATGTGTTGTTTTGCGCGAGCACTTGCTGAGATCGGAATGATGGCGACTGCGGCGACATGTGCCTAGGAGTAGGGGGAGGCCGAGGCAGTGGTTGCGGCGGTGCGAATAGCTGACGATGTGGGCTGGATTCTGCGGCAGGTCTGGATCCCTGACTGGATGAAGGGCCAGGAACAGCGCGAGAGGGGCTTTGTCTCTGAAAGGGTGCATCCTCTGTGCATTGTGATGGTTGCGTTCTCTCACAACCCTGTGTTGCATGAGTATCGTGGCGGCTGTTCGAGGAGGCTAGGGAAATGTTTGGTGACTGGTCGAGGTTGAGGAAACTCAAGTCTTCGGCTAAAGCTTGCTGCAGAGCTCTATCGTATTCATTGCCGGGGCTCTCTTTAGGCAGGCGCGTAGCTGGCTCTTTTAGATAAGAAGGTGTATGTGGTCTGAACTCTGATGCTGAAGACTTCATAGGAGATGGCGGCAAAGGAATTTTAGAGGGTGAGGATGGTACGGATACAGCGCCTGGAGTACGCGGTGGCGGCATCGGCACAGTAGGAGGATTGATTTTATCGCGTGCAAACTCCATACGACTGCTTGCCTTCAGGTTTTGTTCAGCGATGTCATGAGCTCGTGCATTCACGTCGGCTTCTTTCATGGGCTTCAGCGCAGGAGCTCGTCCCCCAGCAGGGCGGACAGTGCCAAAGTCCCAGAGATCGTCTTCTTCGTCGACAGAGCTGGTCTTGGATGGAGGTTCTTGATAGTTGTCCTCGTCGTCATCGGTCGATTTATTTCCATGAATAGTATTCCAGCGCTCGTAGCGTTCAATCAATTCCGTTAGGTATGTTGTCTTCTTCGCCCTTTTGATGAATGGATGCTCCAACAATTCTCGGGCTGAAGGTCGCTCCCGCGGATCCCTCCGCAGGCAAAGCTCCACGAAGTTCTTGAAAGCTCTGCTGTAGTCCCCGTGCAAGGTTGGGGGAGGATTTTTAGGAATCAAGAACAAAACCTTCATAGGATGAATATCCGAGTAAGGTGGCTCTCCATTCGCCAGCTCAATTGCAGTTATTCCAAGAGACCAGATATCGGCCTTATAATCATAGCCCGACTGTTTGATTACCTCTGGTGCCATCCAGAATGGTGTCCCCACAAAGGTGTTTTTCTTAGTCATAGTTGCTGATAACTGACTCGAAACACCAAAGTCTGCGAGCTTCACCTGGCCACTAGAAGTGAGAAGGATATTGGCAGCTATACCACAGATTAGCTGGTGTTGGACGGGCCGATACATAAGCGGTATGATAAACAGCACCTTTGACATCACGATGTAGCTTCTTGTCGCTATGCAAGTAGTCTAATCCCCGGAGCAACTCTCGGAGAATTATCATAATATACTCCTCGGGAATGGTGCCGGGGCGCATCAAATCCGAGCAACTACCACCGGAGCAGAACTCCATAACGATCCACAAGCTAGACCCTTTCAAGAACGAGCCATGATACCTGGTCACGTAGGGCGAATTGAGCTCCGACAAGATAGCAATCTCTTGGATGATGTCTTCAACCTCATCTTCGGCATTCTCGACGTCGATGATTTTGATCGCAACAGATGCTCCGTTACGTTTATCGACCCTTAGATCGAACCACAGCGTGAGCGATGATCTTATAGGTCTTCTGCAAACGGGGGATAAAGACAGCACCGTACCCTTTATATACTTTCCCAAAACTTCCGCCACCTAGACGACGGTCGGTCAGGAAAGCCAGCTAACAGTCAAGGCGGCAAAGCGGATACGTACCGATGCAATTCTGCTTCATGTAAATTGTCTCTGGATCTACAAGGCCTTCCATTTTGGCTGTGTTTGGACTCACGACCTGCTAATGGCCAGTGATCGACGTGGTTCTGTCATAGTCAATGTAAGAATCAGCATTGACAGCCGACACAAAGGATATTTATGGGAGGACCAAGTAGCCAGTGAGCAGGGGATGGGCCAAGAGGTTTCGAGGAGAGCTATAGTGGATGAATCGTCCAATCAGCCATGAGAGAACGGGGACAACATACCGATCGCCTAGATTCAGCAGTCTAGGAGGTATGGAACGAACAGATAAGATTCAATGAAACACTGAGAACATTCATTGACAAGGGGGGAAGATCAATTCTATGTCAGAGTTCACAAGGGCGAGAAAGCGAGGATTAAGCTCAAGTGCCACCCGTGGAATGCGAGACACTGGTCGACCAGTGCACGATCAGCTGGCGGAGGGGGGGGGGGGGGTGTTTGTTGAACCCAGCTGAGCCAGGACTTGCACTTCTGAAGGAGGGGGCGAGGGGAGAGGAAGGAGGGGGAGGAAGGGAGGAAGCGGTAAGTTAGAAAAACAGACAGACAAGCGTCCTTTCAGAATCAATTTAGAAACAAGTAAGGATCTCAGACAGAGCTCAGATGGCAGAGAGAGAAGAATCTCCTTGCATACTGATAGTGTAGTAATGGGCAGGGCCACTGCAAACATGGAACAACAACAACGAAGGAGGGACCGCCCGGTGATTGGGGCAACGCGGGGTTGTTTCTGCCGGCCCAATGCCTTGATTTCTTGCCAATAGTGGGGCTCAGTCCTGAATGGCGGTCAGCTGCTACTACTAGCCCCCAGTAGCCCGGTAAGTTAACTGCGGGTACCTACGGTGTACTCCATACTCTGTCAAGCACTTGCCATCAAGTCTATCGCTCAAAAATCATGTGTCTTATTGCATCCTGGCTTAGATCTATAAGTCCCCGGTCATCCATTATGATCTTCTCCCATTTCATCCTTCAAATGAAATAGTTCCGAATGTACGTCTTAGATAAAAACCTCCCGCCTTCGTAGCTCGTAACGTGCAGGCTCGAAGGACTAGATGCACTCAGTGCGAAACGGGGCTTTCCCTTCATCACAGCGACCCCTCCTGGATCCTGAGCATTGAAGTTTTCGTCAACTGTGAGATCATTCATTCTCAACATAACCAATCATTACCGTTCCGTTCTTCAAACCGGCTTCTTCGATGCTTGCATCCAATGAGTCGATCAGATTACGACCCATGGCATTGAGGTCGAACTCCACCCCTTGCTTGTCTGCCAACGGAGGTTCGGCTTTGAGCCACTCGTAGATCCTCCGAACCGGGTCCGCCAGAGCGAAGCGGCGAATGACTCTTCCGGAGGGATGGCGGAACTGAATGCGCGTCGTTGTTGCGGGATCGGCCGGTGGTTCGTTGTGGGGGTTGTCATTTGAGATGGCAGCGAATGCACTATGCTCACCTGGCGCCTCTTCATCCATGTCGACGTCTTCCACATCGACCGCCTTCCCCTTACCTTTGACGTCTCCAGTACTGCGGGTAAGCTCATCAGGATCCTCCAATTTCGGGGCTTGGGCCGCCTGTTCACCCAGGCTGTTCCTCATCGCCATCTCCAACATTTCTTCCTCAGTCATGGCATCTATGCTCTTCTCCTTCTGTTCCGGCTTGCGCTTAGCAACGGGGTTCCGCACGTTGTGTTTCAGACTGTACCGGTCCAAGAATTCGTGAAGTTGCATCAAGAATTCGGCGGCCCGCACAACTGGAGGACCAGACCAGACCTTCATCTGTTCTCCCGTCCGAGGATCGACAATTGCGATGTGAGGGTAGTTGTCCGATACTGCGCTTGCTTGAAAATAATACTGGAGATAGGGCGTAGCCCGTGGGTCGTCCTTGGAATATTGAAGGAAGACAAAGTGTTCCTTGACGGTATCCCGCACTCCAGGGTCTTTCCACAGGTCCCGGTTGAGCACCTGGCAGTCGAAGATTGAAGAATCCTGGATGTTGACCAGCAACCACTTCTCAGTATCGCGGCCTTCCTGCCGAGCGGAATCCCAAGGGAGCCGAGACATAATCTCGAACGGCGGACGATACATCTCAGCCAGCATGTTCTGTTTACTTGAGGCTTCGGAGGCTCCTCCAGTCGCTGCTGCCAGTTGCTCACGTTGTGACGCCTCATCTTCGCCGTGCCATATCGACGCCGTATCTCTTTGATTGAAGATACCGGGACGGTCTTGGGAAGCGGAAACAATGAGTTAGCGACGGACAGACGGGAAGATAAATGGTATCACAGGGTTATACTGACTGTGTCGCTGCTGGCGAGCGCGCAGTTGGCCCAAAATGCTGGCATGCATGTCGCCGTCGTCAAAGTCCGCTTCTGGGCCCACCAAAGTTTCTGTGGTGCGAGCCATCGGTGCGCGCACCTCTTCTTCAGCACCCGCCCCTCTGTACATCTCCTCCTGGAGCCGACGAGCCATGGCCGCATCATCTTCGAAGTGAGCGCCGCGGGCGGAAGGCCGCGATTCGTCCACCGTGGTGTCGTCTTCGTCGTCGTCGTCTGAGTCGATGTGTACAACGCCGGAATCATCTTCATATCCTCTGGCGCGAGAGGCTTGCTGAGGCGCGGAAGTTGATGGCGCAGGCTCTTCTGTTAGCGGTGCTCCACCATTCTCAAAGTAAAGTTGCATAGCCTGCTCGATGTTGAAATCGGCAAGCTGCAAGTACTGGATTGCCAGCTCCGGCTTGGAGCCGGTAATTTCGGTGAACTGGGCCACCACATCGCCGTCCATGACGGGCAAAGCACGCTGGGTTTTGTTTTGGAAGCAGGAGAAGATGTAAACAGGATAAATAGTGGGGTATCAGGCCGGTGCGAGACGGAAACCACCTGCAGGAGAACTTAACTGCGAGCTGCAAGGTTGATGAGTGAGGAGGGCAATATGATGCAAACAGCTGCAAACTCCAATGACGGTATTAAGGCGGTGATCAGGGATGACAGATTACAGGGCAGCAGGGCAACAAGATAGGCTCAGTGGAATAGATTCAGCTTGAACAGGTGGAGGTCGGAGATACATAGATTTATTTGATTGTCAATCAAAGTGTGCTAAGAATATAGAGATATAAGCTAAGAGAAGAGTATAAGCAAGTAAGTACTATGTACCTAGTTATATAACAGTAGTAGAAGACAATGTCCGCTCCGATATTTAGGTAGGCAGGATCAGTGACGCACTTCGTTTAGTTAAGTTAGTTGGTTGACCAACTAAGCGCCCGCACAGTTACATAATCACCGACGCAGCCCAACTTCAAATGCAGTAACCAAAGCTGCGGCACTGGGCTTTGTCGGGAACCCTACTTGACTGTCGCAGGGCTTTCGCAGCCGACGCGTGACGCGCCGAGGCAGCGCGTCGTGGATAGCGCCGCGGCCCTAAAATCGGGCGAGGCTCAATTATGCCTCCTTGGGAAAAATAGCTCCATGTCCACTCACTCACTCACTCACTCACTCCCGTTACCCCCATTACTATCCAATCCAGTCTGCACTTGCCTTCCTATTCACTAATTTGTTTTTACTATCTCACCCAACGCTCTTACCTCCTTTGTGTGAGGGTTTGTCGTATCGTAACAATGGCTGTCTCGGTTCTGGGCAAGCGCCAACGGGGTGCCATCGAGACAGAAGGTACGTTGACTTGCTTTCCTCAGCGGAGCTCACTATCAACTTCCTTGTCTAATCAATTCTTTTCTATAGCTCCTCAATTGCTACTTCGCAGTGGAAGCAAGCGCCGAGCACAGCCGCCCCGCATCCGTGAAGAACCCGAACCCACTGCATTACAAACACGACAGCTTCGTTCGAGGACAATCGACAATAGCATTGCCGATCCGCAAGAGAACCGAAGCCTCAAGAAATTAGAATCTTCTACGGACCATACCTCAGACCGCAGCTTGAGGAAAAACAAGATCGTTTCACCAGTCAAGCTTTCACCAGTCAAGCGCAATGCTACTACAGATCCTATCAATGGTTAGTCGACCGGAGCAGCAATGTTCAAGGCCACTACTGACGGAATATAGACGAAAATTCAACACCAGTCGAATTCAAGACTCCTTCGAAGTCGAGATTTCGGGATGCACTCGACTCCCCGCCGGTCACACCCAAACACCGCGTTCAGGTTGGCGCAAAACCGTCGACGCCACGAACTCCCCGCCATGCAACCACTCCTACAACTGCTACCACCGCACAGACTGTCTATACGCAAGCAAGACAATTGTTTGCACGAGGCGCATCCTCTACGCGGATCGTTGGCAGGGAGGCCGAACGGGAAAAGCTTCGCGATTTCATACAGGACAGCCTACACACTCGCACAGGTGGCTGCCTGTATGTGAGCGGTCCTCCTGGTACCGGAAAAAGCGCATTGGTTCAGGAAGTGTGTAATGGGATGGACCTGCAATCAGCCAAGGTTACACACATTAATTGTGCGAGCATGCGAGCCGCCCGTGATGTTTACAGCAAGCTTATCGAGGATCTTTGCGATGACTCTGAGGTGTTTAAAAAGAGCGAGGCGGACCGGCTACGAATGATGTTCACATCGAACAAGAAACAGAACGATTTATATTTCGTGACCCTGGACGAGATTGACCATCTCCTCACTGCGGACGCTGGCATTTTGCAGTCCCTATTCGAGTGGTCTCTACAGAGCGAGTCGAAACTTATGCTCATTGGGATTGCAAATGCACTTGATTTAACCGACAGGTCGTTGCCTCAGCTGAAAGCCAAGAATCTCAAGCCACGTCTGCTCCCATTTCTGCCTTATAATGCGGCTCAAATTGCTGGAGTCATTACTGGTCGACTTCGTTCCCTGCTTCCGGAGGGTCACAGTGCAGATCCAAACTTCATCCCATTTGTCCAGCCCGCAGCGATCCAGCTGTGCTCGAAGAAGGTGGCCTCGCAGACTGGCGACCTACGCAAGGCATTTGAGCTGATCAAGCGCGCCATCGATCTTGTGGAACAAGAAACCCTACAGAAGCTCGAAAAGCAAGATGCCGCGTCTGGCACTCAAAACCAAACTATTCTCGTTGAGAACAATAATCTCTCATCCATCAGCAAATGCTCACCACCTTTCCAGAAGTCTATGAAGGCCTACACCCCCCTCACCGCACCACGAGCGAGCATCGCCCATGTGGCGCGCATCACTTCCTCTGCTTTCGGTCAGGGCACCGTGCAAAGACTTCAGGGTATCAATCTTCAACAGAAAGCCGCAATCTGTGTATTGATCGCTCTAGATCGGCGCCGTCGAGAGACAGAAATCCCAGGTACTCCATCCAAGAACAAAAATGTGGCTCCCACGGTCAAGCAGGTCTATGATGCGTATTGCGCCCTGTGTCGGAAAGACAATCTTTTGCACCCTCTCACATCGACGGAATTCAAGGATGTACTTAGCAATCTGGAAACCATGGGTCTCGTGGGCGAACACCAAGGCCGCGGTCGAGGTGGCACAGTCGCTGGCGGAACCGACATTCGACGTTCTCCCTCTAAGCATGGAGCTGGCCCCATGACTCCTAGTCGAGCGCTGGACGAGCAATGCCTCGTATGCTTCGTGTCTCAGAAGGAGATCGAGAGCCAAATCGCAGGACCCGGAGAGGGCATCCTCCGCAGGCTGCTTTTAGGTCAAGCCTAACACTTCATCAACATTCTGCATTTCTGAGCGTTTGGCCACCTGGCCTTCATTGCATTTTTGCATTGCACCGACTTCTTATGTCTTGGTTATCGGTGCATTGGACCCCGCACAAACATTTCATCACTCATATCTGGGATTAGCACAGCACACACAGCATGGCACAGCACGGTACGGAACATACCTCATAGCGTTGTATACTTAGTTTACTTGGCACTATAATTCAGAGAAAAATACAATCAAAATTCATCTTACTTGCAGTTCTCCTTTGACGGTTTATTCTACATTGGGATTCTATCTGCAAACTAGACGGTGCATATCACACGCGGGGACTGTTCGAGGATAAATCCGAGACAATGCACGGAAGTGGATATTTCGCGAACACATGATAAAATCCTGAAAACACAGCAGGCATAGATAGATTGATCGATCGATGGAAGGAAAGAAACAAAGATAGATAAATGGAATGGGAGCACTATGTATACACCAAAGATAGAATAAACATACGAAGATGTTGGGTATGTCAGAGGAAGAAAAGAAGCAGAAGCAGGTTTGCAAAGGAACCTCAGGCAGAGGGAGCGGGATGTCGACTCTCGAGCGGGATACAATCGAGGATGCACGAAGCAAACAGTAAGAACACAGAGGAAAGGAGAAGTGGCGAAGAAAGACTGCTGACTAGGTAGGTAGTCCTTGGGCCCAAGGCTTTCTTGGCTGATAAGACCGGCTCTCAGATCCGAAAAAGAGGCCAAGGTAACTGAGGTCAGCAGACACATATCATGCGTAAACTCCACTCACTTTATGTTGCTCCACCATCCTTATCTCTCAGAAGGGGGGTGGAGCACCATAACGATCTGTTCCCGGCAGACTAATAGAGTATAGTCGTTGGTGGCTGCTAGTCCCTCCCCAACCCACTGTCATGATGAGAGAACCTCAAGCAAGACATGCAACAACATTCAAGACGTTCAGGTCATATGAGTCAATCAGTCAGTTAGTGAGTGCATCCACACATCACTTGAGTCGCGTTTAATCATCGTCCATTGGCTTGTCCTCCAATGTAACACCTTTGGGCTCGTTCTCGATGGTTGCCAGGCTGCTGCGCTTGCTGTCAGATCCATTCTCACTGTTCACCGCGATGGGAAAGCTGGAACGGTTGCCAAGACCGGGTTTGCGGTTGAACATGACACTGGAGAGGGGGATCGAAGTGCGCTTTTCGGCTTCCTGGGTGGGAGTGGCAGCGGTCACGGGGCTCATGGATCCATCTGATCCTGCGACCGGAGGAGGACTCGAAGTTCCAGATCCGGAGCTGGCACTGATGGCGGGAGAGTCATCCGCAGCACCGTTGGTCTCAAGAGCCTCTGAGTTGTCGATGTTCACGCTGCTCATTTTCTCGGCAGCTGTAGGAGATTCCACATTGGTGGGAACGTCGAGGCTATTACGGAGGTTGGTTCTCCGCTCGGTAGGGCTCGTGACGTTGACGGGGAAACGCCCGGCCTCTGAAGCACCGCTAGAACGATCCCGACGGTGCTTCCGTGGGGGGTTGGGGCTGTGGGCGCGGCTGCGGTCGACAATGGCGCGGTTCCGCGCTTCCATGGCTGCGCGTCGATTGCTCTCATCGGTGCTAATAGCACGGGGGCGATTGCTGGTGCCACTGATCCCGAGAGCGCTCGATTGGCGCTTGAGCTCGCCGAAAATAGCATCTTTGTGAGCGAACAGGTCACGGATTAGGCGATAGCTATGGCGCTCGTTCATCGTAAGGCTGCTCTCCGTGCGGGGGCGGAGAATGCAAGGGGAGAGCGCTTGGGCAAGAGAAGATACATAAGCTTCGTCGGCAGACGTCAGGTCTATCAAACGCGTGAAATGGGTCATAATGGCGTCAAGTGTGGCGATGTTATTGAGACGGAGTTGGCCGAGTGTGCTTTGAAGAACTTTGATGCGGCCTTCCTCTGTGGTCTCATGGGCGGTGGTGGAATAAATTGTCTTAACAATTTCATAAACTTGAGAAGAAACGAGCGAATCTGATTCATGTTAATGCGAATCAGATTGTGAGACGAGATGGATACGAACCTGGCAATTCAAGAAGATACAACTTCAAGACGCTGGCAATGATAGGAATCTCGTATTTCTCGAGCACTTCGTTGTAGTCCGCTCTGCTGTTGTTCAATGCATTCCGCAAATGGTGCGTTGCCGCTAAAGGTACATCATAGAGCCATATCGCACGTCGGGCCTCGTCACCCTCCAATTCAGGGTAACCTATATTTTTGGTCAGTCAATCTCCAAGAGGACGACGTCAATACTGCAGCGCTCTTACGGTTGTCAAGATAAGTGAGGATAGTCGTTACAATAATTGGAACCCGCTTGCGATCGGCTCTTGCTCTAGCCTCGAGATCAACACCGAAGTTCTGATCTAGATGCAGATTAGATCTCAGCTGCCCAGACGGTTTACGAAGAACGGGGTCTTCTACATACCTTCCACGGAGCCGTAGTAGTTTTCGTAAGCCTGTACGCGGGGGACAAAACCGCCGGTCCGGTAGTTCTCCAGAAGGTATCTAAGATCTCCGAGGGGCTGAATAGTCTCCTGGTACAGCATCATGTGATCCACCGTGCTCTGCAGGTTAGGAATCACGTTGCTGATTGCCCCAGAGAAATCTAGGATTACGGCTTTGATTGCCTTGAGACGGTCCAATTCGCACTGCTCCATAAAGCGCAGATTCTCAACAATCTCCTCCTCGAGCTTGCATCTGATCAGGTCAAGTCGCCGCACAGCAGCCTTGTACCGTTCATCAGCCTCGCGGGCCTCTCTGCGCAACTTTTCCGCTGGCGTTTCGTTCGGGTATGGGTTATTCAGCGGGTTCCACCCGGCGAGCATCTCGGATACAGAAGACAGGGGGGAGTCACTGCCATCTTCGCTGGAGGCGATAGAAGTGACCCGCATCAGAGGCTTTTTCTTGTCGGGAATGCCTGTGACTTGGAAGACTTTTGGGCGCCACTGATAACGCATCTTAGAGCTATTGGCAAACGTGCTGCCCATGTTTCCCACGAGCCTAAGAACCCCGTTGTCGACAAGGTCCTGGCCGATTCTTTCACAATAGCTGATGCTGGTTCCGTTCAGATACTTCTGAATATAGTCGACGATGTCGGCACCGGTCGATGTGTTCTGATAGGTTCCAATGATGGGCACTTTGACATCGCCCACTTTGATCGTTTCCAGCATGTGTATCAACAGCTTCTTCAGGTCCTCGGGAGGATAGATGCGATCGCCGATTTCGACCGGCTCTTCTTCCTCTCCCTCTTCTTCCGGCAAGACGATCTTGGGAGTGGGCTTGATTTTGGGACTGGTCTCGGGACCTTGGAAAGCAAGCTTGTTCTCTTCCTCCAAATCCTCCACAACACGGCACTTGTTGAAGTAGTGGCTCCGCAGTTTCTTGACCAATTCGACCTGCTTCGTATGTTCCTTGATGCGGGCCTGCAAATCATCGTGAGAGTTCTGTATCCGCGCCTCATGTTGATCGCACCAGCGGCGGAACGGCGACACGACCAATTCCCGAATGTTGGACGCGATTTTCTGGTGGTTCTTGGACGCCTCGACCATTTCCGTGCGAACACCTTCATAAGCCTGCAGAGAAAGATGGCAACCCTGCATTAGTACTCGCATAGACATGAAAGACCTAGCTTTAACTCTCCGATCCGCTTACCTTTCTCACGCTCGCCCCGTCGTCCTTCGCAAACCCTGTTGGTGTCACCCGGTCGACGGCCGGCGCAATGTCCCCGAGTTTGGAGCCATACATGTCCTCCGCGTCCGCGCGCATCGAGGCAATAGTCAGAATTTGTTTGTTTTCCACCGCGCCCTGCTGGAGTTTGCCGTAGAGTACCCCCAGACCTGTGGCGTAATCTGGGGTCCAAAACGAATCTGCGAAGCCAGGCATTGTGAAGCAAGATCGGCGACCGACAAACGAGCAATGAATTGGAGTTCCTGGTCTCGCCTAAGGTGCTGCAATGATACGCAGAGGTACTTGTTCGAAGTCGGCAAGTCTCCCAAGGTAGAGATGATCGGTCGTCGTCGCCAGCGGAAGGCGGCCGGATTAAACAAACTAGAGGCGCAACGGCAACTGTACACAAGGACCGTGGAGAAAGTGAAAAGAGAAGTAAGAAAACGACCGGCTTGAGCGCAACCAATATAGCTGAAGGTTTCAACGATCCCTAAGGTGGCACGGAGGAGCTGCGAAGAGACATAGGCTCGGGGAGAGGGGAGGAGGGGGGAAACAAGTATGCGAGAGCGGCTACAGAAGACGACAGCCTAGAATTCGGGGGGGGGGGAGAAGGTGGGATGAATGCAGCGCCAATGGAGAGCAGTGATGCAGTAGATAATAACGAAGAGAGAAGAGATAGAGGGGGAAAATAAAATACGATATGCTCTAGAAGAGAAGCAATTGTTTTGTCAGGGAAGGAGAGGTGAAAGGAAGAGAAGTAAAACCGGGAGGAAGAAACAATGATGATGATGATGATGGGATGAATATTTCGAGATTCCAGAGGATAAGTTAGACTAGAGAGAGAGAGAGAGAGAGGTTCGGTCGGGCCTTGGGCTCTCCATCCGTCATTATGGAGGGCGACGGTGTAGGTACTGGGTACGGTAATTTACATGTAAGTTTTCAACACTACGACCGATTAGTGCAGGAATACGGAGTACGTACCAACCTGAAACCACGTTAAATAAAAGGCCCTATAGAAAAGAAAAGTGACTGGGCAGGGCTGGTCAAGTCAACTCTAACTTACTGAGGTCTACGTAACTCTTGGTTACTATGGAGTACAGTCCCCACTAGACCATTGCCGCCCGCCTTCTTTTTTTCCCAGTCTCCTCCTCAGCCTCGCTTTATCCCTCACGTGTTGCTTTGCTGGCTAGGAATAAGTAGTCTAAGTTATTTAGTAGAGAACTGCTGTTGTTCTGCTGTTGTTCTGCTGTTGTTCTGCTGTTGCTGGAAAAGTGGCTACTATTTTTGGTCTCCCCGTCACGGTTAATTATTACCGTTGTCTTAGATTGATTTCCCAACAATCTCACATGGCCCCCCCCTTCCCGTAAGTGACCATGGTATAATTAGGTATAGTCTGCTGTCTGATCATTGCCCGAGTGAGGTTGGAATCCAACCCTCCTCCACTAACACTCGGTGTGTTCATTCGCTACTGACGGAGGACCAGAAAGACACCAGTTTCTCCTGCCGCCAAGACCACAGAACAGACCACCTCCCTCAATTTTGAGATTTCAAATGACAGTCTTGAACGCGAAATCAAGTCACTTCATTCCGCTCGCTTCTACAACTCATAGTCCATGTACCTTGCGCAAGACATCAATTCGAGTCGAGTTGTATTTGACCATGAAGACGGTTTAAAACACCAAGACGCACCAGATGCTCTCATCTGTACAAGTGAGGGAAAGAAAGATTATCGTTATGGTACACAAAGTTCAGGCACGTAAGGTATCATGATATTAAGGCGCCCGTGTATGTCCAATGTCTGACTGGCAACACTTCAACCTAACAGAAAAACTTGTAAACCTTCTTCCAAGCTGGCCAGGACGCCTGTTCGGCCTGTTCCTGCTCAATGAGATACTGGATATCCAAGTCACGTCGACCAGTCTGCAGGTCCATGTCTTTGGCGCGGATAAAGGGAGTCTTGTACCACAGTTTGTAAGGGATGTAAAATGCCAGCACGACAGGCGCGGCGAGGTAGGCCGAGAAGAAGTTTTCGACCAATGCCGAGGCAGACATACTCGCATATCCGGTAGGCGCGAACCCAACCCAGAACTGGGCTACCAAAACCAGGCAGTTGAAAGCGAATCCGACCCAGGATCCGACCACTCCAGGTTGAGACCGGAAAGCAAGTTCGTTCAAACTATGTCCTTGGATTTTCCAAGCACGACGGAAGCGGATATGGCACAAACAGATTGAACCCCAAGTGAAGATGGACGAGAGACCAGAGATCGCCATCATCCAAGAGAACGCTTCGGACTGCTTCGAAGACGCGGCCAAGAATCCAAGTGCACCCAGCGACGAAGCAATCAGAAGGGACCAGAGAGGACGACCCTTACGGTCGATATAACCCAGGAACTTAGGGGCTTGTCCCTGTTCAGCCAGGGCTGCTAACGTTCTCGAAGAACCGTAGACCGAGGCGTTACCAACTGACAGCACGGCGATCATGATCACAACATTCATGACAGAGGGCAGTCCAGATATACCGGCGTTCTTGATGGCGATAACGAAGGGCGATGCCTTAGCGTCGGCGCTGGATGACCCGCTAAGGAGCATGTCATCGGTGTAAGGGACCAGCAAGCCGACCAGCAGAAGCGACAAGATATAGAACAAGGTGATACGCCAGAACACTTGCTTAATGGCAGTCGGGAGGGACTTGCGAGGATTGGCGGTCTCGGCTGCCGCAAGACCAACCAGCTCAGTGCCGGCAAATGCGAACGCAGCATTGACGAAGACACTGCAAAGACCCTTGAATCCGTTATGGAAAGCACCCGGGTTATGCCAATAGCGTGCACCGATATAGCCACCGTTGGGGCCACCACCACAATCCAAAATGATGCCAAGGATGCTTATTCAAGTCAGTCGGATGGTTTCCAGGATTCCCGTAAGAGAAATGCGCTCAGGTCACTCACATGAAGCCAATAACCGCAAGGACCTTGACAATCGAGAAGACGAACTCAGCTTCTCCATAGCCCTTGACACCGAATAGGTTGATTGCGACGATCAAGACCCAAAAGATGGCGACCCAGGCAGCACTCGAGATACTCGAGTTCCAGTAGTTGACGGTCATGGAAGCAGCGACAATTTCGGTCGGCAGAACCACCAACCATTGCAGAGCATAGTTCCAGCCCATGGCGAAGCCCCAGGCGGGATCAATAAAGCGAGTGGAGTAGTGGGAGAAGGAACCAGCGACAGGAAACAAGACGGCCATTTCACCCAGCGCGTGCACGGTACAGTAAAGCATGCAGCCGATCAACGCGTAAGCAATCAGAACCGATGCAGGTCCACCCGCAGCCAAAACTGATCCGGATCCGACGAAGAGACCAGTACCTGAGTGACCAGATGAGCCATCTATGCAAGAACCAGGGGCCATATAGGGGTACATACCAATTGAGCCACCGATAGCGATCATCTGAAGGTGACGGCCTTTAAGCTTGCGCTGCAGAGGGGATTGAGCAGTCTTCCGTGCAGCTTCCTCGATATCGAATGTCGATCCATCGGCACCCGAGTGCTCGGCGGCCGTCACTTGTGCATTAGGATCTCTCTTGAAACTGTCCCAGATTCTTTGGCCAAAGCTTCCTTTAGTTGTCTCGGTCTCTCCATAGGATGGCGGAGGGTCGGCGGCCGAGGAGGCCTCGGGTTTGGATTCATATTTCGGCTCCATGAAATCTTTCTCCATGGCTGGAAGGGTAAGAGTCGGGTATGGTTTCGCACAAGGTACTAGGAACTCAGTAGGGCAGCAAGCTTGCACAATTAGAAAGAGACTTTCAGTATGGGAAGGTCGAGGTCGAGGAAGAGAAGAAGGAGAAGGAACAAGATAAGGTGATAGTGATTGTGCAGAGCAGCTGCTGGCGTATTTGAGTGCTAGGCTACGATGAGTGAATGTGTGTTACTGAACCACTCCGGCGAGCCACGCTAATCAGAGGCACAATGTGTTGGACTGCCTGCTGCGATCACAACAGAGCAATGCTAGCGGGGGTGCAAAGAGGGATCAGAGGAGGGGGAAGAATTAAGAAGCTCGGAAGCCCTCATGGATTGACATGGGATGCCAGCCAGTATTTAAATGGGGAAGATCAGCCTTCAGAGCGCAGTGAGATGGAACAAATGAATAAATCCTGCCTAGCTAGTCTGGCTTAATTGACTGACATCCATGCTTTCGGGGGTAATTATCCACCATCAATCAGCATGGAGAAGGAAGAGGAGGGGTGGGCCAGATTATGCCATTGCAAGCATTGATACGGTATACCTCCCTGTCTACCTACCATCCATGTGGCCGAGCCAAACGGGCAGGAAACTCTCTGGGTTCGGAACCTTGAAGTGGGACCAGTCTGGGGGAAGCTAGTCTACAAGAGGGGCCTTACTTCCTGTCAATTCACTAAAATTGATCGTGGCTAGGCCACTGTAGGTGGTGGTGCATCCGATTGATATTCTGGGGGAGTATCTTGTTAATCTCTTGATTTCATGAACGGGGTTGATTGCCACCTTATGATTGAGCATGTCTGCATCGTGATTGGCTGCCATCTGCAGCATTATTCACCGTTACTTTTTGCTTGACAATTAGGATTGATAAGTGCGCAGTTACCAGCAGCTGACTTGCTAATCACAATCAGCCACACGACATGGGAAGGAAACCTTTCAAACCGGACTAGTCCCAAGCATGACTAGCCCGCCCAGAATCCCCATAGCCACTTATCAGTGGGTATCTACGGAGTATCCCACCACTACCTAGTTAACTACTACTAGGTAGGTAATCTACGCCGTAGTTACTACGTACCTTCTGCTATGCCCCATAGGTAGGTACAGCACTCCGTACATGTTGCGTTGCTATTTGGTAGTTTATCGTGTCCTCTTTGTTTTTGTTAATTATCGTCTCGAGTGTGATAGTTCCACTGGAGGAAATAAATCTCTACAATATGATTAAAGCCTCAACCAAGCTCCACATTCAGATGCAAAACAGCATTTCAAGTGCCCAGAATCAGCGCCGAAACAACAGCAGCTGACCTTGGTTCCGCCACTGAAGCCCTGGTCCTCTCCGAGCTACTACGTATGTAATAACTTCGTCCTTAAGGTTCCAACGCCACTGGTACTGTAGTGCAGAACTTCCGAACCAATAGCCAAAGGTGGCTTCATCCTTCCCAATAAGTACCTACCCACCCACCCACAAGAAGAAGTCAGTCAATCGTGGTGTGATTGTTATAATGAATTAGTTGTAGGCAATTTTGCCTACAGTTCAACACGTGTGCTGCTGCAAGTAAGTAAAGTTGGGTTTCATGGCCAGGGTCCTTCAAGTGGAGTCTCTCTTATCTATGAAGTCTAAGCAGGCGATTGATAGCTATCGGGTTTATCATTATCAATGGCCGCTATCTCTGGATTTCCTGATAATTGATTTTCTTTTTCTTTTCTTTTTTCTCCCCCTGATAGAAAATCATGCCGACATCACATCGCATCATTGGAATGTGTCTAGAAGCCCCTCCGCGTGCTTACGCGCCTCATCCTTCCTAGAATATGTCCGACGGTAAACGGACTTCATCCCTCAGGCATGCAGCTACCTCCCCGAGATTTAATTCACGCAGCGAAGCGAGAGCCAATCAAGCAGCTGGAAGGCAAATGTTTGATAAGAGGCTAGCCTCGGTACTCCTTGGGATTGTTCAGTCAAAGGCCTGGTGCTCATCTCTCGAGTCTATGCCTGCAGTTCCTTCTGCCACATCCAGCAGATAGCTGTGTGTATATGTTGCCTTGACTTTCAGATTGTTATGTCACCATTAAACAATGAACAATACACATATAGTTACCAGTATCTTTGTGTATGCTGTCTCCTGTGAGAAGATCATCACCAACCTCCAGAAATGCGATCAGAGGCTTATGGTCGCTGCGGGTGGCTGACGTACACTCCTTTTTGACAATCCCTGTACTAGATCTACGGAGTACAACGGATACCTCCCTGCGTGGTGACTGCCACCATCTTCCACCTCTTCTTCCAATTGTCTTCTTCGTCTTGTTCTCGAAGTTCTCGAAGGTCCCGAAGGATCGAGTCTGTCTTGTCGCGAACCCTGATCCGGCAAAAATCGCCTGAGCTGGAGGTCGATTCGCACACTTCCCCCTGTCATGGCGACGGAGGTCAATGCAGAGAAGGGTTAGTGTCAACTGGTTAGGTAGAATCCTTCTCCCGCGGCCAGGGTTGACTGCTCACGGCAGCGAAACCCAGCTGTCGTTCAGTATTGTTGCTGTGGCTTTTGAGCCAAACATCCCACTTGTGCATGGGTGGCGTTACACTCATCTGGCCAAACCATGAAAGGAACGAAACTGAGGAGAATGGTGTGACCCTGCTCCCCTCCGTCCTCGTAATGCAACCGCAGATACCCGCTCGACTCATCTTCCGAATTCTTTTTTGGAGGAGGATGAAGTCAATGGAGACACGCCTAGCCAGGTTTCTGCTCGTCTTGTAGCTTCATCAGGGCGGTTGGGACGCCAGATTGGTGATGAGATCGAGCAAATCATCGCAGCTACAGGACCGGGCCGGGCATCAGGCTGTGCCTTTCGCTAGCCGGTCTTGCAGATTGAACCAATAAGTGATGGTCGCAGCCAAGGAGGACATCAGCCTTACACTGCTGCAGTATACCCTGTTGACTGAGACATGTAGTGTCACAAGAAAACGGGTTGATGACGGGTCATGATGCTGGGATGTTCGGCACGTGAAGAAAGAGGAGCAATTCTCAGACACTAGCATCATTGGCTAAATACTACTTCTGGAGAACGACCCAACGGCTGCACATCGACAGGTGAATTCGCCGCCCATTTTCAATATGGCACGGAAAAGAGAAGAGGTAAATACGACTACTAGTAGGGTAGAGGCTCGTCTCAATCCAAGTCTAGCCATCTGTGGAAATACCAGGACCACACTCACACAAAACTTACCACACGATATACTTTCGCGCGATGTCACCTTAGTTTACACTGAGCCAGCCCGGGCAACGGAGCCTGCGGCATCCCCGAAAGCCAATGATTGATCGCGAACTGTGCCTCCGGGAGAAGCCCAGCCTCCGAGCAACCTGACCCTCCCCTGGTGGCTGCATCCCTCCGCGCAGCCTTTTCAACTAACTAATTTAACGTGAACATAGATGATATAAGCTTGTCAGACAATGCAAGCTGTGCAGCTACAGTCATGATAGATAGTTACTAACTAACACTGACTATCAGCCCATGCTGCCGGTCGTTGTTGAGACTGCAGCTGGGGCGGTCTTGATCTCTAACACCGAGAACCGGCGAGCGGGTTAGCCCTTTGCACTTAACTCGAAACTCGAGGTTGGGCCAACCTCCGATCGGACTCGGAGTCGCCGGTTCACTTTTCACTTTCCACTTTTCAATCTGCCAACCTCATTCAAACCCATCCGACGTTGAGTTTGGGGACAGACGGCCATTTAGGGTTATCTCCTTAATGCGGGCGGGCGGACAATGGGTGAAAATGCGGGGAAAGAGCCGAAGCTATTACCTAACAGTTTCCACTCGGCCCCAGTCGGTGGGAAATATCTGGGGTAGCTGACAAGAATCTCTCCCGAGTCTGTTCTCATTCCTTCCGCAGTCATGCATTTGGTCTGGTCCACTGGCGATACGAAGATTTATTCTTGGACTGGCACTCCCAGGGGACTGACCAGAAAGGGATCAACCACTTTGAATGATATTCATCTGGTTGCTCGAATTATGAATTATGATCTATCCATCGTATCCTGACATCACTCATTCGTCGGCTTGAGTTCTCGTCTTGGCTATCGAGGGCGTAAGACTGAACCATGTTATACTTCCTTCTTCCCCTCATATTTCCTTTTACCTCGGTTCAAGAGTCGCCCTCGCTGAATGTTGCAGGCAGCAGTAACCGCCTAAGAGATAATCTATCGACCGCAGCCTGACACTCTGATCTCTACTCCCTTTGATAGCCCGGGTCAACGAAAGTCGATTTGGGGAAAAAAAGACAAATGAAGTACATCCCCGGTGATTGAATGCAGGGAATTGAATCACAACCTCGGCGCGGGTCTTGTCATTACATAAAGACTGGACTGGGCTCTAATAAAACCAGATCATCTGTTGAATTCACGGTCGCGTGATGCACTTCAGATACACGAATGTCGACTACTCATGGATGAACAGGTTGCTCACGAAACTAGAAGGATTCGGACAATTGGAGCGCGGTTAAATCAAGCTAGCAACTTAATTGAGCAAGCGCTGAATCAGACAAAGCCCCCAAATGCTGGTCAGTTGTATACTGATCCGAAAAAAATCTTATCCAGGCGTGTCGATGCCACTTGAAGAGCATTCTGACCCGATCTCACACCAATATGCGACTGACGAACCCGTGCCTGTTTGCTTCGCTGATTGAGAGATATGTACCTTTTGGGGAAGGCCATCTTGATCTGCCATAAATCATGCATCTGCACGTCGATTGCACGCCTGAAAAAAAAAAACAGGATACAGATCCCCTCTTGACTGATGGAAGGATGAAGAACGCCCTGCGAAGCTATTGGCCTTAAAAGACATGATTGGAATACAGTCATCAATATTCATTGGATAATTAAAACAGAGCTTGAAATATCGTGAACATCATGAGGTTCATGAGCTACCAACTGGCCCTTCGCCTCCAGGAATCAACTGAGCAATCTTGTTAGCTTGGTGGACACGAAAGCAGGAAGGGCTCGCACCATGCAAACGTTATTGCCATTGAGCAATATCTTAGGGAGCTTAACTTGCGCACCAGAGTAGTCGCTGGTAGCACTTAGTACGTAGATCGGACCATGTTCTGGTAGTTGCAGGGCGATTCAATGCGATGGCATGATGTAGCCAGAGCAGGATACGCAGTCGAAGACACTTACAATTCTGTCACGTCTTCCAAAACCATGTCTGAAAGAAAAATTAGATTATTGATACTAGTAGGACAGAAGAGAATTTGACCACTTACTGACGTAGTCATCAAATCCCAGCAATGTACCAGAGAACTCTGTTTGATAAGAAGTTAATCATTCTGTCTTCCGGGAAAGAAAAGAGGTTGCCGGCACCAACCCTTATCATTCTTCATAATAACCCAGATTCTAGAGCCGACACACTTGTCGATCAGCTCTAGTCCGAGGGTTAGCACGGTCACGTCAATGCATATCCATATAATTCAATGAATTACCAAGAGGAAGAAGTTGAGAAGCCATTATGAGAGGTTTCGGCCAACGGTGATACCAGATCGAGAAAAGTTGGTACAAAGCTCAAGAAGACCCTGAGGAAAGAAGAGAAAAAAACGACAAAGGACGAGTCTGTAGGGTTTTCACAGTACGACAGGAGCACAAGATACTTGATCTAGAAAACGACGCGGTGGGCGGAAACGGTCAGTGTTGAATCCATCCAGGCAATCTTGGCATCTTCGCTGGAACTCGCGTTTATCCGGCCCGCTCACTCAACCCAATCAGGGAGCAAGTTGACTAACAATACCCGTGACGCCGCGGCGTGTTTCCCTTGCCTACTAGGTACTGTACACCACCTGGTTCTTTACTAAGGTTCTTCAGGTACCATATTTTTACCGACTTTCATGGAAAGCAATCAACGTGTCTCTTTGGACACCGCTATTTTCAATGTAAATAGCTGAGACTTCAGTTCCCTTTTGGAATTTTTTGATCGACTGAAGCTCAAGAGCATGTTCGGGTTGAGCCTCGTCTAAATCGTCTTAATACGCACTAAGCGCCCTGCTATCACAAGGGACAAAACAGGAACCGCGCGTGGACAGCATTTCCACATTCTTTAGCCTTTCGGCCTCAGAAGATGCTTGTCACTGCGTCGGCACTTACACGGTAGGTCGCACCCTTCTTCTACTCGTACCCTTGACCCCGATTGACCGCAAATACAGGTTTACATCGCCAGACCAGGCTTTGTTGGCGGCAAGCTCAAGGTCGCTACGCAGGCCGTGCGCCCCGAGCCAGCAGCCAGGACCAAGCGTCTATACGGGCAGATTTTACGCCGCATTGGCGAAGCCAGCCTTGACCATGAATTCCCAACCAGAGACTAGTGGCCCCAAGCGACGCAGAACCCTGCCATGGTTTGACATATATAGTCGACCTTCAGTCTCTTCCAATGGAGCCCAGGGCTCATTTCAGGTGCCCCCGGGTACCTCTTCCGTGTCTCGGAGGGGGGTCTGGAACCATCAGGGGCGAAAGCCCAAGAGAACGTGCCTGGGAGAGATGAGGCGATCATATAGCTCAAATATATCGATCGCTTCAGATCTGGGGCCGCTCGGAACCCTGCAGAAGCCTGAGGCATCGACTTTATTCAAGGGTCCTCAAAAAGGGCCATCCACGTCAGTAGATCAAACCAGCAGCAACCCCATGGATTCTATCAAGAGTCATTTTGCAGCCCAACAGCTTCAAAAGGACGCAGCCGGGAACCCCGTAACTCCGGAGTTCTGGAGCCACAAATTACAAAAGAGCCCGGAAGGGAAAGACATTGTTGTGCACTATTGCAGGAGCCTGAAAAGTAGCGAGGATATCGCACAGCTTTTTCTAGAGGATGATCTCCTTGGGCTTGACCTGGAATGGAAGGCCTCGGCTTCGGCATGGGGCAGCATCCAAGACAACGTTTCGCTGATTCAGATCGCGAACCGCCACCGCATTGCGCTCTTTCACGTGGCACTGTTCAAGCCGGCAAGAGGCATCGCCGATCTTGTACCACCTACGCTGAAGCGTATTATCGAAGATCCAGCAATCACTAAAGCTGGCGTGTCGATCAAGGCGGACTGCACCCGTCTCCGAAAGTTTCTCAAGATAGACGCGCACGGGATTTTCGAGCTTAGCCATCTTCACAAGCTGATCAAGTACTGCCAATCGAACCCAAAACTGATCAACAAACGACTGGTCAATCTGAGTGAGCAGGTGGAGGAGCATTTCGGGCTACCCTTGCAAAAAGAGGAGACCGTGCGGTGCAGCGAGTGGACGGCGACCTTGAACTATCGCCAGGTCCAATGTGAGTGTCACTTGATCCTTGACCAAAGAAGATTTGAAAATAGCTGACGGGGCTCACGATAGATGCTGCGTCTGACCCATACGCATGCGTCTGCTTATATGACAAAATGGACGCCAAACGGCAAGCCCTGGACCCCACGCCCCCTCTCCCTGCCCACGCCGAACTGAATATACCTATCCGGGTTGTGTGCAAAGCGCCTGTCACTGCCGACTTGGAAGAAGTCGAAGTAGTGCAACCCGGCGATGCTCCGGAAAACTCAAAGTGTACCATTTAATGATTTAAAGTCCGTATATATATCGGGGAACAGATACGGTTCCTCTTTCTGAAAATAAACAGACCAGTGCCTCTCACCACAACGTTTCAGGGATGTGCATTTGCAATATTTGCCCGTCATATCGGCATACTGTGATCGGATTACTGTTAGCCTGTCAAAAGGGAGCTATAAACGCAAAACTTTCCTTGATCTTATCTTAGGGAGGCATTGGGGATCTTCTACGAAGTATTCAGAGATGTATAGATGTGAGCCAGGACTTTGACAGATGGCTGCGATCCAGGCAGGAACTGTCAAAATATATCTCTAAATTGAAAGGGTATATCTGAAACAAGCAATTTGCAACGCTGAAACATGCCAAGAAAGCAGTATGCGACGGGACTAGGTGGGACGCCTCTTAGACTAGTACTACCCTCTCAAGGGTAGCACTTTAGACAGGAGGACCTCCTGGCGGCAGAGCGGGCACTCCGGCTTCTCGCGTACCCAGTCTCGAACACATGTCCAACAGAACACATGACCGCAAGTGGTAGCACTCGGATCTTTGAACAACTCTAGGCACAGGGTACACTTGCGCTGTTGGCCAGCCGGTATCCAGGGAACAGCGTTCGGGTCCTCGGCGAAGTCGTACCGGGCACGGCTAGCGGGCAAAAGCGGAAGCGAAGACGGATTCTCAACGGAGTTTATCGCCTTATCGCCTTGACCGCCAGCCGCTCCAGCGTCCGCTGCGTGAAGGTCCTGGTCCTCCTGCTGCAGGCCGGCGGCCACCTTCTTGATGTGCAGAACTCCCTGGACTGCGATCTGCAGCACGAGAAGCACGCCCAGGACCTCGTAGCCTACCCGCTGCTCGTTCTCGTTGATCTTCTTGGTAAAAATATAACGCAGGCCCCAGAAGCGCTTCGAGAGGTGGTAGTAGGCGCCGGTGAAATAGAAGGTCGCGATGCTGACGGCGTAAATGGGCGACAACGACGTGATGGATTCGAGGTGCTCCAGGATATATCGTTGTATCCGCAGCTTGGTGAAGAAAGAGCCCGATTGGTCGCGCTGATCGTTTCGCGTGCTCTTGGTCTGGGCGTTCTTGACCTGCTGGCGGGCAACACTACGTTCGAGTTTGGCTCGCAATCGCTGTCGGAATGCGGGGAGGATCCTCTGAAGCGCCCACGGGAGTAGAATGCTGCTGAGGATGTATCCGACCCGCCGGGGGAGGGAAGGGAGTTGCAGTGTATCGTCCTCTAATTGGACCAGATCACAGTACTCCTCGCCCAATGTCCGATTCCCGACCAATGTGGTGAGGGAGAAATACAGGGTCTCGGTCAGTCGTTTGATGGCCTCGGAGTGCGTATGGGCGAATCGAGCCCCACGAAGGGAACGGGCGATGGATTGAGCTTGGTTGGTCAAGCTCGCGGAGAGAAAGACATCCTTCTCGTGAGAGCGGATGATATCTGGCGAGGTAGCGAAAGGGTAGAAGTGGCCCGAGGGACGTATGGAGGTAGTGGGAGCCGAGGCGGTGGTTATTGAGAGATCTTCGTCAGCCATTGTGAGAAGAGCGACCAGAGAGGACGATAGACAATGTGAAGTAAGTGGAGCGGAGCGCGAGGAGGAGAGAGGCTAGATAACCAGGGAGGTAAGAAGGGAAAAGTCATCAGCTTCGCTTGAGATGATGGGTGTAGTAGTTAGTTATCGCGGAGCTCCGCCCGCGTACTGCATGTACAGTACAGTACGGAGTACGGAGTGGTGGATTGAAAGATACCTCGGCAGTGCTCACGTGATCTGACCGCTGCAGCCAAAATTGGAAGCCAGCGCCAAGAAGCGCCGCTAGACCGAAAGCGGGACCCAGTACGCATCCTAAACCCGAGAAGCCGCGCGGAGCCGCTGGTCAGTCGAGACTGAAACCGTCCCTGAGCTTCTTTTTGTCTGGTCTTTAGTGAGGTTGACCTTTGCGGGTCGGTCATGATTGAATTGAATTGACTGAGTGATTGAGTATTCGTGCTCGTCAAACTCACCCTGAGTACCTCGTCCTTCTCCTCCTCTTCTTCTTCTTTTTTCTCCCCCTCCTTCTCTGCTTCCATACCTTGCTGGCTTTCTCATTCCTCTTTCCCGGGATCTACCCAGTCCTCGACCTGATCTCCCTATTTCGCAGTCCCCAGGTGCTAACAGAAACCGGCGCCGCTACTTCAATGGAATATGGGTCCTGATCAGCATGCTCAATTGGATGCCTTCAGTCTTTTCCTTCCCTTCCCCTCGCGCGTGGCGGTAATCTTACTGGCTGGTATGCTACTTATTCAATACTAATTGTTCTCTTATCTTCAACCCTGTTCGATCGTTGTTAATTGTTCCTGACAGGGTTCTGGGGATGGGGTGCCAATCTGCAGTATCTCTCAAAAGCGAATATTGTAGGTTAATCCCCCCCCCTCATTCTATCCTAGTCCTTCCTTCTCATGACATCTTGTCTAATATCCTCCAGGACGTTCCCTCTCTCATTCGATACCCCCACCGCCAGTCAGCTAGCCATCCACCTCATTACATCTCCGCCTACCGCTTAGCTACTCTCCTGACCATCCCTCTCGTGATATCACTTCTCATCTTCTGGCCCGTCACCCACGGTTCCAGACAACGTGTCGAGTCGTTGGATTACATCCCGCAATCATACTTCTTCATTGCCGCGATCATTCTGATTCAGCCCTTCATAAGGGTCGCGCGCTCGGGCCGATTCCGCCTGTTCACTACTTTGAAGCGCATCTGTGTTGGTGGATTGGCGCAGCCCCAAGATGGCAAGTTTGGGGACATTCTCCTGGCTGATGCCTTGACAAGCTACTCGAAAGTTCTAGGAGATCTGGTTGTCTCCTTCTGCATGTTCTTCACCGGGGATCTGGGCAGTACATCGAAACCGAATCGTAAATGTGGGAACGACTACCTGATTCCACTTGTCATCTCCATTCCCAGTATGATCCGCCTACGTCAGTGTCTCATCGAATACTTCCGTGTATGGCAAGGCGGTCACAAGAATGGGAACACGGGGGGCCAACATCTGGCCAACGCATTGAAATACGCTACCGCATTTCCCGTCATCATGCTCACGGCAAAATTGAGGAACTATAACCCCCTGGAGTTCTATGGATTCAGCGAGACCGGTCTCTCACGACTTTTGTAAGCATCTCCAATCGCCTGAGCCGCAGACCGACTAGTTGGAGGCTAATCTTCGTGCGTCACTAGGTTTCTCTGCACTCTGACCAACTCCGCATATTCATTCTACTGGGACGTCACCAAGGATTGGGACCTGACCCTTTTGTCGCCCTTGCGCGACAGTCCAGAGTATCCTTTTGGCCTCCGTCGCCACCGGTTCTTCGCTGATCGTCAGTACTACGTTGCCGTTGGCATCGACTTCGCCATCCGCTTCTCGTGGCTCGCGAGATATGTGCCAGGTCTCGTCTGGCTAAGTGACACGGAATTCGGAATTTTTGTCCTCATGTTTCTCGAGGTCGCACGCCGATGGATGTGGATCTTCCTACGCATAGAGACCGAGTGGAGTGAGTTCCCTGCTTTCACCACGTTTTTTTTTTCTTTGTGTGACGCACGGCTAATCTTGCGACACGACAGTCAGGAACAGCCGCGGCCCAGCTCCGGATGATATTCTGCTCGGCGAGTTCAGCGGTAAGCTGGATGCGGACTGATTAATCCGGCGTAGACGCTTTCTATATCGTCTTCGCCTCGTATATATTGTATATTCATAGACGTTTTCTAAGTTTTGAATCTTCCACCCGCTCCCGAGTCGCAGTCTTGATTTCTTTGTCTCTGCGGCCCGCATACCCGCATCAGGATACCATGTGATTGTCTTGTTCTCCCATGTTAGAACACAGCACGTGATGCCTTCCATTCTCAAAATCGTTATAGTAAGGTGAAAATCAACTGCCGCAGAGGCAGTGAGGTGACGCCATTACTTACCCGCAGTAGGAAGGCATGGTAAACCCCTCCCGAATCCACAGATGACTAGTATGGGAATGGTCGGACGTTCTCCAAATACCTGCCAACTCCCGCGGGCAATTGAGTACGGGGCGGTGCGCCGAGAGGATATGCAATGATTACTTCATCAGGATTTGCTATCAGACAATTCGACTATGTTCGGGAATAGAAACTTTATACCAGACACAACAGAAGTGAAAAAATGCCGCGTGACTTGAGGAACAGGGTAATATAATAGATGCACACAGAAATGGGTAAAGGGCTGAACTGAGATTTCTAGAACCAGAATGAAAGATGCGCGTTGAGAAGGATTAGGACAGTAATTTCGAACATTCAGCCATCCAGTTTGGGACACAGATCATTCCCGGTTTTGAGGCGGATGACTATCGAAGAGATCTTCCAAATATGCGCTGGGAGTTCTTCCCGCTGGCGGGGAAGCTAGATTCAGCGTGCTCGTCGAAGCTTCGGCGTGAGACCTTCTGGCGTTGCGACGAGGAGGGGTATCCTGCTGATCGTGATACTGGGGCAGACCCGGGGACTCAGGGGGACTGGAGCCGGATCGGGTCGGGACGTAACCCTGCGCTTGAGGACCTCCAAGCCCCGTCAGGTCGGCAGCTGAGTAACGGGCATCTTGAGTGCGGGGATTGTTTCCCACATTGTTGGCATTGTAGTAGCCCGCCGGAAGGTAGCTCGAACGGCGGTTTCCGCTGCCGTGTTGCATTCCGGCGGTCGGTGAGAAGAAGAGCCCGCTGTTGGCACTGGGGCCCTTGGAGGTTCGGTGCTGTCGGTGGCTGTGATGGCTGTGACGGTGATGCTGGTGAGTTCCGGCTCCTCCAAGCTTGTCGAGGGCGACGCCAGGGCCCGCGGAAGAGGACCTCCTAGTGCGCGACTTTCTTCTCTTCGAACGCAGAAGGCCCTTCGATTCGGACGAGCGCGTCATTGCGGCTTGGCGCACAGAGCGATTCACAGACCATGCAACTATGCCGCGCCATGCTAGGATTGCAAGCCCAATAGCTCCCAGAACTGCTCCCACGGCGATGAACAGGGTACCCTCCGGGATGTTGGACTTTTGCATATATGGCGCATCTGCAGTTGGTGGCACAGTGACGACGGGGTAACCATCTGTTGAGGAGGACGAGGATGCCGATGTCGACGTGGATGAGGTATGTGTACCAGTTGATGTCGTCGAGGCCGATGTCGTGGAGCTGCTCTTCGACGAGCTAGTAGTAGTGCTTGTCGACGACGACGATGATGAAGTTGTAGTCGATTCTGTTGTCGAGCTCACACTTGTGGTGGTTGTAGCATTGTCATCCGTGGTCGCATCTTGGGCTACGGATATTTGAGCAACAAGCATAACGAACAACACAAGAAGTAGAGTGAAAGAAGGCCGGTGGGCTCTCCCAATGCCCTTGAACAGAGCAACCATGATTGTGGGTGGTAATCGCAAACTGCTAAGAGGTAGATCTTCAATAGGGTGCGATGTCGATAAGTGCGTTGAATGGCTAGCGCAGAACGTAACTGGGCATAGCCACAACAAGCATATGAGAACGAACGTTCCTGCAGACTGAGCCCATCAACAGCGGCTGTCTCCAAAGACACGACGGGGATGAGGGGGAGCACTATCAGGCGAGTCTCCACCCAGCAGAAGAGGGTCCAAGATCAGCAAAGAAGCGAACAAGATCAGATCGTCAGCAGTCTTAACGAACGACTATGCAGAGACTAGACAGTAATATCAAAAAAGAGCCATGCTGAGTAGCGAAAGTCAAGGGATATGGGCAAGCGAGTGGGCGCGGTAAAAAATCACGATACACAAGTGCAACGACAACGGACGATAACACATAATCAGCAGAGAAAAGAAGAGGCAATAGGAATACGGGGGGGGGCTGTGGTGTGGGTGGGCTGCCCCGTGTTCGGCCGTCTGGACCGGCGTCCCTCCCTGCCTTACTTAGGCTATCACGTGATGGAGATACAGGTGCTATTTATGGCCATTCATGAATCGGCGGATAATTGATTTGAGTAAGTAGGAGTAGGAGCCCTTCTGATGCGCTAGCAAGGCCAGGGGACGAAAAGTCCAAGTATCAATGGGTTATCAAATTGAGCTGAACCGTAATCGCATCTTGGCCTCCAAATGCCCGCATTCCATCCAGTCACGTGGCTATTATCGATAACATCCAGATCCAGGGACATGCACCCAAATATAGCATACATCGCACTCCGTACAGCATCATGATTTATCGCATAAAGAAGATGAAACGCCAGCATACAAATATGCAGTGAATTTCAAAACCAAAATATACTGTGCTTAAAAGAACAAAATCAAAAAGCTAGACACGTTCAAGGAAAGTCTTCCACAAGAGATCAAGAACAAATCATTGCTGTTTCTTCTGCACACTAGCGGAGATGTCCTTCTCAAACGCCGCGTACGGAACCTCGAGGCTCAGGAGAGCACTGAGGCCAACATACAAGATCAGAAGACAGAAAAAGGAGGCCATCAGCCCCATAATGATGCCTGTTTGCTGTCAGATGGGAGTGGTTCATGGCCTGGGGTACTCTACACATACCTGGAGTGAAATAGTGGTATTCGCGGAAAAGCGTCTTGTTTGAGGGGGCATCATCCCCAAGACCATGTGCCGAGAAGTCCCGCTTCAAATCCATGTGGAGGGGGTCCTGGTAGGAAGCATCCTCAGATTGGTAAACACCGGTTTCAGGGCTCAATGTCTCCCTAGGCGAAGTGATGTAGAGAACAGTGTACTTCTTGGAATCCGGTAGCCGTTCGATGATGTCGGAAAGAAGGCCATCTGTCAAAGCTGTTAGTACCGTGTTTCGGGAGAGAATCAAGGTGAGATTGCTTGGATACAGACCATTATCTGAAAGCTGGAGGCGGCGATCAGTTCCCTGTGGAAGCACAGGGAAGTCGAGGCGGATCACACGTGGCTCAGCGCCAAAGTCGGGTGAGTAAATACCAGCTAAGAGAAAGAGAGTTAGCCCGGGTTGTCCTGTGCAGCTTGCCCAGATCCAGGTGCTTACAGGAGGCGTCAATGATGGTGGATTGAGCTCCACACTCCGCTTCTATAAGTTCTTGCACCTTCCTTGCTTCTAGAACTCCAACGACTTCGTTTATGATTGTCCTCGAGCGGATGGTGTGATCCTTTCCAGTCAATCTCGCGCCGAGGCGGGGTGCGGACTTGAGTGTAGAGAAGTCGTTGCTGTGGACGCCGGGTTGGGAAGCAATAACATAATAGTCGGAAGGACAACCAGAAAGCTTCGAGGAGAGATCCTCCAGTAGCGAAGAAGCAGTCTTAAGCTGTGCTGAGGCAGAAAGATTCCTAAGGGAGCTGTTAGCTGGCTCGTTTCTCGGATACTGAAGGTTCGCCTGCGCGCAATGTTGGTTGTGCATACTCCGAGGTCGATGCTAGAAAAAAGGGAGAAGTATCGTGGAATGCGCTGGTTGTAGTCGCTCCCAGAGCGAGCAATGATAGAGCTCCCAAGCGCATGATGGTTGGGTGAATATAGATATCCAAATAGATGCAGTGCTCTTCGGAAGGGCCCCAGATGAATGAATGATGTTAGAGCCAGGTGTGATGGCCCGCCGGCTCGGAGGCGGTCGACTTCGGCACGGGCACTATTTAGCCTCCTTTACAATTTAGATGCCGGGCTCTAGATCGCAATTTTCCCCCACGGAAATATCGCATGGTCACTCCGCTGCGCAAGTTTTGAAAAATTGAGATCGCTTTTATTTTTTTTTTATTTCGCCATACATTATCAATATTCTTTGGACTGCCACACCCATTGCCACCCACGACAATGGGTCCTCAAGCCAAAAGAAGAAAGGTCGCCAGCAAAGTCGAGGAGATCAACTTCGACGCTGCTGACCGCGAATCGTTTCTTACAGGCTTTCGCAAGCGGAAGCAACAAAGAATCAAACATGCACAAGAAGTGGCAATCAAAAAAGCGAAAGAGATGAAGAGAGAGGAGCGCAAGAGGGTAAGGATTACTATGCTTGTGTGCAATCGCCGTGGAAGGCCGCTCAACCAAGGCTAATTGCAACGCCTACTCAGATTCGGGAAGAACGCACTGCTGGCTTCCAACGTGCAATCGAAGAACATCAGAGACAGCTCAAAAAGCTGCAGGCAGCGGAAGAGGGCAGCGATGGATCTGATCAGGACAGCCAGGACGAGGATGTTGAGGATCAGGATTGGGAGGGGTTCACGGAACCCCCCGCCGTCGACTACGAAGCTGAATATATCGACGAAGACAAATATACGACGGTGACGGTAGAGGAAATGGATACTTCCAAGGAAGGACTTTTGCGATCAGCGGTCGACGAATCAGACATTGAAACCGAAGAATCGGAGGCAGGCTCCAAAGCAACTGCCGATCCCAACCCCTCTGCCGAACAAAGCAAGAAGCGAAAGGCGGACAACAAGCCCAAGAAGAAGAAGAAAAAGTTCCGTTACGAAAGCAAGGAAGAGCGCAAGGTAACCAGAATGAAGGAGCGCGCATCGAAATCGAGGAAGGCAAACGCCCGACGCGAGCGATCGTGAGTGGACTTGACTTGAATTCAATCAACAGATGGTGATAATGCACATGGACACTCCTATTAAATATACTCTATGTACCTTCTGGCAACGATGAAATGTTTGACGTCGAGTGGAAGAATAGACAAGGTTGCGAGGACGAGCGGAAAACCGGTTGATGGGAACAATAACAAAGCCAGCTAGATGACAAGACGGACAGAGACTGCCAAAGCCGCTTCCTGCCGACAGGAACGAAAGAAATCAGGCTGTGGTGTGCAGGGATAGAAAGCTAAAAGGATAGTATATGTGGGAAAAAAATAAGCTGGGGCCCCCTGTTGCCGGTATTCTGCGCCACCCTGGCCTTTAGACATTGCTAATGGAGACCTCGAGCTCGTGGAGATCCTTCTGCAGCTCGGCGTACTTCTTAGCCATCTCCTCATACTTGCTCTCCCATTGGTCGCGAGACGCTTCGAGGGCCTGCACCTTGCGCTCGTAGTGACCAGCCTTGACGTCGGTTTGGCGGAGCCTTGAGAAGTACCAAGGTAGTCAGCATCAACCTCCCCTCATCTAGATAGGCAAAGGGTGTGGGTAGTACATACTTCTCGTTCGTCTCGCGCAAGTTCTTGTCGGCATCCTCGGCCTCCTCTTCCAGAAGCTGGAGACGTCTCTGAAGAGCTTCGTTCTGGGTATCGTGCTGAGCACCCTGGTTGGCAGCGTCCTTGGCCTCCTTAAGGGCAGTCTCAAGCTTCTCCACCTCACCCTCCAGAAGCTGGTTCCGGTGGTTGAGGGATGTAATTTCCTGCTCCTTGGCCAAGTTCTCCTGCTCCAACGTCTTCACCTTGGTCTTGAGTTCTTCGACCTTCTCCTGAGCCTCCTCAGCCTCCAGGCGGAGGTTGTTCATTCTCTAGACCAGCCAAGGTCAGTGTGCATCTCAGGAAAGTTTATTTTGCTTTTGTCCATTTATGAGAACTATCCTGCAGCAGAAATATGCAGGATCAAGATGTTAAGGCAAGGACGATAGGTGGTGTGCATGTGGACATTCGGGGCAGCAGCATGTAAGCTACCCCGCCAACAGGGGGGGGGGGGAAAGAGGGGGACAGGTTGACACTCACCTCCTTAATCTTATCCATTTTGAGTAAGTTATTTGCAACGAGGAAATATGTACGAAGTGGAAGAGAGTAGGATGTAAGCAGCAACAACAGGCTTTCGCTCAGCGACAAACCAGGGAAAGAGGACAGAGAAGTGATTGATGCAAGAAGATAGTTTGGGCAGATGGGAATAATAGGGAGGAAAGAAAGGGAAGTGGAGGAGGAGGCCTTAAGGTAAGGTTGACTTTCTGGCCTGGCGCTGGCGGTCAGCCGCTAGCACAACTAGCGGGTTGGGTCTTAGCCGATCTGGTATAGGGGCCGTGGCTGACGGGGAGGCGACCGTAGAACCACGGTGTGGCTTTCCCCTTTCACCAGCCCCGTCTCCACGGGCAACCGCCTCGCAAACACCCTTTCTCACCTCCTCCTCCCCCCCCCATCCTGGCTGTTCGTCATGTGCGCGTCTAGAACCACTTCGACTGCTCGACAGCCATCTCTTGCACCAGACTCGTTGCTGGCAAGGGTCTTCGTATTCGACACTTCGACACTTCCACAGATTCACACCGATCCGGGCCCTCGCCTTTGAATGCGCTGTCGTGACTCGTAAGCCGCCGCCATGTTGGCTCTTCGCGACCAAGAGAACCTGGTGCATAATCACCAAACGGTCGCCGCATCAAAACCCATGAATCAGGGCTTGAGACACCTACAGCCGAAGACACCCGGAGCGCGAGCACCCAAAACGCCCTTCAAGATTCCATTGAACGACGAAAATGATCCGCTGGCTTTCGGAAAAAAGACTGTCAAGGGAGCAGGTAAACAGAAGGAAAGCATCAAAGATGCCTTTATGACTCCACTAGGTATGGTAGAGATGCTTTATCCCTACAACAGAAGCTGATCCATGTACTGATATGACGCGTTTTGTTTCCAGCTGACCCCCGTCAACGCGCCCCCTTGGGCATGAAAACCACCAATGCCAAAGCTAGAGGCCTACAGACCCCCGCCCCGCCCGGAGGCACCGCAAAGCCAGAGAAGTCTCTCAAAAGGGGCTCGACCCAGAGGGTGAAGAAGTTCTCCCCTTTCATCGAACAGGCGCAGCCAGAAACACACACCAAGCATGTGCAGGATGACGTTCCCGATATTGAGTACATGCCGCCCAGGCCTAAAGGTTGGTTACTCACTTCCTAGTACCAATCTATGGTATCTAACAGCAGCAGATCTTCCGGACTACCCTGAGGAAATTACCTACGATACCACGTTCCCTCAGTTTCAAGGGAGGAACCTTGCACGCGGGTTGGAAAGCGTGTATGGGGCTGATAATGAAATCGGACCTGATGGACTGACTAGAAGAGAGCGCAAATTCCATCAAGATTCGGCAGCCTGTGACAAACTGATCGATGATATGATCCTGAAGCAGGTTGAGAGTATCGGTTTCGAAGAGCCGTCTGAAACAGAACAACTGGAGGAGCCTGCTGTGGAAGAGACGGTGAAACGCCGTGTCGGAATCCGCCGTACCAGAGCGACTGCGGGCCTTACCAAAAGCACCAGCAATGTTTCCACCGTACGTGCTCGTGATGCCGCTACCGCCCTCTCGGGGACATACCGATCGGTTCCCCGCACCCGATCAGCTGCTTTGGCCAAACCAAGGACAAGGATTGCCACGTCCTTGTTTCCTACCAAACCGCCCCGAGCCCCAGACAACCCGTCAAGCATGCATCACACCGCAGCTGAAGCCAATTCCAAAACGACTCTGGGGTACACTCGAGGCCGCAAGGTATCCTCTAAGATGAGTAGCAGAACAGCTACCCCCGTCGAGCAGGACCCGGCCCCGAAGGGCATTTTATCTCCAGAGACTTACTTGCATCCTTCTGGCACGTTGTCTTTGGCCGATGGACTTCCCATCTTGGTTGCTGAAGAGGACCTTCCAGTTTACGATGAAGACGTGGAAGCTCAGGATTTTCAACTGACGCTGTGAGAGCAAATTAGCATAATGGAACAAAGGCCTACATTCCAAGGAGAGGCTTCGGTGTCTGGGTGGGTTTATTATTGTTTCGGTGGGTGCACGGTGTTTCAGATGGTGCTTGCTTTTGGTCCGTCTGCTTTTTACTCTGTGGTTGATGTGATTCTATTGTTGAACAAACCATGGTGGGCAAATAATCCATGTGCACACCGCAGCGTGGAAGGTTTCCAGGGGCGTTTTGTATGAAGTGATTTGATGATTATGATTACATGCAGCATTTAGCTTATGAGACTTTTTTATGACGTGGGGAAATGGGAGCTAAAGAGATCGACAGGCCAGGCCATTAAGTTACTGAGTAATTACAAGTAGCATTGTACATAGTAGCATTAGGTGCATCCAGCATGCATCAACTTAACAAATCTTTATGTACAGTAATGTTATCTGGATGGACACGGTATCCTCGGAATCAGTCGTCATCAGACGATGGAGAAGGACTTTGAAAGGCCACGACACCCATTACTAAGAATACAATGCGGCTGGTTATTCGCCTGGCAGCGTTTCAGCAGGGTGTGACGGTGTGTGCTTACCGTGGATGCATCGGTCTGGGTCCCGAACCTCAATCTCCATCGGATTTCCCTGCCGGGCGCATAATTGGAACAATAATAATAATAATAAATAGTTACCTAGTATTGGTAGTGTACCTTGACCAGGAGCTTGCAACAGTCTAGCCTCACCAAAGACATCAGATTAGACCTTAGAAGACCACCAGCCTCTTCTCACCGCTTCTCTCTCTCTTTCTCATTCTCTTTCACCCTTGCGAACAGCCCTAGAACAACTGACGAAGCACTAGACCCAAATGAAGTCAAGCTATCTTTGGCGTAACTTAGGCACTGTACATGTTGTACGGAGTACCTGGAGCTTCTATCCATACATCTGACTATTGTTGTTCAACAATTGGTAACTACCAAGCAGAGCCATCTTTAAGCATAGCTTATGGCTACCAATTGGTGAAAGACCAATTTAGGAATTGTTTTGACGTGTAAAGTAGAGACGCACCTACACAATCTGTACCATATGGAGTCGAGTGATAAATTGGAATGAAAGGGATCCGATGCTGCTCCTCCCCAATCTAGCAATCCATCCACATCCACCACATCCACTCGCTGCCGTCCAGACACTCGCCGCTCTCCCTCCCTCTTTTCCCATCCTTCCCTTTCGTCCTCTTCCTCTTTCCACCTCTTTTCTTTCCCTTCCCCCCCCTCCCTCCCTCCCTCCCTCCTTTCTCTCTCAATTCCCCCTCATCCTGTCAATTCGCCTCCTCCGTCATGACGGTTGTACATCCCGAGTCCCTTGAGGACTTCGAGTACATCGAAACTCCTCCCGCCTCGTGCATCACTCCCGCTGATGACTGTGGTGTGCGGACGACCTCCGTGAGTCGCTTTGCTGTCTCCCTTCTTTTATCCTCTGGCAATCCTTGTTCTTCTCATTCCAATGAGACCTCAGAGCCGTGGAAATCAAACACTGACTGTCAATGGTTTCCCTGTTTCCTAGTACCCGGCCATTAAAAATGCCCCTGTACCGGCCGATTCCCCCGGCAGCGATAGCTTCTCCAACACTCTGTTGTTCGCCCTATTGTTGCTGATCCCATGGTACTTCGCTCGCCAAGTTGGCGGTGGTTTCTACACCACCATCTTCTTTGCTATCTTCACCACTATCCCCATTCTCATGGCCTTTTGGTCTGTAGCTTCTTCCATCTCTCCCCGCAAGAACGAAAAGGCCAAGTATGCCGGTCGCCCCGTCGAGTACTACCTCAGCTTCCACAGCGAGCATGATCGCGCTGCCTATCGTGGCAAGAGCAAGATTCCCATGGAGGTTTTCTATGAAAAGTACTTCAACGGTGAGGTGGAATTCAAGTGTGACGCCCTGGAAGCCCTCGAGTTCCGTCACGACTGGGCCAATTTCCGTTTCACCATGGGTCTCTTCAAGCATTTCCTCTTCGGTTTCATTCCTGAGATGATCATGCACACTCGTTCCCAGGGTAAGTGACCAGGTGTCATTTGATTTTCGGGGAAACTAGGTTGCTGACTGTAGATGCGTCAATCAGATGAGGAACAGGTTCGTGACCACTACGATCGTGGCGATGACTTCTATGCTTGGTTCCTGGGTCCTCGCATGATTTACACCTCTGGAATCATCAGCGATATCAACCGTGAGGAGACTCTTGAGGAGCTTCAGGACAACAAGCTGGCTGTGGTGTGTGAAAAGATTGGCATTCAACCCGGTGACACCGTCCTCGACCTCGGTTGCGGTTGGGGTACTCTGGCCAAATATGCTTCGGTTCACTATGGCGCTCAGGTCACTGGTATCACCCTCGGTCGTAACCAGACTGCTTGGGGTAACAAAGGTCTTCGCAATGCTGGTGTTGAGGAATCTCAGAGCCGTATCCTATGCCTCGATTACCGTGACGCCCCCCGGGTGGACGGAGGTTACAAGAAGATCACCTGCTTGGAAATGGCTGAGCATGTCGGCGTTCGTCACTTCACTACTTTCTTGTCTCAGGTCTACGAAATGTTGGATGATGACGGTGTCTTCTTCCTTCAGATTGCTGGTCTGCGTAAGTCCTGGCAGTATGAGGACCTGATCTGGGGTCTTTTCATGAATAAGTACATCTTCCCCGGAGCCGACGCTAGCACCCCCCTTGGTTTTGTCGTTGATCGACTGGAGGCCGCCGGATTTGAGATCAAGGCTGTCGATACCATTGGCGTCCACTACTCTGCCACCCTTTGGCGCTGGTACCGGAACTGGATGGGTAACCGTGACAAGGTCGAGGCCAAGTACGGAAAGAGATGGTTCAAGGTTCGTGACTCTCCTCAATGATCACCACCGCACATGACTGACCAGCGTTTGAAGATCTGGGAGTACTTCTTGGCCTACTCTACCATCACCTCTCGCCAGGGTGGAGCTACCTGCTGGCAGCTTACTCTTGTCAAAAACATCAACTCCACTCACCGTGTCGAGGGCATTAATCGTCAGTTCGGTCTCACCGGCGCCCGCCAGTCCGCTATCGACAAGGTTGGCCACGGTGTTGTCCCCAGCGCTCACGTGCCTAAGAAGGCTTGAAGGGGTACTCCAACACTTATGCTGTAGGCCCTTCTGGTGCCTGGACTTGACAAATTTCCTGTTTCCTGGTTGTTGAAGACGCAGAGTTTGAATGACCTGGCGAAAATGGATATGGTCGCATGAATTTTCTTCAAGGTGGAGACCTAAGGAATAATGAGGTGCAGAAATGAAAATGGTTTGGAGACTGATAAGGGGTCTGTTTATGGGACACGAATGTGTGGGCGGGGTTCACAGAAATGACGAACTTAGTTACGTACAATGATTCTGATTTATATAACCAGTCTGGCTCAGACAGAGTCTGTGTGATTCAAATCAGAACAGCATGTATTAATGAGACACAATTGAATGCGACTGTGGTTGTAAGACGGATATTGACTTCTTCAAATCTGTAAGCGTCGAAGGCCTAGTTGTAACATGTGGGAAACGAAATTCTTATTTACATTGCTCGAAACGCCAGATGGCGGTATGTGTAGTCATGAATCATACAATGCTTTCGCCAATGAAGGCGAAAGTCTAGATCAAAAGGGCCATCCTCCATGCTCGCGGGCGTTTCTCAGTCTAGTCGTTTATACAGCTTCGCCTTGCTGCCTCCCGCACCCGAGCAGCAAGACGCCGCGGCCGCTGCTTCCGGGTGAAGAGTTGACTTGTTGAAGGCCTGAGATGACTGCGGCACATCGACGGCGGGGTTCTTGGTGAAGAAGCCGTCGGGACGCAGCATGACGCTGATACGTTCCATGGGCATGACGGGGAAGTCCTCAATGCGGGGATTGTGGGTCAGTCCGAATGCTACGGAAGGATGGCATGTTAGTCCATTGTACATTACTTTCTCAAGGTGATGCGATACACATGGGAGGGGGAACTTACTATGCCAGAGAACCACGTCCTCATCCTCGGTTGGATCGTTTCTCTTGACCCATGTCTCTACGCCGTCTGCGCGGTGGCTTTGGTTCGTGAATTCGCCTGCCGCGTAAAGCTCCTCGTCCCGGTACTTTGTGACCCAAATGGGCCGTGTAGCGAATTCAGCCCGTTGATGTCCGATCGAGTTCTTGCTTTGGATAAGCATTTGGCTGGGTGCGGCGTGGAGCTTGTATGCCACGGGCTTGTAAGTGATAGGGTTGATGCTGCTGTCATTGCGAATTTTGAAAACTCGGCTTCGGCTGATATCAAGATCTGCGGCGCTGGACTTGCTGATGACAGTTTGCTGAGTAGTGTATCCCACAAAATAGGGGTTCTGGTCATCCTCGGGTAAGGGGACACTGTCCTCATAGAAGACGGTATTCTTGAAGCCGTCGAGGGCGGGATCAATCCGGAACGAGAACATATGTTGATGGTAGGGAGCCATAACACCGGGGCCAACATTTGTACCCCATCTAACAGTCTTGCCGTCTTCGTTATCAAACGGTACCGTAGACAGAATGCCTGTAGCACGGACTTCAAGTTCGACGTTGGCCGCCTGATCGAATATGTAGGCGAAGATGTATTCATAGTTAGCAACAGTGCAGATCATCTGCATAACAAGCTGACGATTGCGGACAACTGTTGCCGCATTAGTTCTGTAGTTGGTGTGCTTATGTTGAATACCATTGTCCTGTTCGTGCATGCAGATAATGTTCTTTAACAGGACTGGGTTGCCCTTGGAGTCGGCTCGGTAGCCATCAAAGTATTTGATGTGGCCTAAGCAGTCACAGCCGAGCGAGAGCTGATTGGCGTTGAGACCGAAACCAACATCGCCAACATCAAAGGCCTGCTTGCGATGATAAGGGGCGCGAGGGTCTATGCGGATCAGATTAGCGATAATTTTGAACAGGTACGTTGGGGTTAAAACCCACCTCCATAGGGCACCGTCATCTCCGAGACCGAGAGACGGTAGAAAACACTGCGATTGTCATATGTGACATTGTACAGAACCATACCCTCCCGGTTGTTGAAGCCGACCCTGAAACGCCACTTTTGCCAGTAAACAAAGTTGCCGTCCACGTTGAAAGAGGGACCTTCTGGTTGCTGGACAATGTAAGGTCTGAGATCCGTGCGAACAGGCTCATCAAGGAGATCGTGAGCATATTGCACAGCCTTGACAGGCTTCCAAGCCTGCGTCTCAGTGAATGAATGATCATCGCCTCCTGGTAGATAGTCCATGCGGATCAATTCGTGGGTAAAGGCGTCGAAGACGGGTGAGAATTTGCATGGCAGGGAGTAGTGGTTATTTTGAGGGTGGTCGACTTCCATCATGTACATGAAGCATTGGAACATCCGACGTGTCTCAGTCTGGTTCTCAGTGCCGTACATCCATGGATCATTGCACACAGCCATTCCCGGGGGCAAGTTAAGCTTCGCGATCTCTGCCTGCACAGCCGGGTGCTTCATGCAGACTTCTTCAATCACAGCAAGTTCATCGATATCGACGGGAGGCTGTATGCACATCAATGTCAGTGCTCAATACAAAGATTATCGTAGATGATGATGCGCATACCTGAACGGTCTTAGGGAGCACTTTAGTTGAGACAATTGACGCGGTGTCAGCATTGATGAGCGCCTTGCAACATTCAAGAGTATCGAGGCGATGAAAGTATGAGTATAGGAGGCGGGTGGGCTTGCGCGGTAGCGGCTGTCCTAGACGTTCGGCTTCAATGTATGGGGCAACCTCATGCTTGATGGGTTCGTGAATATCGATCCGATTGTAGCGAAGCTTGACACCAGCGAAAGCATTTTCCAAAACCCGAACCGCTAGTCTGATTTCTCGAGGAGTGACTGGATCGAAGGGATGAGGGCCACTCGATGCACTCAATCGAGGGCTGGGTTCAGTTGCGAGAGACATCTTGGGGTTGTATTAAGGAACCAGAAGAAAAGTACTGGTTTGACCATTGAGGGAGGGAGGAGGAGGAGGAGGAGGAGGAGGAAGATATTGAAGGGCCTTTAAGTAGTTCCAAAGGCAAAGGTTCTTTTTTCCACATTTCGCAAGCAGCAGCAGCAATAGCTGTAGTAGCGTTGAGTTGATCCAGAGCTTCCACATTAAGGAGATTGAAGATTATTGACCATGGGAGAGTCTGGATGGACTTGCCTAAAGCGGAAAGTAGGCTGGGGGTAGTGGGGGGAAGTGGGGGGAAGTGTTTATCTCGCCGATGAAACATCATCCTTCAATCGCTCTTCTCACTTCTCTTTCGCTCTCCCCACCGCGGCTATTCCAGCTACTCATAGACTGCGAGGATGAGCATCATCATCATCATACACGGCAATTTCATTAGTCACACGGTATGGTCTCTCGTACCTGGCATGATGCTCTTCGGAGCCCGAGGGGTGCGAGAAAATTCCAGAGGCGATAAGAAATGTTCGTCCCACTCTTTCCTTTATCTGTCGCTCTTATCAGTCTACTTACTGACTACGGTACAGTACGGAGTACTCCGTACTACTACGGGAAATCGAAAGAGCCGACGCCACTATCTTCGTCTGGTGATGAGTAGCGTCAATTCTTCCTGAGCAGGCTGTACTCCGCTGTACTTACGCAGTACTAGGTACCTTCTGTACTGTACTCCGTACTGTACACCCAGTTGTCACGGGTCTCCCTTGGCAATCCCAAGAGGGGAAGCCCAGGCGATAACGTGGGCGCATCACTTACCCTTTCCAGTTTAGTGCCATCAAGGAAATCCATCTCCGCCGTGTCATCAATCCATAACTAACTCAACTCACTACTCTCGCTCACTGTCCACCCCCTCGCCACTTTCGATCAGTACCTGAATCTGAAGATACTAGCCTCGATGCTACCTGCATTGGTTAGATCTTGTGCCTCAAAGAGCGAGTCCATATGAGTACTTGATACGTGCTTGTGGGGATTCTCTCCCTGCTAAATCAATCGGACCAGTTCTGACATAGAACTTGTACAACATTCATTTACTCAGTACACCGCCAAAGCTCAGCGTTTCGTTTCATTCCTACCGGTCCTCGGGTTTTCGCCCATGCTAGCCTTATAATGTGGGACGACACTATGACTGGAGACCGACCACTACCTCACGCGGCTGCAAACCCATTGGAGGCACAATTTCAGGTCGTTAGTAAGAGAAGATGCAGGAGAGAGGGCGGGAAATGGACACGCACTGGCTGTCTGACATGTAAACGTCGCCGGAAAAGATGTGACGAATCTAAGCCTGGGTATGTCTAGTGGTCGATTACCTTCCTTGTTACTGACTGAACTCGTTTATCAGATGTCGTAGCTGTGCTAGATTAGGGCTACGGTGTGAGGGATATGGCTCAATATGGGCAGAGCCCTTGAACCCGTCAGCACAGGTCTTCAGTCAAACAAAACCAACAAAGCGCAGGAGACTTAGCACATCGTCTTCCATTTCCTCATCCTCCTTGGGACGAGCAAGTGCGAGCTCCCCATGCTCCAGCTCCTTATGGCTACATTACCAACCAACTACCCCTACCACATTCTCAGATTCTAGTGATAGCGATATGTGTTTATCGAACGTCGATGACACTATGGATGAGGTTGACCAAATGCCAGCACATACCACTGCCGAGAATGGTGACCTCTCTATAATGACACTCACACCCTGCAAACCCCTCAGTCATCTTTCGCACTCAGAAACGCACTATCTTCAATACCACATGGAGCTCGGCTCCAAGTTACTCGCAAACCTTGAGAGCGCCGACAACCCTTTGCGGTCTCTGATCATTCCTCGGGCCCTATCATCCTCGCTCCTTATGAAAGCGTTATGCGCAGTATCAGCGACGCATTGTGCGAATCGAATAGCTGCCCATTCAGAAGCCCAAACTGCTGCCACAATGTATTACATTCAAACCCTGAATGGGCTGCAATCTGTGCTCTCGGAATATCCCACTGGAAGATTCCCTGATGAAGCTATTCTCGCGGTGGCTTTACTCTGCAAATACGAGATTGTCCGTGGAAGCGTTAAGCAGTGGGTAGCGCATCTGAATGCTCTTCAGAAGCTAGTCATTGCACGGGGAGGGTTTGGGGCTTTGAATCATGATACCCGGGAGTTCTTGATGGGCTTGTATGTCGTCAGTCTCATGGAGAAAAAGGCCATACTGACAAAAAATAATAGCTACATTTATGCTCATAACGTTGCTAAAATCAGCAATCGCAAGCAAATCACCTCCAGCATGCTTGATATGGAGGACGTCAGGATCACCAAGCTCGATATATACATTGGCTACGCGGAAGATCTTGTCAAACTCTGCGCGAGGATAGCTGATCTACCTTCCCTGAGCCATGACCCTGTAGCTTTGGGAATCGAAATTCATGCAATGTGAGCCGCCTACTTCTCTATAGCCTCTCCCCACCCGTCATACTTTCGACCCCACAGACGTGCATATATAGCTGATACATACCCCAGTGATACCCTACTGCATGATTGGACGCATCAGGACATAAGGTACATCATTCCCGAGGGCATCACAGAAATGAACCTCTGTCGTCTCCGCATGGTCGCAAATTGTTTCCGCGATGCGGCATACATCTACCTCCATTCAATACTGGAGAAGATGAGCAAGGGTATGAAAACCACCTTCACTGCAGGCCCTTGGTCAGCTTTGATCACTATGACGAGGTCGGATGCCCTGCAGATGCTTCTGGACAGGATCCGAACGGCCTCACCCCTCGATGCCCACTGCGAATATTCGGCGCTCACATTTCCTTTGCTCATCGCGGGCTGCGAGATCAGGGTACCCGATGATAAAGAGCTTATCATGACATGCTTGAGTAGCCTTGAGGTCAACTTCGGGATTGGGAATGTTAAACGAGCGAAGGAGATGCTACAAGCTCTATGGGCTATGGAAGGAGTGCATTGGCTGGACTTGCTGGATCAATTACAGTGGGATCTCATACTGGCTTGATATGGGAGATCGATTTTGGAGAGGGTATGGACCTCCGGAGGCGGAGAGGTATGCCCATAATGAACAATTTTATGAGTCCAAGGCATATAAGATTATCTCTTAGCCAGGTGATAGAATGATGATGCGCGACGGCGCCAAAGTTTGAATCACCAGCGCAATTGTTATATTTGGCTAGAATTGTAAGGGTATCTTCATGTCGTCGTGGCGTAAGTACAGGACAAAGATGGTCGAAGCGCCCAAGAGGCCCAAACTCAACTTATGGGCGTCATAAAAAGAAAGATGCTTCACTCAAAGGTCAATCTGAAAGGTTTGTGCACGATGCTTCGCAACGGATTTGTAAACTGAGATCAGCTCAATCCCATATTCACCTCGTCGCCTAGCCCCAATTCTCGCTCTGCCCGTTCGGTTCCTCCTGCCGCTCGGGCAGCCCATCGATCCAGCTGATCCTGCGCTCGAGTGATTTCCTTTTCTCGGAGGCTACCGTCTGGTCCCTGGCTGCTGCTGTAACTGGCGGTGCCGGAATAATTGGACAGTTTTCGAGAGTGAGAGATATTAATCGGCCTGGAAGGGGCTCTCCCGGATGGTGGTGGATTGGTACTATTGGCAGACGTTATTCTTCCAAGATCAACGGAGGAGTTGTTGGTGGAGGTTGGTGGAGCAGAGGAGAAGCTGCTGTTCTTGATGTCGCTTACACTCTTCGTGCTCCCGAACCATTGGCGTCTCCGTGACTTGGAGGATGTCGAAGGGGCCAGGCTATCGGTATCGCATCCACCGCTACTATCCGCCGGATGCGCATCCACGGTGCCGATTGGTTTCTTTTTCTGTTTCTCTGCCTCCAAGGCTTGGGACAGACCGGATGTCACTGCTGTAGATGTGCCCTCGGCTGCTGCAGAAGGCACTTCAACGAGTTCAGCGTCGCGACACCATTTCCGACGACGGGTGTATCGGTCCCAGCCGTCCTGGCCACGGCGACCCTCATTCCACTGCAGAATATTAGCTAGACTGCCTGTGTTGGAATTGAGTCCAAGGAACCAAACTTGCCTTGTTGTCGTAGTAGATCCACCCCCCACCGTCAGAGGACTTGGCATCGGAGTGTCCATTTTGGTCATCGGCCCCTTCGATATGCCACTCGCTGCCATCTACCCACCGCCACTGTGCATTCCCACTCTGAACGCCAGGCAGCTCAAATTCGTCCTTTGCAGGTACCGGATTCAGATGCTCGTCGGTCCAGGCAGCACGCTCGGAGGGGAAGAGAGAGTAAGTCCACCCGATGCCCAGCCAGCGACGCTGGTTCTCATAGATGATGAATGTGAATCGGACGCCGGAGGAATCCCCGCGGCGTCTCGTGGCGATGTTCACCGCATGCCCGTGACTTTGCATCACGGCCGATAATGTCTTTTCCACATCCGACGAGAAAGACAGTCCAGTAATCATGGAACAGATTTTGCGGATGGTCAATGAACGCCATAAGATGACTCGACAAACCCTTGCCGGTCGGGAGTGATAGGTGATGATGATAGTGCCAAAGATCATGACTACACGACGAGTGGTGATCAAATACAATGGCGGGAGGGTTAAAGCAATCCAGAGAGGCGTCACAAATAAGATCCGGAAGAAGAGAGTAGTAAGAGCTGGCCGGGTGGTGGCAGATGTAGCCGTCCTTTGCGTTGATAAGAATTCGGTCAGCTCCACGAGGGGTTCCAACAGTATGTTGCACCGAGTTGTGAATGTCCTCAGAGTTTCGACAATCTCATCTAGGGTCTCGTTGCCATGAGGAGAGCTGTCAGATATGGCTCTTTGATGGCTCTGTTTCTCAGCAATGTGAGCCCTAGAGGACAAGGGCGAGTATCGTCTCCAGTACATGCCCAGAATGAGCCCGACCACCAGCAAGAGTGGCCCTGCCCACAAGATGATGACCTCGCCATAGAGGACCAAGGTCCAAAACACGGCCACAAGTAAGAAACTCTGCCATCCGTCCCCGGTTGTCCATGTGAGCAAACCCACGAGCTTATTTAAGGGTAGAATAAAGGGGTGCGAATAAGCCAAAGCGCGGGTTATCTGAGGCGGAGTGGCGACTAAAAGAGGGGACTTGCGGTGTACAATTATACTTGAGCGTTGTCTCGAGGTTAATGATGAGCCGGAGATGGTAGTAGGAGAGAAAGCAGCGACCGTCGGAGGCTGAGAGTCAGCATGGTCCTGCGCAGAAGAAGATGACGGGGCCATGGAATCTATCCACGGAAGTTCTTCTATCCCAGCATATCAGTATTTGGTGAACGGCCGACACGAGAGGGATATAACGAGGACTCTTTGAGGAGCGTTGAGGATGCGTTGAATGTCTTACATACCGAGTGCTGCCATCCAACAACAGAGACGTCATATGCATTCGCCAAGGGCATTGCGGGCGGTGAGCGGAGAAGAAAGTGAGGAGGTCGCAAGGACGAGCAAGTACGGCGAAGTAGAAGAGGAAGAGGAAGGAGGAGGCGGGTGTGGGGGAGAAGAAATAGGAGAAGAGAAGGGACAGGCGAGAAGCTCCAGCAGGGGCGGTAGGTAGAATTAGTATTCAGTAAGTGGAAAGCCGATCCATCATTCTTCAAATTGCGGGGGAAAGCACACAAGAAGAAGTTCGAATTGAAGCTGCTAAGTCGTAGTCCATATGTTGGTTGTCTGGTCGGGAACATGTGACAGGGACTTCTGACCGAGCGATTAGCGATTGTACGGGGTAATGTATCACTGTAACTATGAGCCGTATTGTACTGTAACATACCAGACGTCACCAGCACTTCCAGCACTTCCCCGGTTCGGACTAAAACCAACCGCCGAAATTTTCCCTCTCTGTCTGTTTCCATTGCCATCCAAACCTGGCTCAACCTCCCCTTCAACCAGACCAGACAACGAATTCTCACCTCAACCCCCCTCCCCCTCCCCACTAGATCGGCTCTTACCACTACGCATCATGGTACGTGGTCGGCCAAGTTTTATTTTCCCCTTGCTCTCCTGATATCATTCTGTTTCCAGACTGACGTTTCCCGCTCTTCGCTATCTTCTAGGCCCATCGCATCGTCACCCAAGTTGTCGTTACGGGCGCCCGCGTCTTCGGTCGCGCCTTCGCCGAGGCCTACAAGCAAGCTCAGGCCTCCTCCAAGTACGCTGCCCAGACAGGCAAGAAAGTGGGCGGCGGGGCCGCTTCTGGGTTGACCCTCGACGAAGCCTGCAAGATCCTCAATGTCAAACCCCCACAGGGTGGTGAGGCCAACCTGGAGCAGGTGATGGAGCGCTTCAAGAAATTGTTCGACATGAACGATCCTCAGAAGGGCGGAAGCTTTTACCTCCAGAGCAAGATTCTTCGTGCCCGTGAGCGGTTAGAGATGGAGGTCCGACAAGCGGAGCGCCATGCCGCCCAGGAGAAGGAACTGCAGGAGGGATGGAAGCCCAAGGTGTACAAGGATCGGTGAAAAGCTTGAAGCTACTACAATGGGAAGCTTCCACATCTCGAATCAGCCCTCTCTCCTCCCGGTTCCCTCCGCCCACGCGTTCGATCGGTTCCGAGGCCGGTAAAAGAAGGCTTGATCATGCCAATCGTCCTCAACTGAACGGTTTTCGAGACTTTGCCGACCTATTTCGACTCCTCCCTCCGCTTCCGAGGTGTCTGTTTTTTCTTCGCAGCATAGCATGGCGTTTTTGGTGAATCCAAGGTTTTTTTTGGATTGGAAGACTTGTTCTAGATTCCCTCGATTTCGATGGCGTGTCGCGCCTATCCGTGTCGGACCCAGCACTTGAGTGACAGAAGGGTACTGCTGTTACTGAAGCCAAACCTTTCAGACGGACAACTGTTACCTCTCGATGCATCGGGTCCGAAACGATATTTGTTGTGTACATTATTTGAAGAGGTGGGACTTCAAGCCGACAGGGTCAGAGTGGGCCTTGCTCGCCTCGTATGCTTTTTGTTCCTCTTTTGTTGATTCTCCCCTCCTGTACTTCAAGCGCTGAAAGGCGATGGCTTATGTGGCTGTAGTTCGACCATCCACAACGTGCATATGTATAAATAAGATCCATGCTTTGTTCCTGTCTCTCAGTCCAGCAACGTTGCAAGAAACACCGACTTCACGGCTTTACTGTAGTCTTTAGTGCGATTTACCTACTCTCAGTAACCCCCAGGAGGTGTATTAAGTATGTACGACCCATGAGATCAGGGACAATTCTCCGGGGTTGTGTCGGAAATGTTTGCCTGCCCCCTCCCTCCCGTCCCCGCGTCGGCGCCTTCTTATCTCCGCAACGTATTTTTCCATCTTCCCCTCACTTGGTTATTTCAGGCTATATAAATTCCCAGAGTTTTGCTACTGCACTTCCTTTTCTTTCCTCCAACTTTCTCGCCAATCTCTACCATTAGAGGATAAGACAGACACGAAGGAACGAAAGGAACGAAGAAACAATGGGTCGCCCTTCGACACCCCTCTCGACGCATCTGCCGCCCCTGATCATGGGCACGGCGACATTCAACTCCCAATATAACCGCGACCCGTACGCACTCCCGACCACCGAGCTGGTCCACCGCGCTCTCACCGACGGCGTGCGCGCCTTCGACACGTCGCCATACTACGGCCCGGCCGAGGAGCTCCTTGGGCGGGCGCTGGCCAGCGAGGCCGTCCGCGCCGCATTCCCGCGCCACAGCTACCAAATCCTCACCAAGGTGGGCCGGATCGCCTCCTCGTCGTTCGACTACTCGCCGCGGTGGATCCGCCGCAGCATCCGCCGGAGTCTGCGGCGGCTGCACACCGACTACCTCGACGCGGTGTACTGCCACGACGTCGAGTTCGTGTCGCGCGCCGAGGCGCTGGAGGCGGTGCGCGAGCTGCGCCGCATCCGCGACACTGAGGGCACCATCCGCTACGTCGGCATCTCGGGCTACCCGGTCCACGTGCTGTGCGAGATCGCCGAGCTGGTGCTGCGCGAGACCGGCGAGCCCCTGGATCTCGTGCAGTCGTACGCCAACTTCACCCTGCAGAACACCCGGCTCCGCAGTCAGGGCTTGCCGAGGCTGGTGGCCGCCGGCGTGGACGTGGTGCCCAATGCGTCGCCGCTGGGCATGGGTCTGTTGAGGAGGGACGGCGTCCCCATCGGGAGCATGGGGGATTTCCACCCCGCCCCGGATGGGTTGCGGAATGCCGTCCTGGCAGCGGGCGCGTGGGCGAACACCCAAGAGGCGGAGAAGCTGGAAGTCATCGCCATTAGGTTCGCGTTGGAGGCCTGGTTGCGCGACGGGGCTCAGGTTGGCGCGATGGGGCCGCCTCTTGCGCGGGCCCCTACCGCTGACTCTGGTTTGGTCTCTGTGGCTTCCAATGGGACTGGAGAGCGGCTGGGCGTCAGCGTGATGGGCGTCAGCAATGTGAATGAGTTGGATGAGACGCTTAGCGTGTGGCGAAGTATTCTTGATGGACTGGAGAATGGTCAAGACAAGCAGCAGCAGCAGCAGCAGCAGGAGCAGACCCCGTCGGACTGGTCCCAGGATCCTCGGCACCGCATCGCATCTCTGGCGCAGCGGATCCAAGCTATCCTCGGCCCGGACTGGGTGGACTACACGTGGGCCAGCCCAGGACCTGACTTCGTCAATACTCTACCTGCTGATCACCTGGCATCTCTTGAGAAAGCTGAAGATGCTGCTGCGGAAGCTAATTAGTCGGGGCGATGGAAACCATTCTGCGACGCCGCCTGTCGAGACAGCGATTTGGTCTTCTCATCAGATTCACGATAGTGATTGTGATGGAAACTAATCGGTCTGCCCGGCTGCCACGCATTCCCCATCCGACAGGGGCTTCGGGTGGGTTGCCTACATGTATCCTTCATGAATATCGAACGATAATCTGAAATGACTCATGGTGTATCTGCCGCCTTTCCACTTGCATATTCAAGTGACCAAATCTTTGACAGGTCTTTCTAAATTCCTTTGCAAGCCCTGGTCCACATCTCCTTCAACCCGCAGCATCCTCCCCAAGGACTCGCATGTAGCGCTTCCTTGATGAGAAAGAGGTGGGAAAGGAGTGTGTAGAAAGAACCAGAGACACAAAGAGTCTCCTCGGCTGTACCATTTCGATTTGCTTCTAACTCATTGCTGCTGCTGCTGCTAGTAGCGTATTGCCTGCCAGTCAGACACTGAACAAGTCTTGCCCCTAATTTCGGCTTCGGTAAGGAGAGCCCCTGGTCTCTGTGACAAGGACCTCATTGCAGAGCGAAAAGACAGGATATCTCCCACTGCGAATCGGCTGAGGCAAGTACGTCAGTAATTCTGCACACATGTTAGCCCTGTCGAAACTCCAAGATCTCCCCATCAGAAATTTCGATCAATGAGAAACGCGAACCAAGCTGTGAGATCCCAGGCGCAGCCTTATTACTCCCATGGACCACAGAGAGACAACAACAGCCCAGCCCAAGCACTTCCTCCCATAACGCCTTCCAAGTCTACATAACTGGGGTATCTAACGCTCAAAAAGACGCAAGTAGAATAGATAACAGGAGAATGCCACCATGAGGAATACATCGTCGTCATCACCAAGCATATGACATCGATCCACTTGCCGATGAATCATGAGGAATTGTACAGACAACATGCGCTCGACTGTACCATGCTATGGGTTTAGTCTTCGCTAGGTGTGTTGGACTCTTTCTCGCGTTGCATAAGATCCCGATCCATGTCTGACTGGGTCTTATACCCACCAAGACTCATTGCTTGCTCATTGGTGATGGAACTGGGAACAGATGGAAGGTCTGGTCGTAGTCGCCTGAGACGTGCCGCACGATCTCGCGCCGCTTGTTGCTTCTTTTGCAGCTTAGTAACCTTTTCCTTCTCCTTCTCCTTCACGTGCGGAGGGGAATGGGGAGGCAGAGGGGGTGGTGGCGGGGCGGTATTAGCCGGGGGTGAGCCTTGAGGTGGGGGTGGGGGTGTGGGAGGCTGATGGAGATGAGCGAAGCGGGGATCATTGTCGAAGATCTGGCGCAGCTGCCACCTTTGCTCGGTATATTCGTCGTAGTTTGCCGCAATGATGGTTTCCAAAATGCTGGCCTTGGGATCCTCTGACCTGGCAGTTGTGATCATTCGCGCCTTGAGCCGTCTGTAAGCTTCAGCGAAAGACCGGAAGATCAAAGCAATCTCTCGTGTGCCGCCAGAAACGTCATTATCGGCATTATTGGGATCTTCGATCGAGAGACGTGGGTTGTTATCTCGGGAGCCGTAGACCTTCTGGAGCCATACCGTCAGCTCTGTTGTTCAGCTAGTTGTAAAGGCACTTACCTTGTTGTAGTAACTAGGCGGGTTGAAACGGATGGCAACGTTTTCATAGTCAAAATGCTTGCCGTAGAATTCGAAGAAATCCATGAGCATGCTGCCTAGGTTCGGTGCCGAGTGACCATAAGGCATGTGTTGCAACAAGCTTGTAACAAGACAAGTAATCGAGAATCCACCCAATCCACCAGTAGGCACTTCATTGAGTCCTCGAAGAAGGAGGAACTGCTTGATCACGGACACAAGAACGGGCATTGCGGGGTACTCGGCCTTCCACTGCTTGAAGGTTTCATTGGCAACCAGTCCACTGTCGTTGTCAAAGGACAGATCAACTCTGAGACCCGTAGTCTTGTCCACGAATTTGAGGATGGGCACACGAGCATGAGCGATCGTTTCAATTGAGTTGGGAACAGCTATGTTCTGGTTCTTCAGAAATGCAGCAAACGCGTAGATTTGACCTTTCCGCTCGCCAAAAGTCTTGATCCCATGGCGCATAAAGTTCGTTGAAAGTAGGACCAGATCTATATCCGCAGTGGGAAGATAAAGGCCGGACGCAAAGGAACCAAAGGGACGCAGTTGCACACCGTAGTACCTGCTCTGAAATGCAGTCTGCAGTCTAGATACCAAGTCTTCTCGCACGATTTGCTCATAAGACACCGGCTTCACCCAGTGATAAAAGCTTAATATTTCGTTGTGTAATCTGTCGCAGAGTCAGCGGAAGGCAATATCCTACTTAGATTGAAGATCGGCACCCACCTGGTACCCAAGTGTAAGGTAGGCGCCATATGATGTAGCCAGGGCGCACCCGATTGAAGTGGGCGCACCCTCCATTCATCAGTAATCGAACCATCATTATGGAACCGACTCAGTGGCTTGCCGGTCTTCTTCGAAATGCCCTTCAACTCGTCATCATATGTTCTCTTTCGACTGCCCAGCGCCGAATCTCTTCCGTCAAGCTGACGCTTCGGGCCGGTAGGCGCGTTCTCCGGGGGGTTCCTGTCTTCATCCTCATCACCACCCAGCCCACCAAGTGAGATGAAGTCCTCGTTGGTAGTTACTGCATCCTTCTGTGCGGTCTGGGTCGCGGTCGCAGCAATCCGGGCCTTGCGGATTAATTTGACTACATCCACTCGCTTTGACTGACTATCGTCGGGCGGAGGCAGCGCAGTATAAGGATCAGGGTTGGACCACCTAGGAGTGGGCGCCGCAGGAGGGGCGGTATCCGTGGTACTGTTGGACTCGATCGCGCGTTTCTTGCGTGGATGAGTCGCATCCGCATCGTCATCAGAGGAAACGTCCATATCCGCCTCTTCGCTGTCGCTGAGGTTTTCTATGGAAGCAAACTTCAAGCCAGGTTTACTGTCCGACGTTCCCTGTGCTAGCAGCTGCTCTGGTGTAGCTTCTCTTCTGGTTCTCAGTAGCGGACGCTCGGAGGTACCAGGACGCGGATAACGAAAGGTGAATTCCTGCTTGGGGCGATACGATGACCGTCGATCATTTCCCCGGAACTCATAGGCCGGCGGCATGTTGATGAAAGAAAAAGCCCAATACTCAGGGACGAAACGCGACTGGACCTTGAAGTGAATGAAGGAAAGAGATGGCGCGTGTTCTACCGTGTTCGATCCGTCGGTTTCATTGTGGTTTTTTTTTCCGTCTCTTTGGGAAGCGGACGGGAGCGCATCGTATCGGCCTATTTCAGGAAGGCGGTAGGTGGGTACGTGAGCGGACATGTAAGTGAATAATGGGAGTAAATTGGGAACCAAACGTCTGCAACTGCTCCAACCTAGAGGAGGCAAGTGATTTTCACCAAGTGATTACAACTACTTTCTCATTAGTTATTTATAGTCTTTAACCTGGCTATCAACCACCTACAGCTTACCCCCCGCTCCATTAGACTGGCTATTAATCTTCGGGTCCGCACTGTCTAAGACCTGTTTGTAGCCGGTCGATCAAAGTCTTGTCCAACGCCATCTCAGCAAAACTAACTCTCGAGGTCGCCCACTCTAGCCATTGGCTTGCTCGCGACCCCTCATCTGCATGAAGCAATCCGACGCTGACATCCATCAACAAGGGTCTTTCATCGCTATGCCAGAAGACCGAGGCTCCACAGCGGCTGCAAAACTCTCGATAAACGCCCGGACTACTTTCAAACCGCTGCATGGTGCCTGCACCGAATTCGAACGGTGCTTTGCGGGCATCGAGAAGATTGGCGTTTGGGATGAACGCCCATGGTTGGATTGGACACCCGCTGGCTAGACGACAGGACGGACAGGCGCAGGTCCCAGCTAGATACCTGGTGTTCGCATTCCGTAGCCACCACTTCACATCGGCAGGGTTTTCCGATGAATTGGCATAGTACGGAACAAGTAGATCCGACCATGGAGAGCTTGCCTCCGTGGAGGAAGCGTCCGGTCGAGTAACGTAGAATTCGATACCTGCGCAGTGACACTGCCCTCGCAGTTCCATGGAGTCCTGCGGCGAGCGCTCGATATCCGCCTTCGCCTCCGAGCAGCTTCTATCACTATCACTATTGGAGTAAGCACGAAGCCAGCATGTCGCGGCCATGGTTGCAGGCTCCCCCTCGAGGAAAGAAACCAGGCCACCATCGCGCGTTTCAGAAGCCCGCCAATGCCGCACCGATCGAGTCCGAGGCGAGTTCGCATTGTCCACCAGCAACCCGGCTGCCACGAAATATCGTTCCGAGGGCCTCGAATACGCCAGGGCATGGGCGCCGCAGGTTTTACAGAAATACCGAACTATATCCTCGGACTGCTGGTACTCGTGCATGCCGTCCAAGTTCTGTGGCCTTGCTTGTAGGGGATGGTATGCCGAGCACAGCATGCCTGTAGTCGTGCGACAGGCGGTGCAGTGGCAGAGGTTCAGGGTTGAATGATCTGTAGACTGCTCCAGACTGACATCCTGTGCAAGACTCCCGCATAAACACGAGATGGCACACTGCATCATACTTGGATATTCCTAGCTTCGTCGTTGGCTGCAATCTGGAGCATACAAATCCTATTGCACCCAGTCAGACAGACCCGTCGAGACAGGAAAGGAAGGATAACAACATGAAAGAGAATAGCGTTATGAGCGCCCCCCGAGGCAGAATTAATACTAGTACCTACTTTTCTTGGTTTCAATACTGTACATACACTGCCTGTGGTAAGTTAGTGGTTGGTGGGCAGCGCCGGTTCTCAGTTAACCAAAATCAGCCTGACCTGCAGAAATGTGCTCATGTCTGGGGCCCGCTAAGATGATGAGAAGAGGGCCACGGTCGGTGAGTATAGTACAGTACAGCAAAGTTACTATTCGTTGTTGAGGATCTGTTTATTTAGGTAGTAAAGTAGTCATGGCCTGGCGAGGTATAAATACCGGGCTGAATGACCCCGCCATTAAGTATCTTTTCTCCCGTGCCACAGACCACAATAACAACTTTCTCCTTCCTTACTCCTCTCCAAACAATCAGATTCAGGGATACTCCTTGTTCATCTCACCCTTTTTCTTTAACACCTTTCTACTCTTATCATCATGGGTAAGTGAGCCTATCTGTTTGGCTTTCTTGCTTTCTGTTTCGTCATGTTCGTTGATGGTTGTGTGTGTTTGTGTGAGGGCCTTAATGCGCAGCGGGGTAAATTCAATGGCGGGGTTCATGATTATCCATGACCCATGCATGACTTTCCACTGCCTGCCTTCGGACATCGCGGCTTTTTTATTCTTTTCTTTGCCTCTGCTAGTCATCATGGATGACTTGTCAGCCACGTTTGCTAAATATCGCTCGTCCCTTGACAGGTTCCGACCACGGTTGCAGCTGCGGCGCCTCTTGCCAGTGCCCTGCCGGCCAGTGCAAGTGCCCGGTATGTTCACCTGCATCCCTTTCAGGTTAAATGATGATATACCTGAATCTGGCAGGCTGACATCTTTGAACCTCCTCAAGAAATAAACTAGGTGCGGAGTTGAGCTCTGCGGTGAACAAGTCAAGATGGATCTGGTCCACGGTTCGGAGGGCCTTTCCTAGCTCCATGTACATATTAGATCGATAAGATCTATGGCCATACAAAGATCAAAATCAAATCACAACAGAGGACAATGACCCTACCTACGACTTAACCTGTCTTCAAGTACATAGAGGAATCCAAAGCCGGTAACTCAGCTACGCGCGTTAATCATTCGAGTCCTACGTAGCACGACGGATTCGGCATGTCTGCCACAGTCGTGCAACCCGAGCTTCGGGGAAATTTGATCTCAGTGCTTGAAGAAGCCGCCATACTCGGAACACAAAATTTATTGGTCAAATGGCTTCTGATCATTTCTGTAAAGGCTCCGTCTTCTTCATGGTTGCACCAATCCGCCGCACATGCCAAGGCTCATCAAGAAAGTAAAGAAACAAGAGACATGCGCATTTCAAAACAAAACAGTCTCATCCCACATCACTCTCCGCCAGTCAACAAATAACCATGGCCATAGTTCCGATAAGCACGAAAGAAGTTCATCAGAGATCGGAGATCGCACAGTCTCCCGCATTGAGCGGGTTATAGGACGATGCGTTTAGTGCTTTCCCCCCCAGATGTTAGCTTCCGAGAGTACTTTATCAGGCTGGTATGGTTTCCAGTCGCGAGTCATGTAACCCAAGCCATGTGGTGATACGTACAGAGCAGCTGCCACAAGAGCAGGAGTTGCAGCTACCAGCGCAGCTGGTGGCGCAGGAGTTGCAGGTGCACGGAGACATGATGATAGTTTGGATGTGAGGTAGACTTGCGTCTGTTGAGCTTGTTTGGCGAGAGATGGAAAGAAGGTGATGGTCTTTGGGAGAGAATAGTGGAATTGTGCAGGATGAATGATTTAGATCAGACAGGTCAAAAGAGGGAGAGGGTTCTTATAACTTTCTCAGTATTGACTATAGGGTGAGCTCTGCGCTTGGAATTCCATCCCACCAACACCGATGCACGGCGTCTGCTGATCCATACGTATATACTTCACTAGAGGCAAGCGAATGGCTTGTTCCCTTTCTTTTCAGCCTTCTGCATGACTTTGGCGAGCATGACTGGAGGATTCCATGCTTGCTGAAACCCACAGTGCGACTCGTATGGATCCCACCGCAAGCAGCCGGGTTCCTTGCCCCTCAGGATGTGAAGCACCCACTAATGAAGCAGATCACTTGAGTGGGCTGATGATACATGCAGGCAATTGTCGCAAACTCTGCGGATTGGCTTATCTTTTTCTATCATCACAAGGCCTGGCAGACGGCTTATCCCAGATATCTCTAATCGCTGACTCTGGAATCATTTCTATGCTGGGATGCCCCTGAAAGAATTCCTCGATAGCACGCCCAGTTATGATTGCGGGTCGTAGGAGGTGATCCTTGAAGTCATGATCGGTGCTGCCACGTCGAGGCCGCTGTGGATGGGGCGAGGAGGGGAAGGCTGAGTTGTATAACGAGAGGGTATGGGGAATCAAGTGGGTATCAGCAACCAGCATGCGTGCGTGGACCGAGAAGAGTCGTCCTGGCTTCTCGACTGTGGATCCTACAGTGCTATATTCTTGTTTTATGAAGGGGTCTATGATTTTGGCCGACATCTATTCTATCATTGATCCCTGATTGAGCACTAACTTACTATTGTACGGACTACTCTAATACTTCGTACGTACTGTAGTAGCCGTAGTAAAACCACCCCGCCCTACCCCTCCTGTTGACCAAGAAAAGTGGATGCTTTGCTGAGGCACCCAACTTCAACCCGGTCCACTTGGAAGAACTTAAACTTGCCGGTCACATGTATTCTCTACCTGTAGGGGCTTTGAGTTACTTTGTACGGAGTAGTAGTGCTGGTTTGCTTTAAACCCTAACTTAGGTTACCACTGTACTATACACATTCTAGTATAGATTCCCAGTTCTTTCTCGATGGAACCACCGCGATAGCCGCACCAATCACGACTGAAACCAAGTAAGAACTGGGAGTAACTCAAATTGTCACACTAATTCGCATTCTACTTACTCCGTGCACATCCATGATACCTGCCTGACAGACTGCTGAGGGGGAGGGGGTCTGCGACGTAAGAAGCATCTACTGTAACCAGCTTGGTCATGATATTTCGGCCTTCAAAACACAACGCAACTGCCGTATATGCTATTCAAAACATTCTCTACTAAGTATAAACTACTTAACCGCTAACTATATATGACCCCACAAGCATGTCAGTAGAGTACGGCCAGCCTCTCACAGCTCATCTTTGCTCCTCGGGGCAGCATTCCCTTCCTCCTCACCGCCGGGACAAACAGCCGGCGAGGTAACGAGCATCGAGTAGACGCATTTCTCATCTTCGGCCACCTTCAGAATCTCGTTCTCCTCACCACACTCCAAGACGACCGTTGTCGATCGTGCCGGTCCGTTCCAACATGTTTGTCCATTGGTATAATGCAGGGCGACCTTCTCCTCTGGGATAATATCTCCAGACTCGTCGAGCACGTCCACACTAACAGACCCAATGCCAGAGTACTTGCCCATCCGCATCGAGCCACCGCCTTTCTTGGGAATTTGTTTGGTTTGATCTAGGAAGCAGTGCTCGTACGTATATTCACCAAAGTCCTTCGAGATGCATACTCCCTTCAATGCACGGAAGATGGATGCAAGACCATAGTCTGTCTCAAGGTCGGATTTGTGGGTCTCCAACTGTCTCCGCGAGTCTTCAAGGCTCTTCTCAGCCGACTTGACAGCATCCCGAGCGTCTGACACGACCTTGGATTCGGACGTCGTAGGTTCGTCCTTCTTGGGCACTATACCGTTCTCCTCAAGGAAACCCCGGACAGAGACCACTTTAGTCTCGATGAACTCAACCAGTGAAGGAGGCAAATAAGCTGCCAGTTGATAGATTAGGGCTACTCACGGTCAACATCAACTAAAACCTAAGGCAAGGCTGCCATCGCAGTGAGTGTACTTACCAGAGTCAGTCTCACAGCCCTCGTCTTCGTTCTCCCATTGCTCCCAATTGATTCCAGATTGGGCATCGTCTGGCTTGACCAGTTCGTCCAAATCATTGTCCTGGGCAGCGCTCGTGGCACTCTCAAGGGTTCCCCTGACGGCATAATCTTCCCAACTGCGCACAGCACGCTTGACACCCTCGTCGTTGAAGTTAGGATTGTACTCTACCTTGAACTTGGATAGGATTTCCTCTAGCTCCTTCACCCGTGCGCGGGTATCGTCCCTTTCCTTGCGGATGTTCACTAGTGCGTCCCGAAGCTCTTCGACTCGACCCCTGGCCAATTGGGCCAGGACATTGACCTTGCCAGCCTTCTTACCCCTGACTACCTTGCTCTTCTCTTCCTGCTCGGCCTTCTCCAACTGGGCCTGGAGATCTTTGACCTTGATCTCCTGGGCCTGGATTTCCACCTCCAGATTCTTGATCTGGTCCTCAACCTCCTTCTGTTGCCTGCCCGCATCCACAAGCAGGTCGCGCTTCTTCTTGAGGGCGGCCGTCAGGGATTTCTGCCTCTTCTCTTCCTTCTTACGCCACTCTTTCCCAATCTCCTTGCACTTGTCCTCACACTTGGTGCCGCCGACCCGTGCCCACTCATCGCTCCCATCACAGCAAAGTGCGTAGTCGCAGATACCATCATTGACTCGTTGTGACGGAACGTAGGATGGCTTGTGGCCTTTGTTTTTGCAGTAGAAACCCGGAAGGGCAGGGACGAGTTCGAGGTCGCTGTTCCCCGGCCGGTCGGCCACTGTCAATGCCGAGTTGCGGGAAAGATGAGCGCAGGCCGACGTGCCGGGTTCATCACTACCATCGGGGCAGTCACAGTAGTCATCGTTTACTGCGGAGAATGGGATCTGAATCGATGGATGGGAGATACAGGTGAATGTTGTGGTGTCCTTGTAGAACTTTGCGACTGTTAAATCCAACCAATTGTGTTAGTTTATTCGGGTGCGTCCGAGGGAGCTTGGTTCATGGAACGTAGTAGATCGGCCAGGGAAATCAAATGAAGATGGCAAGGGAAGTGGCATCAGAGACTGAGCGGATGCATCAAGCTCAAGTGATCGCAGAGAACAGCAGCAGAGAAGAGTTACACTCACACTCGGGTCCGACTCCCCGGGGTCGAGACGAGGCATCACCCGCAGCAGCTACCACGGTCGAGCATGCAGCTATGCTCGCAAAGAAAAGCGATCCCTGAGGAAGTATCATGGCGGGCAGCCTTGAGCTTGACTCGCCAACCACTATTGCGACCGGAAGCGGACGTCCAGTCACCGTAGGAAGAGTTCAATAAAACAGAAAATGCGGAGAGAGCTTCTGGCCAGCTGTTGATAACGAGCGTCTCTATCGAGCAATCCGGGGAGACGCCCAGAGCGTCTTAGTCAGCCCCTTATCAATTCAATCAGTCCCGATCTAAAGTGGCGACCGGGCGTCACCCAGCGGGAGCATCTTTCTCCAGCACTTTGGGATCAACTTTTACCATTTTCTGTCTTGTCGGGCGTCAAAAGCAAACAAACAAAAGAAAATGGGTAATGATGGTGGAAGGTAAAGGACTAAATCTTCGGGTTCTGTGGTGTGCAAAGTCACTAATTCCCCGGTCTTCAGCATCCCCACTCGCCGCGAGCTCGTTCGCGAAGCCGCCCGGAATCCCAGCACGGCGCAATTGAAAGAAACCCAGCGCGAATTGCAGGAACACTTCTGGAACACATGTCCACTGTCGCATAAGCAGTTAATGCGACCTATCGTCTCCGACTGCGTCGGAAACCTCTTTAACAAAGACTCCGTCCTACGATATCTGTTACCGGGAGATGAAGCCGAGGGTATCAGCTCGAAAGCCGACTGCGATGAGTTTCTCTGTGGCCGTGTGAAGGGTCTCCGTGACGTTGTGGAGCTGAAGTTTGAAGTTGACACCGAGCACGGCGGACATCCATCTGGGAAGCACGAGAAGCGCGAGGGCTGGATCTGTCCAGTCACCGCCAAGCAGTTGGGCCCGAATGTCAAATCCGTCTACCTTGTTCCTTGCGGACATGTCTTCTCCGAAGAAGCGATCCGTCAGCTGAAGGGCGAGAGGTGCTTACAGGTGCTTACGACCCGCTACTGCACCGATGATTGCGTGACGCTAACAGGCGTGCATTTAGTGCGACGAACCTTACACAATCGACAATGTGATAACCATACTCCCGGCGAAAGAGTCGGATAAGCAACAGCTGATTGAGCGAAGCCAGAAGCTAGCTGAGCAAGGATTGACACATTCTTTGAAGAAGGCGCCTGGTTCGAAGAAGCGCAAGAAGCACGCCAACGGCGATGCTGTCGCTGCTCTCGCCAGTACCGAGTCAGAGGTCAAGCCGGGAAAAGAGTCAAAGCCAGTGTCATCGTCAGCCTTGCGCACGAGGGAAGAATCTGCCACTGCTAGCCGTAGCAACACGTCCACGCCTACTTCAAATGTTCCCAGTGGGATCAAGAATGCAGCCACCGCCATGCTAACTGCTCGTGTACTTGAGGAGGAGAATGAGAAGAAAAAGCGACGCAAGCTGATGGGACATAATGACAACCTGAGCAGTCTCTTCACGAAGGAATCCGATAAAGATGGAATGTCAAAGAATACTGACTTCATGACCCGAGGTTTTACCCTCCCTGCAAATTCTAGGCACCGAGCTTGAATACCTCCTTCTTGCATTCTGCTCATTTATGTCACAAAACTGGCGTTTCAAGGATTGGTTTCTCGGTGGAAGTTCGGCAAAGCATAGGACCTAGCTCATTACCCCAATTTCTTTATATGATAGATTTGAATTTTTGTACTGATACTTTCAATGATATTCGAACGAACAAAACATTGCTTCCTATTGTACAGCAAGGGTTTAACAAATAACATGCTACAAGAACTAGAAACTTAAACCTCGGGGACCTACCCCAAATCCACCATCGTAGCAGTCTATTCAATAAGACCTCTGGCGCGAAGCTCGGCTTCAATGAGCTTCTTGCGGCCCAATTCTTCATCCCTGTCAGAACGCTTCTGTCTCTTGGCGAAGACTTTGATATTGGGCATGTTTGAGTACCGCTGATTATTGGCGAGGTAATCAGCCAGTTTTTTCGGCTTCGGCTTCACGACTTGCTGAACGTGGTCAACGACCTGCTGAACAGTGGCGATCGAATGAACAGCAGGGTCAGGGAAGAAGTGGCCAGTCAATTGGGAGAATCTCTTCAAGAACTAAATTGCGAACTGAGTCAGCAACTGCGACAGATTGACTGCCCTGTGAAGGGCGAAGGGGGAACGGAGACTGACAGCAAACTTCGTGGCCGGATCATTCAGCGACAGAGACAAGAAACCATTGTCACGAATAGTTTGATAACCAAAGAAAGGTTGCTTGGTCTCGTCAGTGCCGAGGATGTCTGTCAAGTCGTTTGTCGCTTCTTCTGCCTCTTCAACATCCTGCGACGCTTCCTCCGTTTCAGGAGCGACCTTTTGGCCACCGATTTGCTCAAAAACATAGACAAGAGCCTCCTCAGCCTCTTTGTTGGGATACTCCAGTGCCGCATTCCATTGTCCATCCGAGGTCGGTACAACCTTGGTCTTCCAGATTAACTTGAAAACCGACTGATCGTGCTCCTCGACATCACAGATGCTCGTCAAGGGCTTACCCAGCTGGTGCATGAGGCAGAGCTCGACGACAGCCTGGTGAGCCGCAATTGAGAGTAAGCCCTTCTTAGTAATCTTCTTCTTGTACTGGAACCTGTGTTAAGAAAGACTCATTAGACAACTGCACAGAGCCCACTGAAGAACTATACAGAAGGGTTTCGCTTCCCAGATGAATACAAGCGGGATGCCTGGACAGCCAGAGGACCACTTACGACTTGTATGCGTCAGTCGGCGCAGGAGGAAGGTCAGACCACCGACCGAGGTGGCCGACGCGATCGAGACCCTCCCATGTTGTCGCCGGCTCGTAGTCGTCTGCAGCGGGAGCAGCGTCCTCGTCTGCAGCGGTGTCAAGCGCCTGCGAAGCTTCAGGTGTCTCTTCTTCTACTACCGTCGGAGCTTGCTTGCTTTTGAATTTCCGCTCAAGAGCACCCTCACCGCCATAGGGGTCTTTAAGACCGGGGGGGTTGTCGGTGCCCCAGATCTTGCGGCGCACCTTCTCGGTCAGCGAGTTCGCGTTGGAGGCGTTGCGCAAGAATTGGCGGGCGACAATCGGACGGGGACGCGCTTCATGTCTGCAGACTGAGCAGACATAGAGAGATCGGGCCCCCTGGATAGAGGGCACTTCCAAGTTTAACAGACGCACAGAGGGACGCATGACTGCAGCGTTGCGGGATTGCTGTCGGGGACTCTTCGGCCAGTCTTGGGAAAAGTTTCAAGAACTCCGGACGGTTTGTCACGTGAGACAAATCGCCGGGCTTGGCGTCGGGAAGAATACTCATGCTGAACCACGTAAATTGCCGTAAAGTACACACCAGAAACTCTACGGTCGTGAAGAACAAGCAAGAAAAAAGGATATGGGAAAGTAAAACTTCATGAATTGTGGGTGTATATACATGCGTCTACGCTGAAATCATGAAAATGTAAAAGAGAAAAACACAAAACTGTACAGAATGATGCAACCCTCACTTTCCGCACTTTCACTCCCGGACAAACATGCCAGCCATACCCATACCAGTTCCAATGCACATACTAACAACACCGACATCCTGGCCGGTGCGCTCAAGCTCAGGAATAAGAGTCGCCAATTGTCTGGCACCAGTGGCACCTAGAGGGTGACCGATGGCAATAGCACCACCCTTGGGATTGACCTTGGACTCGTCAATTCCGAGCTTGCGAATAGAGTACAGAGCCTGGGAGGCGAAGGCCTCGTTGATCTCCCAGATGTTAACGTCGGAAACATTCATATCCAGCATTTGCAGAAGCTTGGGAATGGCAACGGCAGGGCCAACACCCATCTCGTCGGGAGCGCAGCCAGCAACAGCAGAGGCAACCCAGCGAGCCCTGATGGAAGAGGTCAAGCCGAGCTCAGTAGCCGTAGAGCGGCGCATCAGCAGGGCCGCAGCAGCACCGTCGCTGACCTGAGAACTGTTTCCAGCAGTGCTGGCACCATCGGCAGAAAAGGCGGGTTTCAAGCTAGCCATTTTTTCGACTGAAAGGTTGTGGCGGATTCCATCGTCCTTCGAGACGGTGATCTCGGTGGGAGCAGCGTCGGGGTGCTCGGGGTCGTAGGACACGGTCTTCACAGAAACAATCTCGGAGTCAAAAAGGCCGGCGTTTTGGGCCGCAGCTGCCTTCTTGTGCGACTCGGCGGCAAAGGCATCCTGGTCTGCTCTGGAGACTCCGTAGCGAGCGGCGACATTCTCCGAAGTGATACCCATCGGCATGATGCAATCCCGAGCATCCTTCGAGTATGAATCCTTGAGTTCAGGCCAGAGGACAGTGGGAATAGCGCGGGAACCGTAGTTGCGGGTCATGGACTCCATTCCACCACCGACACCAACGTTAATTGCGCCGGCACGGATTCCATTGGCAATAGTGGAGATAGCAGCCAGGCCGGACGAGCATTGTCTGTTGATAGTATGGAAAGAGACGGTGTTAGGGAAACCGGCATGGATCTGAGCCATACGGCCAGCTTTGGCACCGCCGAGCTCCTGGAGAACAGAACCGATGGCGACGTCGTCAATTAGGGCCGGGTCAAGGTTCGGGTTCGCCTCAAGAGTGGCACGAAGCACGTTGGCAAGGAGCTCTTCGGGATAAGCATCCTTGAAGCCACCTTTCTTCGCTCGGGTTACAGGCGTACGGAGAGAAGAGAGAATGACAATGTCATTGGGAGACTTCTGGAGGACCTGACGCAGGCCCCGGGGAATCGGAGAGGCCATCGTGAAGTAGATCTAGGGGTTCCTTTGCAAAAAGAATGATGACCAGAGGATCAGAAGCTTGGAGGATTTCACGTTAGAGCAGAAGTCGCAGCTCGTGTATCAATTCCGACAGGAAAAAAGAGAAAACTGGGGAGCGCTAGCATACTTATTGACGAAAGGGCCGCCATGGTAGGAAATTCTGGGGCTCGGGATCCATTGCTGGTGAACGAGCCGTTCTGGAGGAGCCACCGTATTGCCGGCAGTGAAGATCGGCTAAGCGGACAGCCGCGGGGAAAGGCGGAGGGGGGGGGAATCTGAGGATCTGATTACGGCTATGCCTTGCCGAAGTGTTGTGCGTGCTCGAGTACATATATTCCAGGGACGGGAACCCCCACCCCCTCTCCTTCCGTATTGTTTATTCTCTTGGTGGTCAATCTCGAGTGATCTAATGCTGTTCTCGCCTGCCCAAGCAGATACTTCCCATAGATATACCTTACCTTATCTGTTATCGACTAGGTACATACGGTTTGCTTTCCGATGGCAAATAACCAGTTGAATCCGTTCCGTCTTGTTCGGATCCGGATGCTTATGTCAGCTTCATCGGAACACCAAGTCGGAAATGACCGGACAGTGCTTGGTAGCCATAGCTCCGAAGTATGCATTCCGAAATAGGTAGGCAAATCAAAGTACCTAGTATAGTAAGGTAGGTAAATAGATCTACGATTCGACTCTGCAGGCGGAGATCTACATTCTGTGAGAGTGACCAAGATCCACAACTCTTTACTGGAATTTTATATAACAGCAGCCTGTTGTGCTCCGTATCGACCACTACATTTGACGTGTAAAATAAGAAACGTAAAACAAGGAACATCGAGAAACACCGTGAGCCTAGGGTATCATAAAAATATCAACAGCGTATAATGTGACTGTAGTGACCAGGGACCTTGCGTCGGCATTTCTCACAATCAGACCGGTAGCCCATCGAGAATGTCAACTTCTTTGGGCTGGTTTCACCCCCTGTAATAGTACCCGGCGAAGGGTTTGAATCACGCATGCTCTTATACATGCCACTCATCTGTCCAGAAGAAGGGGACGCCGGGCGCGACATAGTGTAGGCCATATCCGCATCGCTAGCCGAATCTTTGCTACTGATGGCCATGGCATCGCCGTCACTAACGGGGCTGGGAAGATGTTGATCACGCCACCAAGCTGTATTGCGGTCGTTGTACAAGTCATCCAAAGCATCGCGACGTGTACGATATGCACCGTTTCGATGTTCCATGTTCTCAGTGGAATCGACCGCAGAGGGGCAGGTTTCAAGGGCAAGGCGTGTAGTCTGTTGCTCGCTTATTGTGAGCGAGCGGTAGATGACTCTGGGTGGTATTGGGGATTGTTGTGAGCGGTCATTGCAGCTCTCGTCAACAAAATCCACACCGACATTGTTGCCGTTGTCAACGTCCATTTCCGTGCCATACCGAGCGGCTGAAAGCACAGATTGGGCCTGCTGATACTCTGCTTCCATTAAGCAGCTGCGAGGGTTGTCACCACGATGTCCATGATCATTATCGTCCTCCGAGGACTCCGCTGGGGTCAGACTCGACACGCCGACTTGTGGGGCATTCTGGTCACTTTTCAAGAACGGGAAACTGCTATTTGTTTGGGAAGAGGCACGTAGAGGTAAAGAGCGATGTTTCTGTTTGACTGTTGTGAGCACTACATCACGGTTTCCTGCGGACTTCAGCTACAGGCGTACCTTTTTTCCATGACTTGTGATTCCATCGGGCTCATGGTCCTCCTTCTCTCGCGGACGCTTGGGGGTATAAGTGATCATGTCTAAATCGGCAGCAGTACTGCAAGACAGCGAGTGAGGAAGCGAGCGAACTGGAGGCGAGTTCACCCATTAAAGTATGGCAATGACAATGTGAAAAGTGACTGGGGCCCCCTGTTTTTATCGACAGATGGGAGTTCGGTACATTGGAAAATGGATTCCAAGTGCCCGAGCAGTTGCAGGAGCTATATCGAGGCGAGTTCAAACACCATTTGTTTGACTGCTCATGTATTCACCGGTCTATAGAAGATGGTGTTGGCCAAGGATGCATCAAAACCCGGGGTAGGAACATGAAACATTGAACTTAAGCTCAGTTCAAGTTGCCAGAGCAAAGGGAAAGTCCAGAACTAGAGCGATGGAAGCCTCAGGCCACATATTGGACAACCTTCCAATGAGATTTCGCAGGTTATTTGCTTTGCTTACTACTACGCTAGTAACTATTAGGCACTTTAGAATTCCTCCGACGGAAAAAAATACCTAATACACCACGATACACCCGCATTCGAGCACCATTACACAGCGAATACCAGTTGAACATTTAAGCTGTTACCAAACCAACCTAAGGAACATCATCGTGAGTGAGACGCCCAGTCTGAAGTGTTTAACTAAAGTGGTGATGAGTTCTTCCTTCAATGGTCATAGCATGCCACTGCAATGACCGCGCACATAAAGGCTTACCTATGATGTTGCCTGCTCTGATCTCTGTACGAGTATCAAGATACAGGATGGGTATCTCAGAGTATCAATGATCGATGATGTCACTCTTGTCCAGTCATGGTTGCTCGAATCATTCCTGTGAATGGAGTTTCCTCGACAGTTGAGCTCCCATCCTTCTTTAAGCCCAATAGATCGATCTTACTTCGCAAGCCTAGCTCAGCAATCAATGGTATCTCCAGGTAGCGGGTTCGCCCTCGTGGCTCCTGCCTCGAAAGGACTGGGATTCGCCTTTGCCCAACAGCTGCTGTCTCACACGAACCTACCCGTCATCGCAACTGCGAGAAGGGAATGTGATGAAGTCCAAGATAGCCTGTTAAAAGCAGTCAAGAGCCGATCTGATGACCCAAGAGAGCGACTGAGGGTTTTGCAAATGGACGTGACTGGTACGAAGCTCTTCACTTGGCCAAACCTCAATCTTTGCTTGTCCTCCTGCTGAACACTCTATCAGATGAATCAACCATTCAAGCAATGGCCTCACATATTCGACGAGAGTATCCAGACGCTGCTCTCCGTATAGCTATCACCGTTCCTGGAATCCTACACGTCGAAAAATCACCATCGCAAATTGATGCTGCCAGCGCTCTAAATAGCTACAAGGTCAACGCTCTCGGCCCCATGCTGCTGATGAAGCACCTGGCACCCTTTTTGCCTACCAAGTCTTCGAAGCCCTTTCTGGTAGACCCAAAGCCTCGAGAGGACGATTGCTCTTGGAAACTCCCATCACATGCCATATACGCCATGATGGCTGCGCGAGTAGGCTCAATTTCGGACAACGCAACTGGAGGCTGGTACTCGTATCGTGCCTGTAAGGCATCTGTTTTCCAAATAGCGAAAACCTTTGACTTATATCTACGCACTCGGAGCAATGACCGGGCATTAGCGGTAGCGATGCACCCCGGTACCGTCCAGACGGACTTCACGAAGGAATACTGGGATGGACGAAACATGTTACAGCCTCTCGACTCTGCTAATAAGCTACTTCAATTCTTGTGTACAATGAGGCCCGGCAACAATGACGGGCGAGGTCGATGTTGGGATTGGAAAGGAGAGGAGGTTCTCCCATGAATGAGGACGAGGGACGAGAATCAATAAGGCATTCAAAGGCAAACGAGCCCCCACCAGCACATTGATATAACGAACACTTTTGGAGGGAAAAGTCAATCTACAACTCTGGAACCTAACTTAGATTTCGAAACATCGATCTTCCTATGGATTATTAGACTATCGCTCACCGAAAGGTATCCACTGGGTTTAGAGATAACCATGCGGGATTGGCCGCTTTTTCCTGCATGCGGGAGAAGCGTTCTTCCCTTCCTCTCCGGCAAAACGCTTACACGCTAGCAATTCCCCCAAAATTCCCCAAAACACTACTCCGGCCCCAGTAAATGCGCGCACCACACCTTTGATTCTCCCCTTCTCTTCTCCTGGACACACCTCTCAATCATTTCTCAACAGCAAAAAAAGAGTTCTCCCCTCCTCTTGACCCACTAATAATTCTACTCGCTAGCATCATCAGTACTCTGATTCATTCGTCGACCACCAATCTCCAGCCCACTCTGGAGGAAGCTTATTGCCTTACCCCTGGTTGTCAGTTGCATGGGGACTGTGGAGGATATGCAGCCGTTAAACTATCCCCAGGTCCACACGGAACCTGCCGTCGTGGGCCGCTTGGTAGATTTCGAGTATGGGTAATTTCAAAGCACCTGTATTTGTGTGCCTGTGACCGAGCAAGCTCCCAGCTCAGTCCGTGGCTTGCAGACCTGCCTTGTGGTATGGCCCTGACCAGGTGACCGTCAGCAGTGCTGAACGCTGACTCTCCGTTTATGTGACCCAAGTAGTCTGACACATCCAACTTGATCTACCAGTGATAGTCTACACAAACTGGTTGCCTTAAAGATCGAGGAAGAGGCTGTTTGGTAGCTCCGGAAGAATCTATACGAATCTGCTTCGGCATATTTCATAGATTCACAATGGTTGGACGGATGGAGCATGGACTGCACCTTGCAGCTCAATACTGAAGCCCTGCGACACCTTCGAAATTGAGCCAGGTCGCTTGCATCGAAGGGGAGCATGACCTCTTCCGGTAAACAAAGTCTTAGGATGCGTACTGGTAGAGTGATTTATATTGTCATAAGGCAACCTTGATAGGTTCCAGTTCAGGCAATCAACACTACACCGACAGTTGGCTGGTCGAAGTCATGTGGGGTGAGGTCAGTCCATCATGATTTAGATTGAGATATCGACTCTCTATGCAGCGGTATATCAGGATGAGTTCTTCTGCCTGATGCAGAATTATGGTATCTCGAAGGCCAGCTGGCTGGTTCCCTGCTGAGATAAGTGTCTGCGGCACGTGTGTGGCCTTGATCCATTATCATTGGCAGCACCCCCAGTTCTGTGAGCCAGGACACCGAGACCACGCTTCCTGCTGTACTACGTCTGCAGGAGGGACTGACAACGAGGCGGTCGATCTGTCAGTGCCTCAAGTTCGGCACGTTTCAGTCTAGCGGTGAGAAAACACCATGCGCATCAGCGACCAGCTATGGAACGCAGCACCAAAGTGCTGCCGGGGAGGGCTGAGTCGCGATTGCCTCGGATCTGTGCGAGATCAACCTCTCTGGTGTCACCACTGGCAGGTGAGGTTCAGCTATGCGCATACCTACTGAGCTGACCGCAACACGGAGGACGTCACCATCTCACCCCGGTTGTAGTGCATTTGGCCGCAGGTCGGAGCGTATCCTAGCCCAACAACTTAAGGTCTGTCCGGAATAGGTGTGATATCTGCGCGGAGCCTCTACGGAGTCCGGACTGTGGACTGTGGACTCTGGACTCTCAATATGTACATACATTACTGTATGATGATGGTGGTGATACACCAGTCGAGGGAAGAGTGGAGGGAAGAGTGTGGTATTGTTTCACGGACATTACAGTCAATACGGTTTGGTGCCTCTCCTGCCATACAACCTTAATCGAGGCTCCTAATTTTTCATTTGTGTGAATCAGTCCGATCGCGGGGCCCACTCGGTGCAATCCCCGTCTTGTTCCTCCATCCATCCATCCATCTTCTTCTTCTTTCTAAACTTGAACTCCGCTTGCCAATCTGCAATTTGATTCTGTTTTTTCTTCCCTCTTTCTCGCCCTCCCCCCATCTCGTCAATCACTTAACTCCTCATTTTCTCGCTACCTTGGCCGGCTTCTAGCCTCTTTTTTAATTTCCAATCAATTCAACAGAACTTGAGAGCTTAAAGTCTACTTCCACTTGTTCATTCATTGTTCATTACCCCTCCTCGGGTATACCACAAAGAGCTACATCCATATTTTTTCCCAGCACATTCTGCGTGTCTCCCTACACCACAATGCCTTTGATCAGCACCACCGAAGTCAGCGAGGACACTCGTGGTGAGTTTACAATGGCATCATAAGCGCGGCCGAGATCGTTCTCAGCTAACCATTGCGCCCTCGTAGTCTTGGGATATGATCCCCTTCTCTCCCCCCAGTTTCTGCAGACTGAGATCCCTGCTGTGAGTCATACCACTTCCGCACCACTTCCGCACCACTTTCTCGGCCATTGTGAGCCACCGTGGGGCCACATCATGAAACCAGACTACCTTTCGCTCTCCGTCAACCTGCTAAACCTCTTGAATGATATAAAACTGACCATTGTCCTAGCCCGCGCGCGCATTAGAGGCCGTCCGTGCCGGCCGCAACCAGGCAATTGAGATCATCGAGCAGCGCGATGACCGCCTGCTCGTGGTTGTTGGCCCCTGCTCCATTCATGACCCTGAGACGGCTTTGGAGTATGCCCGCCGCCTCAAGGAGCTGTCTGAGAAGCTCTCCGGCGACCTCTGCGTCATCATGCGTGCTTACCTGGAGAAGCCTCGCACCACTGTCGGTTGGAAAGGGTTGATCAACGATCCGGATATTGACGAGACCTACAACATCAACAAGGGTCTTCGTGTCTCCCGCCGTCTTTACGCAGACCTGACTAGCATGGGCTTGCCTATTGCCAGCGAGATGCTGGACACCATCTCCCCCCAGTACCTTGCGGATCTCATCTCTCTCGGTGCCATCGGCGCCCGTACCACCGAGTCCCAGCTGCACCGTGAGCTCGCCTCTGGTCTCAGTTTCCCCATCGGCTACAAGAACGGCACCGACGGCAACCTGACCGTGGCCATTGACGCCATTGGCGCCGCCGCCCACCCCCACCGCTTCTTGGGTGTCACCAAGCAGGGTCTGGCTGCCATCACAAAGACTTCCGGTAACGAACACGGTTTTGTTATCCTTCGTGGAGGCAACAAGGGTACCAACTACGACCGCGAAAGCATTAAGGCTGCCCGTGAGGCCCTCCATGGCAAGAAGCAGCGCGAGGCTGTCATGGTTGACTGCTCTCACGGTAACTCCAACAAGAACCACCGCAACCAGCCCTTGGTCGCAAAGGAAGTTGGTGACCAGCTCCGCGAGGGCCAGGATGCTATCATCGGTGTTATGATCGAGTCCAATATTAACGAGGGTAACCAGAAGGTCCCTCCCGAGGGTCCCTCCGGCTTGCGCAAGGGTGTCAGTATCACGGACGCTTGCATCGACTGGGAGACCACGGTCACTGTTTTGGAAGACTTGGCAGATGCAGTTCGTGCCAGACGTGCCGCCAAGGCTAAGGTTGCTGCCGAATAAGCTATCACGACTGTTTCGACAGTTCAGGCGTGACGGTTTCCCTTCTGTTTATTCGAGATGGTCTGATTTATATACCATAGCCAGGGCGCTCTGATTTTTCCTGCCTTTAATCCGGTGACGATAATGATTCTCTTCGTTTTGTTTTCTTTCCACTTACTTGTCCACATATTGGGTGTTGTGTGCTCGCGTCAGTGGCCCTTGGTAGCTTGGTTTCAGGGTCTTGATTCATGGTAGTATCAAAAGTTTGGCATGATTATCTTACGTCCTCTGCGATTGGTTCGGGTTTACATCCAATTATCCAAAGTTTCGCACGCAATTTGAAACGTACAGTTGAATCATTGAAATCTCCATAGTTCACACAGCAGCTCGGCGGATGCTAGTGTCGAATTAGCTTAGCATCTGCAAATAAGTAGCCAATGTAGTAAGATCATCAAGGGAAAAAAGAAAATAATAGGAATATATGTATATGTACATCGATATGGCAAAACCACACTTGAGACTTGCGCAGGTCTCGCAAATAGAATAACAGCACATAGATTGGTACATCTCGGCGAAGCGCGCACACACGTTCACACACCCAGAAGAGAAAAAGCAGGATACGCCACAACCCCAAATGTGGTAGAAGAGAGGAAGGAAGAGACGACAAAATGCCATGCGAAACATGAAACAGGGGTCTTCCGGGGGGAGATGCTGCGAGCAGACAGTATGAGAAAGCTTTGCTCTCTCCCCGCGCGCCATGTGAGTTTCCCTGTATTTTCCTTGATTTCCGTACGTCGTCCTTTCACCTTCCAGTGAGCCAGCTCTTCCAGCTTCGCGTCGTCTGCTTAGCAGCATCCTCGGCATTGGCCGCCAGGGTGTCCAGCTGGCCCTGCTGTGCGGGAGCGACAATCTCACCGGACGCCTTCGCGGCATTGATGGCTTCAAGGACGCGAGGCTTGTCCTCCGCGACAAGGCTCTCGGGGATGGGGTTGGGGTTTGCCTCGGCGGGGGTCTCGTCCGCCTTCAAGCCCCCAAATAAGTACTGCTTCGCCTTGTTCCAAGGGCGCTGCTGCCGCTCCTCGTCTTTCTTTCGTTGGTAGATCTCGGCAATCTTCTCGTTCTTCAGCAATTCCAGCTGTTCCGGCGTGGCGGTTCCGTTGACGTAGGCCACCTTGGCGTCCTGTAGGGTCTGTAGCTCCTTCTCGATCCACAGTGTTCGCTGACGGCGGTTGTATAAAGAGAGAGACACAATGGAATACACGGTGAGGGCTCCGCAAACGCCTGTTTCGCTCTACGGTCAGTCGCTGGGTGAGGTTCATAGATATTTGTCGCCTATCACGAAGTAGAAGGGGCCAGGGAGAGAGGGAGCGCAGAGGGAACAGCTCCCCCGCAGCAAGCTTGGCATTAAGTGCGAACTTCTGCTCAAATGCATGCTCGAGGAGGAAAGGCGGTTCAACATACCCGATGCAGCAATAAGAGTATAAACCATGGTCTTGTGGGCCTTGTTGGCGAATCGACGGCCAAAGTCGATCATCTGATCCACGCGCGACGTCGACTGGGCTAACCGGGCAGCACGGGCTTGTGCTCGCAATCGCTCGACCTTCTCCTTAGGAGTCTCGGGTTTGCCTCCGGGCTGTCCACCCTGTTGCTGTTGAGCTGCATTGGCCATGAAGCCGGGAAGCTTGTACGGAGCCGCGGAACCAGGCTTCGAGTGGGCGTAAGGCCCTGTGGCCGTGAAACGGGTCGCATCGGCGGCGGATCGAGACATTATGCCAGTCGTCGATGTGCCGATCAGGATTGATGAAGATACAAGCGAAAGGAAGAGGTGTACTGAGGGTAGGAGGGAAGGAGGCGGCGGGATGGAGCGTGGGGATAATGGATGGATGGATGATGGTATGACCTCAAGCCGGACTCGGTCGTTCGAGAATAGGTGGTGGTGGGGGGAGGGAGGAGGAGGAGGCAATCGAGCGAAACCAATAAATGTTCAATATCAATAGGCTAAATCCAGCATAAATGTTCCTCTCCGGTAACCTGAAGCCCTGAAGACAGATGGAGAGCGGATCGTGGAAGAAACGGAGGTTTGGTTGGGGTCGGGGAAATTTTCAGCGGAGGAAATGAAGAGGTCGATTGCATTGAACAAGAAGAGCAGAGCAACACTAAGAAAAGAGAGCCTGCGAGCCCCCCCTCCCCCATCGACCACCACTTCGGCTCAACTCTTAAGGTTCATTCTTCAAACCTACAGCAACGACAACCGCCATCCATGTTCTTCATTCAGTATATCTATAGTATATTGATATTCTCCCAGGAAATTTCAAATCGCGCGTAATACCTCCCACCACTACCTACTTAATTCGGCTGCGAAATAAATACCTCCTTCCCCTCAAGAAACAATGGACTACAACTCAGCCGATCTGACATCTGTTCTGCGAACCCTCTCTGCGCTATCCAACCAACAATCCCCAGCTTCATCTTCTGACATTGTCCCGCCCACTGACTCTCAGGCACATCATCCCGATGACCCCGAAGATAATGATCCATACGAACCATCAGAAACCCTCCCCTCGGTTCCCGTGACGCACCAGCAGCAAGCGCAGCAGCAAGCGCAGCAGAAGAAGGCTTTGCCCTCTCCAAATCCCAGTTATACCCACCCTCCGCGAGCCCAGACAACTCAAAACAGCACAACGGGTGGTGATCCTTCATCCATAACCACTTGGAATGCCGCTCTCCGCCACGTCATGCGCACAGTGTCCCAGAATGAGAACCTCCAAAGCCGCATCCGATGGTTAATCCGCCGCCAGCACGACCACGAAAAACAGTGGTGGCAGGGTCGGGAAGCTTTGGTGAAGAAGCAGCAAGCGCGAACGGAGAAGAAAAAGGAGCTCGATGCTGTGCTGTGAGTGGAATCCAACAGTCGCTAGGAAAGCCATGTCGTTCTATGTTCCGTGGTCGATGCAGTTTGCCTCGGTCCAGAAACAAAAGGGAAATAAGGAGCGGGTCAGGTACTATCTGGAGATCGTTTCTCTCTGACTCTCGACCAACTAGACGCTCTGTCGGTGCGCCAGTTGACAATAACAAATCAATTTCGGTACGTACTGCGCTGGTGGCGTTATCGTGATGGCTTGAAGACAAAAAAGACACGACGCGGATACGCAAGCAGAACTGGGTTTTATCTGACTGGACTAATGCGCCTTCGTGGCACTTGACTAACAGACAGCCGAAGAAGATCAAGCCGAGCTGACTAACTACGATGCGAAGGTCTACAGAGCTTCGAGGCAGATGGCTGATGCCATGATTGCGGAGCTGCGTGGATTAGGGATTCCATTCTTCAATATCCGAAAAGACCTGGTGCTGACCGCTGATGCCAAGTCCGAGACTGTAGTGAATCCGTTTGGCGGCCAGAAAGAGACACTCATTAGCAGGCAAGATTTGTTGCAGTTGCAGCGGCGGATTCTGGAGTTGTTATTGGATCTTTGTGGGGAGCAGTAATTCATCTGCCTCCCAGAACAATACGTGCAGATGCTGTAATCAATTGTGGCCTATTGTCATGTGTGTGCACGTGTTACTGTCACAATCCGCGGTCTGTTGTAGCCACTTTCGTACAGCGAGGCCTGTCTGGATCTTGAGTTGAGAAAAACAGTCCCTGAAGATCAGGACAAGCCAAGGCGTTGTATATGTCCGAGGGGGCCGTGGGGCATCACACAGTTCTTGTACCGCTAACTATGATTATGTACATCCAAAGTGTATGGATAAAAACCCCTCAACCATCTATCTTGTTGGCCGCTTGGTATTCAAAGATGCTGCGCATGATTATTAATCCCTTATATGCAATGGAAACGAACCCTAGATTAGAAATACAGCCCTGATGATGGCATGGGCAGTGAATCACCCAAAGCAAGGAGCAGGTAATGAGGCAACCGATCGTTCAATTGCCCACATTCGAAAATGCAACAGACACAACGGCGCCCGCGGAGAGCAGAAAACACCTTGAATGCAAAGAAGGTTGGCATAAGGCCGGGTGATTGTTGAAATGAGCAATTCATAATGCATAGCGCAGGCACCTTCGCTCACCAGACCAGGTCCCCTCTGAAGACTACTCTGGTTTTTTCTCCGCGACAGCCACGGCTACAGCGACTGCGGCTCCAGCAATGGCACTATCTGGAGCAGGATCAAGGCGGATGTAAGGTTCCGCCGACGGAATGGAAGGCAGTTGCAAAGTGCGCGTCTCCTTGACAAGTTCGTTCAGATAGAGTTGACAACGATCTCTGAACCCGGGATACTTGTTGATGACACTACCATCGCAGGCGATCGACAAACTTAGTGGGCTACCTTCACTCTCAACCACAGTCACCTCCTGCGTCTCTTTGAGGAATGCGGTTGCGGGAGTGCTGAGTTCCGGGTACTCTGCCTCATTACGCAAGCACCACATGCTATGGATTGCTGTCGCAAGATATCCTGCGGCTCGGTTCGAGACGATCTGGCAGACACGCTGGAGAAATCTCATTTCCTCCACCGACGGAGGTGTGGCAAACGTGTGTTCCTTCTGCAAGATGTTTGTCGATGAGGCTAAGCTAGTTGATGTATCAGCTTCTATGCAAGCAATGATACTAGTGTCAAACGAGTAAGCGTCGCGCATTGAGTGAGGAAGATTGCCGCCAAACAGCTGCGCTGTCTCCACTGCTTCGACGATAATAAGCCGAATGATTTCGCCGAGGTAGCGGCCAGTAATCATATACTCCAGAGGCTGATAGTCAGGTCGAAGATGGGTGCTGTTCAGGACCTCGTCCCACCGGGACATAGGTAATATTCCGCCACCAAACATACTCATCTCGCTGTTGATGATAACGTGTTTCGCGTAATCAAACCAACCTGGAGGTCTGGTGCCGAACTTGGTCAATCCGATCTGGTGCACAGGAAAATGAATCGCCACATTCGTTCCGGTCCCCAAAATGAGGGACATGCGAGTCGCCGGATCCACATAAGCGTGAGACAGCAGGGTTGCGGAGCTGTCATTCACGATAGCATCCACTTCAATGTTCAGGCCACGCGCTCTGCAGGATTGGACAATTAAATTGCCGAGCTCCTGCCCAACGGTGCCATTAGAGCAATGAAACCCCTTGCCCATATGTATTACCAAACCGCTGCTGATGGATGTTTGTTCAATCGGAAACGACCAGGACAAGCCCATGGAAAGTGGGGTATTCCCCCGGCCATAATTTGAGCCTACCTCTTGTAACATGGCGTCGATCTTTGTTGCCATCCAGTCGAAGAACATCGTTCCTTCTAGCAATTTGACCTCATTATCAATTGACGAAGAAGACACATGGAGGGTGCGCATGACCCCGTGACCACGTAGTTCCACCAAGGCTACACGAAGTGTGGAGCCTCCCACATCCAGCGCCAGGTACGTTCCCTTCTCTGCTCCTGAAGGTAGAGCATGGTTATAGGATGGCAGCATGCATACTGGGCTGGCTTGAAGACAGGACTTGAACTGCGCGCGAATCTTGTCTGACATTGTGATCATGTTTTGCACAGACAAAGGTGCCGAGAGCAGACGATCAATCTCATTCGCAAAATCATCCAGCGTCCGGCGTCCCCAATAAGCTCTCTGAAAAGCTTTCCGCCGCTTGCGGGAGGAGTCGCGGAAGAGAGATGGGAACAGAAGCATTGCCTCCAGGGCTGCAACAATGTTGGTGAAGAGTTCTTGCATCCTGTGCATGACCTTGACTAAGGGAGCTGGCATGGTGCGGGTGTTGCGTCTACCTTTAAGAGTCTGGACAGTAGCGACGAGTGGCTGTCCAGCTTAAGGTAGGGGAAAATGAGAATATGGGGCCGTGATCAACTTTGGCTGCTCCTTATACACCGCAACCACCACCGGAAATAAACAGTCGTGAGTACGGATAAAGGCCACTTAAGTAGACAATCAAACGAAAAGTACACTCGACCGGGCCAATGAGGTGAGAATCCCCAGAAGTTCTCTTCACCAGTGGAGCAGACCAGATGTATGAGATCGAGGGTGACACCGCCACGGCAAGTCACAAATCCTTGCGCAGCTTGCAGTGGACACGGTCCGTGAACCACGAGTCAAAAGACGGAGAAGACGGTAATATATCGGTGTCGTAGTGATATATCAGTGACGGAAGACCACGGTCAAGCCTGGTGCCGAATTACTGTCTTCCACTTTTCTCTTTTTTATTTTCCTTCTGAGAGAAGTAGGGGAGGAGAAGAGCAAGATGTATTTCGGATGCTGGGGCCCTCCTCTTCCTCCTGTGAGTGGAGAAGATTGAGCCAAAGTCAAACAAGTTGCAAGGGGGAGGGGGGCGGGGAGACAAATTTAGTGATGGATGGGCGGATGGATGGGCGGAAGAGGGGTGAGAGAAAGGATAGATGAAGGTGGACGAGAGTGCTGATGTTGCGTGGTTGAGGAGGGGGAGGAAAGGAGGTGGTAGTCGTTGTTTGCTGATGTGGAGTGATATTCAGTTGCTAATCAGTTGCGGGATGGTGAGTAAGTTAAAGAAGGGAGGTGAAGATGTAGGTGAAGGGATGGTCGTGGTTGTCGTGGTTGTCGTGGTTGTCGTTGTGGTAGCAGCAGCAGCAGTCGTAGTCGTAGTCGGAGTCGTAGTCGTAATTGTTGTAGTTGTAGTAGTATCAGTAGCAGTAAAGTTAGTAGTAACTTAGTAGTAGTGGTGGTAGTAGGACCGATTGATTATTCTTAGTGGCAGCGGTCAAGGTGTGGTTTCGCAATGGTAATCCGAGTTGTACCGGCACTTCTAGTCTCTTAAGGTATGCGAAATCAACGCCGCGCGTGTTATCATTCCTCAGGGTACGAGGTACGCAATGCCCAAGACAGGGTAGGATGAGGGGGAGGGAGGAAGAAACGAAAATGACAGCTTAGAGACAGACAGATAAACAGGGAGGGAAGCAGGAAGGGAGGGACACATTGAACTGCGATTTTAGTATGTGTTATTTATTTATCAGGGGAAAAAGTGACTTGAGATTGTGTATTGTGAGAGAGAGAGCGTTTGCTTGTTTGCGTACTTGGGTGAAAAGTGGAAACGCAGAAGGAATGGAAGGGCAAGTGCTGTTGGTCTGGTCTGGTATTGTAGGTATGGTTCCGTACTTACCACTTTTTTTTTCTCCCCAACTTTGAGTCCCTGGTGGAGACAACAAATTGCTACCTTGCCGTTGGACTAGATTATAATTTGGTGACTGACAGGTTAAGGTAGTATATTATTAGTCTCACAACGAGTCGCTCAGGCTTGGCCCATGTTATACATATCCTGAGCTACTGCTCTTGGTAGTTGAATGTCTATGGGGGTTTGCAAACCTTTTTTGTCTTGTCTCGAAGGTGACCAGACAATGTGCTGTAATTTTCTTCGTGGGATATAACAAAGGACAAACCGACAGACAGGCGTCTCGACTAACCTCTGTGAATTTACATAAATGTGTTTTACTTACTGTGTAAGTACTACGAGAAGCTATATGTACTGTACGGAGTACTGTGCTGTTCCATTCGTGTGTGGATCAGTGGATACAAAGGCGCAATCGAACTCGATCATCAGCAGTGTGACAGTGTTGCATTGGATGAAGTGGATTGATTACTACTGATCGCTCATAGATACGTACTGTTTGAAAACTGTTTTGGTATCTCCAATACCAGTGACCTGTCTCTCTTGGTTGGGGAAAAAATCGATGGACAATCGATGGACAATTGATGGATGAGGATTATGATGACACACGATTGAATGTCCTCCACATACTCACATTCTCCGATGGATTCTCAACAGTGGCACTTTACAGGTATGGAGGTCGCAATGTGGCTGCTGCAACGATTTCGGCAGGCCGAAACCCTGGCTCGGAAGTCGACAGGTTATGATGATGATGACAACGTCGTGGGTATTGTTGAGGATGTTGAGTTACAACAGAGACCCGGCCATTGGCCAATCCATCTTTTCTGGGTGTTCGTTCTTCTTCTGCTTCATTTCGAGATTTTGCCCCTCAGTGGTATGTGACACTTTTAGTCAGGACTCAGGAGAACTTGAAGTAGTTAGTTACTGTACTCCGTACAATAAAGACCACTGGCGGGTGCAACGGTGGTAATCGGGCTAATCATCCCGTCGTGTAGTGTTACACTGGCTACGGAGTAGGGATCCCTCGGTTTCCTCCCCCGGTGGGCCATCCATCCATCCATCCATCCACCCTCCCTCCCTCCCTCCTCCTCCCTTCCTCCCTCCTCCCCTCCCCTCCCTTCCCAATCATCACCCCTACTACCTGGTATTGTATCAGTTATCAGTTATAAGCTAGTTCTCTTTGCATGATCCTTTCCAATCTCATCGACCCTTCTCCGGGCCCTCCTCTCTTAAGTCTCCATTGAACAGCCCCAATCTCGTTCCTCTCTCTCTTGAGAAAGTTCTGGTTTCAACATACACCTCCCCAGTTACCTCCAATTCCATCCCCGCCGCCAAATTCGAACTTTGCTCTGATTTCACTTTCCTCCTGCATTCCAGATACCCTGCCAAGACACCGAGACACGTACTGCCAAGGGTTGAGCCCTGCTAGAGTTCACTGGAAGTCTTGAACGACTCTCATCGTGCTTGGGATGAATCGAATGCAGCTCAAGAGTAGCAAGGGCGGGAAGTCCTGGTTCAGATGCAGCTGACTTTCATCATTGCTGGTGTCAGGTCACGTCTGCTGGGCGATGCTCAAGTGCTCGTCTTTACCAACGCAATGCTCGACACTACATAGTAGGCCAGCGTCCTCGTATCCCCGCTGTAATTTAGATATCAACCTCAACATGCCACTATCGGGGCTTCGTTCACACTATTCACTCAGACCAAGACAATAATGTGCCTGCCCATCAGTGAGCTTCATGGTAGTCAAGCAGATATGGATGAAAATAAGTTTCGACGACTAAAAAGGGTCGTTATCCCGAGTGTTGCTTCCCAATCATGCCATCAGATATTGCAGCGAAACGCAATCTCCAGGTTCAGGCTGGGCAAGCAACCGTAACCATAGAGATTGTGCTGCCCTCGTATATCCAGGAAGATGTAACCATACTTATCCATGCTTCTGAGCAGATCGCTTCATCCACGATCTAGACCCCCTGCAAGGCGTTCGATTTATGGCGTAAAGCAAGCAGCCCTCTGGACAAACAGAAACCTCTCGTGCAATACCTACATAAGACGAGAGCAGCATTATTCGGCCATCGCGGGAATTGAACAATCAGCTTTGTTGCTTGACCGGTGGCCATAAGTCACATACATCGTCGGCGACGTGAGCGTAGGATTGTCTTTGATTAGTGCTTAAAGCCTTCTGGCGGTTGACAACCATCCCTTGTCAAGGTCTGTCTCCTCTCAACTAGTTCTGTACGTAGCGTATCAAGGTATCTGGGAACGTCGACTGCAGTAACACGGGCGGCTTGCACAGGTATCTGCTCAGCTTCGGCTTCGAAATTTCTAGAGGATAAGGATATATCATATTCAATTCAGAAAGGCGACCATGGTTCTGCGCATGTTGATGCCCGAGGCTTTCATATGGGCGTGTTCACTTCAGTCCAAGTGGCTGCTATTTATCCGCATGTAAGTGTACAGGTTACCACGAGGAAACTTCTCCTGAATGGGGACTTTGCCTTCCAACATATGACCAATTCATGAAGAACTGGTACAGATTCCGTTGCAACTTTCCTCAGCCTTATCCCCTAATCCTCATCGTCGTTTCACCGCATGCCGGACTGACTGATGTGAGCAGTGATGGACAGTTAAATTACGGATGAATCTGGAATTGCCAGGTGCTTGGCCAGCTTTTCCAGACTAGCCTTCCATCATTCATAGTGACCCATAAACTCCGGATAAAGCGAGGTATGTATCTCGACAACAGAAAGACGGAAGTCAAGGCTGCAATTGCGGCAGTGGTTAGGTATCTCCCACCCGAACAATTGAAAGGACCCTGGTACCTACCTACTCAGCAATGCCACCTTCATCCCGAGCAAATCTCGTTTGCATCGGCAGTTTCCTCTTTGAGCTCTCGATCAGACTTATTTGAGCTGAGTTCATAGTGGCATTGAATTTATCACAGACCGTCATATTCTCCCCAGGCGAGAAGCCCGACGAACCATTTGCGCAGCATTCTTGGTCATTTGACCATCGCGGCTCTGGCTTGAGCTCGGGTTGCTCAGAAGTCTGTAACTTTGAGCGGATGACAAGCTTACAGGGGACTCGCGGCAGGGTCCTGGAGACCGAGTGAGAGCAAGCCCTGGTTTTGTATGGCGCCCTTCGGCCAACGTCATGTCTTTGTTTAGGTGCTGAGTTTCAAAGATAGGAGCTGGCCAACTGAACGAATGGTTGCGGCTGTTCTCAATATTCACTATCACCTGCTCTGTTTTCAAACTACTGCCGCTGACACCCTTCTTTGAGTTCTAGCAAGCTTGATGACTGGTCCATGGCGAAATATCCCTCTTTTCCCTCGCTTTCTATTGACTCCACTCAGGAGAAGACTCCCAGTATTGGAACTATGAGGCCAACTGCACCGGGAAATGGAGGGGAGGGGATCTCACGCATGGATTGGATTTATACATCTTGCATCTTGCCCAGTCGAATGGCTGCAGGTTCTTTCAGGGTTCATCTCTGAAGGCACAAATCTCTGCACTGAGGCAATCTTCCCTTTCTGACCTTCAAAATGAGACTCTGTATTTTTTTTAGCACAGGCTTTCTAATTGGCATTTTTGTGGGGGTACTTAGCTCGTGCCCGACACTTTTGGCTAACTGCTCGCTCGAGTCTACTCCAGCTCCCACTTTGCTTTCAATCTTGACAGATGCTACCCATGAACCCGGAGTGGATGGCCGGGTCTCAGATCTCGCTCGTGCCATACAAGCAAGGCTTGCAGGAAGTATCGCTCCTCCGATTACTGGGGACGGCTCCCTGCCCCTGGTCTGGAAGATAATCGAGAAGATCTTCGCCAGTGGTCGGCAATTCACTCTTGTCGATCTCGCCCTTAAGATTATCACTTCAGAACTTTTGTCACAGGACATACTCATGGGACTCAATCAGTATCAGACCTCTCGACTAAACTTGCTTCACAACAGAAATCCAGTGCTAGCACATCAACCGCTATGTCCTAGGAAAGCTGCTCAAGATGTGCCCTATAGTGTCGCAGAGGAGACTCTCCGGGCCGCTATTTACATACAAGACGATCTTACCAGGAGAAAAGGTGAACTCAAACCCGTTCTACTCGTTCCTGGCTCGGCCATTCCTGCCGGATCGATGTTCCAGTCCAACCTCGCAAAACTACAAAAGGCCATACCAGAAGTAAGCATGGCCTGGGTTAATGTCCCTTCCGCTTCTCTAGGGGACGTCCAAGTCAACTCGGAATATATTGCATACGCGATCAATTACATCACCGCCCTCTCGGAAAGTAATCTGACGGTCATAGCATGGTCTCAAGGAGGTCTCAATACCCAATGGGCATTCAAGTATTGGCCGTCCACGCGCGCCGTAGTCACGGATCTGATTGCGATCAGTCCCGACTTTCATGGGACTGTGGAGACAACACTTGTTTGCCCTATCCTCTCGAACGTTGTCTGCACTCCTGCCATTTGGCAACAAGCGTGGCATGCAGGCTTTGTTCGAGCGCTGAGACGCGTCGGAGGCGATTCGGCCTATGTGCCCACGACGACTGTCTATTCCTCATATGATCAGATTGTGCAACCGATGGGTGGAAAACAAGCTTCTGGGATTCTTCAAGGTTCCCCGGTAGCAGATGTGTCCAACAACCATTTGCAGACTATCTGCCGGGATCGGCCCGGCGGTGGCCTCTATACCCATGAAGGAGTTCTCTATAGTTCTTTGGCATGGGCGCTTATCGCAGATGCGCTTCAGCATGATGGCCCGGGGGATCCATCCCGACTCAACCTCACGAATGTGTGCGGGCAATGGCTCCCACCTCAGCTAGGCATGGAGGATGTGAAGCGCGCGGAGGGATTGCTGCTAATAGCTGTGGCCGAAGTTCTCAAATACAAGCCAAAAATATTTCAGGAGCCTGAGGTTGCGGACTATGCTTGGTGAAGGGCCGGTCGTGCGCCACAGCTAGTGGGCCTCTTGATGACCATTTTATCCTTTGAGCATGAAAGATTTGAAAGATTGATATCAGATTGTGAAAGGGTTGATATTGATAAGGCTTCTACTGTGCGTTTTATCTTAGCGCAATCTGTGCCAATTCTAAATTTCAGACGGTGCGCCAAGGGGCAAGTGGGACAGCTGGAAGGATTCGTACTACGTAGTTGTGCCTCTACAGGTTCCACTATTCATAGGAATGAGACCGTGAAGCAGCCCTGAAGGATCCAGCCCACGTCGTTGTGTTCGTCTAGGCTCCAGCCCTCATCTCTCTGTGAATGATACATTGTATGGACTCTACAGGGATTTGTATGTATATGCGCTGCAAAAGACTGCGAACATTCTGATTTTGTGATTGGCTAGATCATTGAGAGAGCAGCCGGTCCGTAAGGCACTTGAACCATCTCCGATCTCGGCGGATCAGTGTCTCTTCTTCAGTTCCGTCAAGTTTGGGGCAGGTCAAGTAGACGAACTCAAGTGTCATTTGCTTACCCAAATTGAGCGAGAACCACAGGTTCACAACCAACTGACTCGAAGCTACTGTATGTGTAAGTACAGTACTTTCGTGTTTTTCTCTGAAATCAGATTTTGGCAATTTAACCATTATGGTGCCAAGACCTTTGAAACGTCACGAATGGACAGCGTACGTACCGAGTACGAAGTACAGGGACATGTAACTTGAACCAATGTCCACGGTCCGATGTCCGATGTCCGATGTCCGATCTCAGCAAAGAAGATATCGCCGTACGGGTGACAACTCTTTACCCCGTATATCAAGTAGTAAATCGATTCTATTTGCCCTTCCATAGTAGTATGAGGTACTACTCATACGTACAGTAACTTACAGTCTACAATGAATTCAGTCGCTGGTTGTACATAGTACATAACTGCCCCAGTCCGTTTCGTTCAATCCAGTGTTCCTTTCCGCACCGGGGGTGACAGTCGACGAATCTGGATGGATTGTGGTGCCTTAGCTCCACTTTCCGAAACGCCGCCAAGAGTGTCCGCCTCGCTTGATCGTCAGCGTCTATCTCAGCCATTACGTTGTCACTGACCTTTCCTGGGCAAGCTTGATGGAGTTTTTACCAGACTTTGCGGGCTTCTAGCCTATTGCAAGGAAGCGTTGTCCCCGACCACATCCCGTTTCCCTTTCTAGAGTGGTTTTCACACTCTCCTGCTGGCGGACACACTGCTGCTACGTACTACTCCTGTTGCCGTACTCCATACGGGGGCGAGTACGTACTCCATCCAGTACGAGTAAATGAATAGGTCCTCATTATTCACACTCCAAAGATGGAACTGTTTCTTTTCCTTGCCCGCCGCTCGGCAGCGTCTCCGATGATCACCCTCGACCGATGCGAATTTGGCTCTGAGATCGAGTGACGACCGTCCTGGTTGATTTGATCGTTTCCTCTTCGTCTGCCGCGTGCTTTTCTCTTTTGTTTTCTCTCTCTCCCTCTCTCTTCTTGGCCCTTTTATTCTCGAGTTCATTAGTCGTTGCTTATTCCCCATTCAGTTGGTTGTATGTCGCCTTTGGAGGGGATCATTCCTCTCCCAGTCACTCCTTCAAAATGTTATTCCTCTGGTTCTTGTCATTGTTTGCTCTCCGAGGTGTAGTCGCGAAAGCCGAGACTGATAGTGATTTGATGTCCTTTGTCACGGTAAGTGATGGGCAAGGGTGCTAATATCGACCGTCGTCTGTCTCTAACTGACTAACTAACAATCAATCAGCTGCCGGAGGTCAGAGCATTAAAATTCGATATTGCCTACTACGATCGCCCGGCTGTCAGTCCGGGGTATTGGTTCGTTGCGCCATATGGCGTGATTGATCCAGAAGCACCCACGAAGCAATGGAAACCTTGCCAAGTTGGACCCTACATTTATGACGCAGATGGTGTAAGTGCTCATCTTCATGCTTCTCTCTTCCCTTCTTTTCCATCGCTCCTTGAATCCGTCTCTCTGCTGTGTCATTTCTCTGTGACCTGTTACCTGTTACGACAAAGCGGAACGCTCGTCTGAAATTGCCTCGAAACTATGGAGCACTAAGCTTATCAAGTGTGGATCATCAGGTTCTCATCTGGGCCGGATCTTGCATGTTTGACAACCGCAACATATTCGATTTCAAGGCCGTGAACAATATTGACAACGAATCTCACCTTTCATTCATTCTTCAACATGGCTACAACTCCGGTGCAGCGGACAAAGGATATGGTTACATCCTCGACCAGCATTATGAGCCGGAGAATGTAGTTGCAGTGACCAACGATCTTGGGACCTTCAATATGCATGAGTTCAATGTCCTCGACGGCGGGAAGACAGCACTAGCTTGCGCCTACCGGAATGAATACGTGGATCTAGGAGACCTTGGCCGGCCAAACGAGTACGGTTGGATAGTCACGGGGGGGCTCGTCGAGCTGGACATCGCGACAGGCGAGGTCTTGTTCGAGTGGAATTCACTAGGATACATTCCCATTCATGAGTCTGTCAAAGTGAACGCCGACTGGCCGGCATCCAATGAACCTGGCTGGGATTATGTGCATGTGAACGCGGCAGACAAAAACGCGGCAGGTGATTATCTGCTGTCTGCCCGATTCACGAGCACGATCTACTTGATATCCGGCGAGGACGGACGCATCATTTGGCGTCTGGGCGGAAAGTATTCTGATTTTGTCCAGGATTTCACCTTTTCCAAGCAGCATCACGCGCGGTTTGTGGATTCCAACGCCACGCACACGACTATCTCTTTTCTAAACAATGCGTCTGATGAGGCGGAGAACGAGGAGACGGTCTCAGCTGCGATGTTCGTCCAGGTCGACACGACAACCATGACGGCCCGCCTACTTGATCGGTACGACCGGCCGGACGGCGACCTAACCAGGCTTCGTGGCAGTGTCCAAAGGTTGCCCAACGGCAACGTCTTTGTTGGCTGGAGCGAGCGGGGTTACCAGAGCGAACATAGTCCCGACGGCAAGGTACTGATGCAGGCTAACTTCGCATCCACGCGCTTCTCTTCTTATCGGTCGTACAAATTTCCCTTCGTGGGTCGGCCTAGCCAACCACCGGACGTTGTGGCATCGGTCTACGGGACAGACGAGACGGATATGGCAACCATCTTGCATGTCAGCTGGAACGGTGCAACGGATGTTGCATCCTGGAACTTCTATGCACGCGTTGACCGGCAGGGTCTTCCAGTGCTGATCGGCAACACCACCAAATCCGACTTCGAGACCATGTATATCGCCGAAGGCTACCTGGACTGGGTATCAGTGGAAGCAGTGGACGGGGATGGCAACGTTTTGGGCACATCAGAGATCCACCGGACGGATACACCGCCGAACTGGCGCCTGGCCGGATTCCAAGGCGATGCGAAGCCCACGCCGGACGATCCAGCTATTCTATATGGCAAGCAGAAGGCGCCAGAGGAGGACGTGGAAGAGGTCGATGAGGCATATGAAAAGGCCAAGGAGGAGGCCAAGGCCGTCAATATGGCCAATGAGGTCATTCACGGGGTGGGTGGCCTACTGATTTTCATTTTGGTGGTGTGTTCCGTCGGCGGGCTCCTGGCGGGCAGCTACTGGGTGCTTAAGCAGCGTCGTATGCAGGCATACTACGAGGTTCCAGTGGTGGAGGATGGTTAGCAAATGCATTGATTTTGAGCGGGCAATATTGTTCTAGAGAGACATATATAACTTACACCTATTAGTACATACATATCTAGATATGTGTATATATAAGTATAAATATGAATATGAATATGTATATGAATATGAATATATTTTCAATATACCTGCATGTTCCGTCCTAATAAGCTGCCCGTATTAGTTCCATAAGTTGACCTCCAGGCTTAGTACTGTACATACCTACAAGGTGTACTTACCCACGTGGCGCTAGTCCGCAAACAGCCTCGTCAGCCAAAAACGGGCTCAAACCAACCAAACCAACCAAACCTGAACTGAACTGCACTGAACCTTGCAGACCAACCTTTTGCCTACAATCAATCAATTGCAACTTAACTTTGTAGTTACTCGATATCTAACAGCATCATTGACTCAGTAATACAATCCATTCCTGCTTGCTCTGATACATGCCCCTCTCTCTTTCGTTTCCTCCTGCGCTTCTCATCATCCTCATCTCAATCTAAATCTCATGTCGGCCCTAATCCGGACTGTTCCTCGCCCACTGCGTGTCTCTTCTCGGGTGCTTCTCCAGCAACAGCAACAGCTCCAGTTGCAACACCGCCGCCCCTATTCCGCCCCCTCCTCTCCCTCGTCCTCTTCCTCCTCTTCCTCTTCTTCCTCTTCTTCCTCCTCCTCTCCTTCTCCCTCTTCCACTTCTGCTCCCGGTCCTTCCCCTCAATCCACTCAATACAGCCGTTCTCAATTCAAAGTCCTTCCGTTCTTGATTATTATTGGTATCGGATCTGGCTCCTTTATTCTACTCTCAAAGTCCCGTACCGGCGTCCATAAACCCAAGCCATCCGAGACCGTTTAGATTAAGTGAGTAAATCGATTGTCGTTGTACAGTACCTTCAAGCACCGTGCTATATTTACCCCTCTTTCCCGCTTCAGTCCCCCATCAAACAAACTAACATTTTTGTCTTCTACCTGATTTACAGGACTCGAACCCCTCCGCGCCTCCCGCCCCCCACCTTCGCCCCCGCCGCTCCCTTAACAAAGTCTCTCCATCTTATTCTCTTTTGGGAGAAACCAATCAATCTCATTCGCCTCCCAACGAAAATCAAATACAACGAAGGAAAAAAAACAAAAAAACAAAAAAAAAAAACGAATCCCATCCTTATCAAGATGTCCACCCCGCGCTTCTCCCCCACCACTACAACCGTCGTCTTCGTCCTCGGCGGCCCCGGCAGCGGCAAAGGCACGCAGTCTGCCAACCTCGTCCGCGACTACGGCTTCACTCACTTGTCAGCCGGAGACCTGCTCCGCGCCGAGCAAGTCCGCGAAGGGAGCCAAGCCGGCGAGCTCATCCGCACCTACATCCGCGAGGGCAAGATTGTGCCTATGGAGATCACCGTCAAGCTGCTGTCCGACGCCATGGCCGAGACCCTGGCCGCCGGCACGAACCCGGCCGCCAGTGCAGGCAGCAAGCCTCGCTTCCTGGTGGACGGCTTCCCGCGCAAGCTCGACCAGGCCGTCTTCTTCGAGGACACGGTCTGCCCCTCCGAGATGACCCTCTTCCTCGACTGCCCCGAGGAGGTGATGGAGGCCCGCCTCCTCAAGCGTGGCGAGACCAGCGGTCGCGACGATGATAACGCCGAGAGCATTCGCAAGCGCTTCCGTACCTTTGTCGAAACGAGTATGCCCGTCGTCGAGGCCTTTGCGGCCCAGGGTAAGGTGGTCTCCGTGAAAGCTACCGGCGATGTCGGAGACGTCTATGAGAGGATTCGGGCGGGGCTCCGCGAGAAGGGTCTGAACCCCCTGTGAGTTTCGTTAGGAGAATGGGCGATGGGTTGCAGAGATTCCAGAACTTGTTTAACAGTCTCTTGGATGATGATACGCGTGTGTGGTCGATGGTGTCAGCGTTCTGAAGTACATATATATTCATATCTATTTCCACCGCATATAGTTTTGGAGATTCGATCTTGTTATAGATTTGTTGCTGGGCTGACCGGCCTGATTCTACATTTTGTTTTGGAGTTTTCTGCCCCTGATCTCCGCCATTGCCTCCGTAAGGACGCACAAATCCCCCAGGTGAGGTCCCTCTGCCATGGGGCGGAGATACAACAAGAAAGGTCGTCTTGACGGTTGATTCATCCTCCATGTTCTAGGTACAGCACACCACCCCCTGACACCACAAGCGATCAAACCGTCCATCTCGATCCGACAGTGAAATAGAACAATTCTAGCGTTAAACACAAATCAGTTACAAACACCCAATCCAAAGACACGAAGAATTAGCGTTAAACACCGCTGCCCAGCCATGACACAGAGATACTTTTAAGTCTTTTTTTTTTCTAGCTCGTCCCTAGCTCCGTCTGCGCGGTTTGAAGGGTGTGGTATCTGGTAGATAGTAGGTCGAAAGACAAAAAAAACAAGGTATGTAGGTCTCATCATCAGTCATTGATCCTTCCCCGCATTTCCGTCCTTTCATCATTTACTCAGCCACAGCTTCCACGGGGGCACTGGCGACAGGAGCGGCCGGAGTCGAAGACTGGTTCTGATTGTTGTTGTTGTTGTTGTTACCCTGCTGGCGACGACGGTCACCCGACTTGCCCTTATCGGAGGACTTGCCCTGAGCAGCCTCCTCAGCCGCCTGGGCCGCCTGCAGCCCCTCGCGCACGAAGCGCTCACGTTCGGAACGGACAACACCCAAAACGCGTTCCAGGCTGCGGCGCCAGACCATCAGGCGACCTTGCACCTCAGCCCACTGCTTCTCACCGAAGACGCGGTAAGTGGCGCGGTGGACAAGGAACTCGGAGCGCAGCTGCGAAAGCTTACCCTCGACGAGACCAGCACGGATGGTGTCAATGACCCACTTCTCGACATCCTCGTCCGACACCCGCAGAGCACTGGCGATTGTGGCATAGGGCAGAGAGCGGGAGGGGGTAGTAGCGGCCAGCGAGGCCAAGGTGAGCAGGCGCATCTTGGTCTGCAGAGCATCGCCGGCCTCGGCCAGCACACCACCTGAGATACCAGTCAGAGGGCTGGTGGCAATCAAGGCCTCGTAAGCGTCAAGGGTGTCGGCGGTGAAGATCTCAAGCAGCTCGAAGAGGGTGCTGTCGCTGGCGCGCAGGGCCTGAACGGCATCGGAAGCGGTCAACGGAGTGAAGTCAAAGACGGCGGGAGAGGTGAGCGCAGAAGTCAGGGCACGAACGGCCAGATCGCGGGCTTCGGAACTGGAGGCCTGGGCTGCGGGGATAGTCTGCAGGGCTTGGACGACATGGGACTGGGAAAGCTCGGCGTCACCGGCAGCTTGAGCGGCATCGGCGATGGCGAGGTGGAGGCGCTGGGCCTCCTCAGCCTCGAGCTCCCAAGCGGCGAGCCAAGCAGGCAGCTGGGAGATCAGCTGGGGCTTGAGGGCGTCGAATGCGACCGAGGCACCGGCCTGGCGGATGACGGCAACGATGGCCAGAAGAACGTGGTAGCGGCTGGAATCGGTGGGAGCGAGGGTGTTGAAGATGGTGGACAAGATGGAGATGGCCAGGGAGGGACCGAACTGGGGAGAGGCGGTAATGGGTTTGGCGAGGTAGGAGCAGATGCGGGAGAGGAACATGTCCGGATCGGAGGCCTGGTGAACAAGGTGGACGAGGAGGTTGTAGGCGGAGATGATCTCTGGTTTGCGTCAATTGCGTCCATTTGTCATAAGTCTTGTGTCTTTCTTCGTTCCGCAGCAACAACCAAAGAACTGCTTACCCTTCTCGGGGGCCGCATTCAGGACGGCAGCGGCGGAGACCAGCTTCTTCAGAACCTCATCGCGCTGCTTGCGATCAGGTTCGGTACCAGACTGTTCCTGCTGGCGTAGAGGTTCCAACAGTGGGGCGATGTCGGCCTGGAGACTGGACGCGGCGGCGTCGGGCTTGCGAAGAGCATCGATGTACTGGGCGAACTCATCGGCGAGTTCGGTGAACGAGCCCTCAATGAGGAGAGTGGTGGAAGGAGCGGGCATCGTGGTGGTTTATTAGAAGTCGATGTCGAAAGATCGATCAATGGTTGTACGGAGAGGAGGAGGTTCGTACTTTGGGGAGAGGGGAGGGGAGGGGGTGGGGGAGGGGGGGAGGAGGAGAGAGAGAGAAAAGAAGAGAGAGGGGAAGGGGAAAGGAGAAGACCGAAAGAAAATTGAGATACAGGAGATAAGAGGGCGGAGGAGAAGGAGGGGGGTTCCACCAGAAAGGAAACAAGATCCAAAAGAGAAGCAGAGGGAGAAGAAGGAGGAGAAGCGAAAGAAGCGAAGATGGAAAAGGAAGGGAAAGAACTTACAAGCAGGCAGAGATTGGGCGGTGGAGAAAATTCCATTCCGTTGTGGGAAAAACTCTTGGCGCCGCTTCTACCATCAATAAGTTACTTGGAATACTGTGGGATGCTCCTCCGTCTACAACAATACAACAACAACAACAACAACAACAACAACAAAACTATTATACACTTAAAAGAAAAGAAAAGAAAAGAAAAGAAAAGAAAAACGAATCAGCTCAATGGCGGATTAAATTAAAGTGCAAGGATCGACCCCTCCTATGGGCGCCCAGCGGGGAATAATCGTATTTGACATCAAGTCGTAGAACATACAACCACCACAACAACCAACACCCTTCCTCCCCTTGAAACATGGTATTACCACTACACAGACTCGGAGAAATGTCTTGGAAGGCAGAACTAGCACTCTAACCCCACACCCACAGACATCAAAATATGCGAACGGTCCCAATCAGTTGGTGTTTGTTGACCCGCTTGCACATAACACGCCCCTTCCTTCGGGTCGTTTTCGCTCTCAAGTCTTTCGCTCACAACACCAGGCGCAGTCCCACAAACAATGCGGTGGCCAACAGACCGGTGGCATGCTCCTGGGCCAAACGAACGGCAGCGTTGGCCGTGGACGAGCTGCTAGTGCTGCTCGAGGTGCTGGTCCCGGTAGCCGTGGTAGACTTGTCAGAGCTAGTGCTGGTGCTAGTAGCCGTAGTCAAGCTGGTGGCGCTCGAGGTGGTGGACGAGGTAGTCGAGGCAGCCGACGCATTCAGGGTGCCACAGGTCTTCTCATAGTCCTTGCAGTGCTCTTCCTCAGTCAAGCTGGACGAGTTGCTAATGCACTGGGCATAATTGGCCTGACAAACGAAGAAGGGGACGGTCTGCGCATAAAGCGACACGTCGGCGGCGGAACCGTTGGAGCAGATGCAGGAGAAGTCCAAGGTAGTCTGTCGCGACATGGTGAGCGGTTCGTTCTCTTCAATTGGTTCGGCTATGCGCTTACCGAGTCGCAGGAGTTGCTGGTAGCGACTCCACCACAAATCTCAGGGCAAGAGTTGCGCTCCGCGGTACACCAAGAGGCTAGAATCAACGAGTCAGTGAAGGGTAAGGAAGACAACATCGCATACTAGCATACCGCGGGTGCCAGAGGAGATGGCGTTCAGGTCGAACCCATCAGGTAGAGTGTAGTTGCCGGTAGAAGCGGCGGTGGCCGAGGCGACCAGACCGAGGGCGAAGAGCGAGGAGGCCAACATGATGAAAGTGATTAAGTAGATATTCGAATGGGCGAGGGTAGGATGCTGATGTGTATATCACAGTCGCAGTAAAGAGACGTGCAAGGTAAGAAGAGCAGGTATGGGGTAATTGTACGTAGTAGACGTTATAAAGAGACGCTACTATTCTGGGGAGGGGAAGGGGGAAAGGCAGAAGTTTAACAAGGAAGAAGAGGAGAAGAGAGGAGGAGAAGGAAAGGAAAGAGGAGAGGGAGAAGAAGAATTGATGATAAGAGAGCAGGAAGAGAGGAGAAAGGAAGCTGAAGGAAAGAAGCTAAGCCAAGAGGGTAAAGCAGTAACAGCAGCAGCAGCTACCGCGACAGCTTCAGCTACAGCTAGTTACAGCAGTCCGGCGGTAATAATAATAATAATAATAATAATGCTAATAACAGGATGGAGAGGAGAGGAGAGGAGAGGAGAGAAGGTGCCACAGCCAGTTTAGATCCATCCTTCCTTCTCCAGTCTTTCTCTGCATACCTGAGTTACCGATAGTTACTTAAGTTACTTAAGTTACTTACTTAGTTTGTGTATATGTTTATTTTATTTTTTTCAAGTTAGGTAAGTTCCTATTTCCCCTTCCTTTTCAAGATTTTTTGTGTTTTTGTTTTGTTTTGTTTTTTCTTGGTTGCTTTTCAATATCCCCTTTTTCTACATGCACACGCGCGCTCTTCTTTTCCTCCAATTCTAGTTCTAGTTTTTCAAATCATGGTCTTCATTGATGGTTCCCGCATGATCTGGAAAACAGATACTTACACCCAGATTACTAGCATTACGATCAATAATAACCAGACTGGGGAATTTTCGGTGCACTAGTGAGTAGTCTTAGATGACTAGTCGACTCCGTTGTCAATGATGAATGAGGAGATGGAGCCAGCCCTTGGCACTCACTGGATTCTTTCTCCCATTATTGTCCGGCGGGAAATTATTAGTATGGCTGGTGCCTTGTTTTTACGCTTTCTACTTACTGACTTGATTGGTCAAGGCTACCCTAGGATGCGAGGGGAGCTTCGAGTTGAAATGAAATGAAACGAGCGAACAAAAGAGAAACTCGTTGACTGCCACTAAGTAGGCCGTGCGTGCAATGCGCAAGATGAACTCCTCCCTGCAGCTGCGGCGGGGGAAGGGGAGAGGAGAGGGCAGTCTCCCCTATTCTCTTTGGGTTTCAGTTTGTTACCCAGTAAGTAAGTATACATAGGTCAGGCGACCCAAGTGTGTGTCTTGTCTTGTCTCCCTGGCTTTGGGCCAGGAATGTTGCCCAGCCCAGTGGTATGGTATGAATAATGAAGAGAGGTTGGAGGTTGGTGGAACCACTGCAAGTGCGAGGTTGATAAGCAGAAGGAAGGCCCAATTGAGTTTGGGGGCCTTGGTTTAGGGCCGGCACTAAAGAGTTTGTTCCTGCCCTGCTGCCAGTCAGTAGACTCGGTAGACTCGGGCTCAGTCGCTCAGTTGCCAATAATTTGGGTGAATTATTTGAATGGAAAGACATAGCCGCCCACTCATCATGGGAATGAAAAATGGAACTTCAAAAGTGATGCCAGTGAAAGTGATTTGCTGTTACAGTTCAGAGAGGTACAGAGTAGTACGTAGTACAGTACCATGGCAGTAAAAGAGGGACTGAGGACTGTAACTACAGTAGATCACCCGAGGAGTTCCGTAGCCGAGGATCCAGAGAGAGAGAGAGAGATAAAGGGCAAACAAAACAAACTACCTAATACTGGACAATACTGTTTTGTACACAGCAAGATAGATATCTTATCCCGATGTAAACTGTAAGTAAACTGTAAGTAAACTGTAAGTAAACTGTAAGTAAACTGTAAGTAAACTGTAATATATACCATAACTAGAAGAATCCCTCCTCCTCTTATCCAAATAAGAATACTTTCTGACATCCATTCCATCCTCTTCTCTGTCGCATCAACTAACTTCGGGGTAGATTAATTAGTACTTCTTTTCTTTCTCCTTTCCCCTTTCTTCCATATATCCCCCAGATTCTGACCCACGTCATGTCCCCTTCAATATCCATTCTCAAGCAACCACATCCCCCCGCCCTCGAACCATTTCGGGCGGCTGTTCCCCCGGTGGTGACCCGGTTGCTGCATCATCCCGACTACTTTCCCATCCGCACCTGGTCCCGCATTTTCAAATCCGACTCAGGTGAGGATGGCTATTTTGCCAGTACACTGGCCTCCCCATTGACGATTCCCCATGTCTGCACCCTTCGTCGCCAACCGGAGCTGCTCGCACCCCTCCCTGATACTGCCCCCGTCTGGCCCGCTCCCAACTCGGTGTCTCGAATTGAGAACCCAGATCTCTACTTAGTCCTGCAGCTAGCCACCCCAGGGGTTTCCGGTCATCCCTCGACCGCTCATGGCGGTCTCTTGGCGACCTGTATCGATGAGGCCATGTCCTATGCCGTTGCATTGCACGCCCCCGAGACAGGCGCCGCCGGGGCTCTCTCCGCCCACCACCCGCGCGGCATGCTGTACACTGCCCAGCTTGACATTCGTTATCGCGCACCCGTCGCCGTCCCGGGCTATGCGCTTGTCCAGGCCAAGGTATTGGCTCGGGTAGGTCGCAAGTTCTGGGTGCATGCTCAAATTCTGCAGCCAGGCGAGACGGCCGAGGACCCGCTACGCGTGACAACCGATGCAATTGCCTTTTGGCTTCAAACGAAAGCAGCCTTGTGAATCGCGTGGCGTCTCAGGTGCCATCTCACAGAACTCAAGGCCTCGCACAGCGCAAAGAGCCTGTCGATAGAATGCGATCCCTTGCGATTTTCCTGCATATATTGATGCTAGCTAGATAGATTTATGTATATCTCTTCATTTGTCTATATACCTTCACTGAAGATAGAGATGCTTTATCTATTGATATACACACACTCGAGACCCCTTCAAAGACCTCTACAACTTCGGCTGACGGCCTAGATTGCGGCTCGCGCTCACCACCAAGCCCACCTGCGTCGCCACGGCCACCACCTGCCCCGCTGCATCCATCACGGTCACCCCCAGGTCCGTCCGACCGTCCCGCACCGACACCGTTTGCACTCGACTGTACAACCAGGCCTCCCCCGTAGCTGGCAGCCGCTTCTTGAAATCGATGTTCAAGGCCACCGTCGGATACCAATGCCGACCACCGGCCTCGCCGTCGCCTGCTGCCGTCGCAGCCCTCTGATCCAGCCCCGACAACGCGAGGGGAAAGGTATCAGTCAGGTACACCAACGCTTCATTCGACCAGCGCGCCGTCTGATCACCCTCCGGTCGGAATCGAGCCCACTGATCCACAGCCGCCATGGTCTTGGGCTGTCGGGGACCGTACAAATCCACATGCTGCGTCGCGCGCCGGAACTCAGGAAACGGCAGTTTGATCCGCTCCCACTCGCCGTCGCGCCCTGACCCCCCCAACGCCACCAGATCGACACCTCCATCGGGCCGCGACCCCCTTGCCGGCATTGGCAGGGGCATCCAGCCCGTTGGGGCCGTCAACCCAACCTCCGCATGAGCTGGACTGACTGTGATATACCCCGCTATCTTGAGCTCTTGCTCTTCCGGTGCGGCCTCCTCCGAACCGGCCCCTCTGCCCGAATTCCGGGCCTGTGTCAGAGTCACGTGAATCGTACTCGTCCGCGACCCGATCTTGACATCCTGCACGTTGAGCAAGGCAGGTCCCACCGCCGTCCGGCGCAGAAAGGTCAGTTGCATGGCAATCGGTGTGGCGGGACCACGATACTGCAGCGGATGCGTATGAGCAAAGTGTGTCAGCGCCAAGCGGTAGAGGATGGCACTCGTATAGCCTCCATGCGGCACTGTTTTGTGGTTCCTTGTCAGTGTATGGTAGGAATTATGGGACGAGAGCGAAAAAGTGGCGTCGCTGCCGATCAACACACTCCAAACAATGGGTATGATCTCTTACCAGCTCCGATGCACCAATCCTGCCGGAGATGGGCCGAGTATTGATGTGAGTTGATGGGTTTAACTTGGATTGCGGACTCAAAGGCGGTTCCGTGCGGAGGTGCTATCGCCATCTCGTTCATAGTTCGGACGCGCTCAAATCCTTCCCCTTCGTATGGTACTCAAGCCAGCAGCAAAATCTACAGGCCGTATGTCCTGCACATAGACGTTATGAGTTGATAAAGAGACAGGGATTAGGAAATAGGGACAAGCGATAGACGAACTCTTGGGATGGGGAAGGGAAGTATTGACGGATGTCGCAATGAGCCGTGAACCTCGGCTGTTCAGCCGTAATGAAAAGCGGAGAAAACACGCGACAGATAATGTAGGTATGGCGAGGGGCGAGTTGTACTGTACTGTACTGTACTGTACAAGCTGTATATAGCAAAGTATTGTATCCGTCGATATGTCCGGTACATACTTCAAAAAATGTTTTGATATACTCAAATTAATATGGGTTTCTCTAATTGACTAATTATGGTTTGCATTGACTACTCTAGAAACAAGGTCGGTCTAATAGTGAACGCCAGGATTTCCAACTCAAGGAACAATTCCAACCGATCCTCTCTGTCCTTAGCACCAGCCTATTCTAGAATTCCCTGACTGCTTTTCTAGTCCCTGTTGTTCGGCTTGCCTACGAGACTGGCATAATTGTCCTTTTATATTGTAAGGTCAAGCATGGTGCTGTACGTCCGCGATTAGAAGAACCCCGCGGTTGGCCGACCACCTCTTTGCATGTATCCGTGTACTCATGCCTATGCAGATGTGAGATTGTTTGTCCTGTAATCGTGTCATCGTGTGCTTATGGATGTATGCGTCATCGCGTCTGTGTATTTGTATGTGCGGGTTCGCGTTGGGATATGCATGGGGAGTCATTTACGACTTGTGCTCAGCCAATCGTTCCAAGCACGACAAGACTCCTATTGAATGAGTTAGCCACTTGTCACAATCACGTGAAAGCATGCAGAGCTAGAAGCCTTACCAGTTACACCTTGGGTTAGGGTAGCCCTGGCTTCTGTGCTCCGAGAGCCCAGTGTTACCGTCACGACGTGGTTAATCGCTTGTGCGCTCTCCAGCTTATTGGCCCATCGAAATACAGGCTCGTCGTCGCGACTGTCTCCAATTGCCAACAAGAAATCAGGACGGGCCACGCTCTGATCTTGCTGGCTCTGCTTGAGACACGACCGCCACACCAGTTCCGTCGCCGACGCTTTGTTCGTACCCATCGGCTCGACCACAAGGGCTCCTTCCACGGGAATGGCATGGACGCCCTGGTTGGCGCAGGCATCATTGATGTGCCCAGCGCACTCTGACGCCAGTCGTGCAGCCGCAACCTGGTCTTCCGCGGATCCGTAATGGAAGACGAGTGAACAGTGTCGCTGTTCAATCCAGCTGCCCTCAGCACGCTCCTGGTAGTAATCCAGAATCTGTAGCACCGCTGTCTTCCAGGCATCTGTCTGAGTTTTGTCAGTCAGCTTGAGCCAGGTTTCCGAGTTTGGCTCCCGCACGAAACAACCATTCTCTGCAATCAAGCCCAGACCAGTGACCAGGCGGAACAGGCGCTCCATCTCTTCTGGCATACGGGCACTCATCACGTACACCACGTTGCGGGGATCGTCCGTCAGCTCTGCTAGCGTAGTGATGGCTCGCTGGGGCGTGGTCACGATTATGCTCTTGGGAGACCCCCAAGATGCAAGGGTGCCCTCGTAATCCACAATTATCAATCGACGATTCGACTTCTGATACATCTCCTCCAGTTTATTCATCTGTAAGCGTGGCACGGCCATTATTTCACGCGACGATTGCTCGTTCCAAACACGGTTCAGGGTCTCACTGAACGACTTGACCCAGTTGGCTGTCGAGTTCTGCAGCACTGCCTGGTGCATTTGCATCCAAACCTCCTTCCGCTCTGTTTCACTCCGCGACAGCGCCGTGTGAATCGCCTCTGCGCATTGCCGGTAATCCCAAGGATTGACCAGGAGCGCATGGTTACCAAACACAGACGCGCTACCAGTGAACTCACTCAAAATGAGCGATCCATATTTCTTGTTGTTGCCCCATTTACCGTCCTGGCAGTAGACGAACTCATGACTAGTCAAGTTCATACCCTCACGTAAGCTTGTGATGATCAGCGCGTCGGCGAGAGAAATCAGCGCCAAATACTGAGGGAAGGCCAGGTCCTGTTTCAAGAAGACCAGTGGCTGGTGGGCCAGCGTGGAATGCGTTGAGTTAATCCGCATCGCGATGTCAGAAATGGTGGCCTCGAGCTCGGGCTGCTCGGTCGTGCTCGTCGCTACTTGAATCAAAACAACCTGAATCATCGTTAGGAGACCATTATCACATGCTAAGGGACAAGCCAAGGGACGAGGAAGAGATTGGCTTATAGCCATACCTGATCACGCCATTCGGGATAAGTGTTAAGGAAAAGCTCATAACTCAACAGCTTTTGTCGGATGCCTCGAACCTGGTCGATCTTGTCACGCGAAACAATGAGACGCTTGCCCTCGTAGCGCTCTGCGATGGTTTTGATCCACCTCTCCACATCGGCTGCCCTGCGCCGCTGATCCCAGGAGGTTGGGTCAATGCCAATGGAAAATTTGCCTACATTGACGAATCGATCTTCGAGTTGAAGCCCTTCATTAGTGGCCTCTACGCAGAGGATGCGGCTACATGTCTGAAGAAAATGACGGCAGTATTCGTCCGTCTGGAATCCGATCAGGTTCGCACCGAGGATGCCCTCTAGGAGCTCCTTGCGAGGGGCCAAACAACGGAACACCTCGGAAGATGGGAAGGCAATATGCAGGAAGAAGCCAATCTGTGCGTCAGGCAGCAGCTTCCGCAGCATGGCCGGAACAAGAAGCAGGTGGTAGTCCTGAATCCATATGGAGTCGCCACGCTTCCACTTCTGGGCGATTTTCTCAGCAAAGGCCTGGTTTGTTTTGACATAGTAGATCCAAGAGTGATCTTCATATGCCTTGCTCTTGGGATTATCAGGGATTTGGTAATGGAATACCGGCCAGAGGATTGTTTTGCAAAAGTGTGTGTAGTGACCGTCAAAGTCGCCGTCGCTGACATAAACCGTCATGGACCCATACTCTTCCTCGAGCTTCCGAGCAATGGAATCCTTCGTTGATTGGGGCAGTGCATCAGTAGGCATGCCCAGCGTGCCCACCCAGACCTTGTCCTCCAACTGGCCAGCATCCGTGGCGGATCGCACAGCGTTGCGCAGTCCTCCATTGCCCTGCTCCGCAGTCTGAATGGTCCATTCAGCGTCGGAGAACGAGCTCTTCCGGCTCTGAGGCCGACGGTGATCGGTAGTAGACGAGGTCGGCGGCTGCGGGGTTGTACGTATTTTCTCCTTGGCAGGTTCCGTCCCTGGCGCTATGGGTTCTTGGTGCTTAAGGATAGAAGGCGATGCCGGGAAAGCTGCGCGTGGTCGAGGCTGGTTTAAAGAAAGGGTTGAGCCCCATGCAGGTGAGTGAGCTTCGCTTTCAGTCAAAAGGTTTGCTTCCCGATCAGTACTGGGGAACGGGTAGCCGGAGTGCTCCAGTTCAGCCTTGGCGATGTCTGCCGCAAAGAATTGTTCATGTTCTGATGCAGGCCCAGGGGTGATTCCAGGCTTGACATTGGCATTGTTTCTCTCAAACAAGCTCACAGCCGCACTCGGAGTGGCAGCAACGCTTTGCACAGGGTTGGTCGGCGGTGGGCTAGTCGTTGTGTTGGCTTCATGATTGTGCGGGTCGTTCACATGGAAGTCTACCGTATAAGGAAGAAACCTGGAGTTCCATGGATTGTTAATCCGAGCCTACACTCGAAATTTTTGCCTGATGGAGAGGAAGGCCTAGTTGACGACATACAATGAAGCAATGTAGATAGTCATGGTGACAGAGAAGGGGGGGAAGTCCCCGGTGCGGCCTGGTGGGGATGAAGCGGGGAGAAGCAAGGAGAAAAAAGCTAAATGGTCATAAAATGGTAGCAAGTAATGGAGGACCAGTGATTGGGATGGAGGTCCGATGAAGGTAAGCCAGAGCAAGGTCTGGAATAAGAAGAAAGAGGGAAATGTAGGACGAAGTGTGAAAGAATGAACAGAGACTCGAGATGGAAAGTAAAAGGAAAAGGATGAGGAGGAAGAAGAAGAAGAGGAAGAGGAAGAGGAAGAGGACGAGAAAGAGAAGCCAGGTTTGGGTTTCAAGTTCTCATGGCTACGTCATGTGAAGTAAATTATCAGGTAGAATTAGAAGAATAAAAAAGAGTTCATGTCACCTTTATGTAATAACTTAATAGTAGTTCTTTTTATCAAAGGAGTGGGTCTAGAGTTCTAGACAACCTTGGAAAGAGCTGGTAGTGTATGGAGTACTGTACTGCGCAATTGAACCCAAGAAGTGAAAGATAGGCAAACAACCGATTCAATTCCAGGCTGAATCTTAGCTGTCACTGTTTAGGTGCACAACTTTTCAATGATTACTTACCGTTTACACATCCATGGTGGTCGTTTGACTGTACTGTATGTACTTGGTTAACCTAAACTACTCATGTATATGTGCTGTCACGGGTACTGTACAATACATACGCATACCTTATCCGGTATTTTGAGGAATTACGTTGTCTATCACGTGATAGCAGATAATCGCTAATCGCTGGTCCCTGCATCAGCCTTAGGCCCCCAACTTTCTTTAGTTCTGCTGGCTGCTCTTCTTTTTTTCTTGTTCTATACTTCGCACTTCCATATCATACCACTCACCCGGCCATGCCCTTGCGGATCACCTCTGCCCCTGTCGCTGGAATCAAGAAGAACAAAAAGTCAAACTCTGTCAGGCCGCGCGTCTCTCCTTTCGCCGCACATCCGCGTCGCAAAGCCACGGCCTCATCGACAGATGCTCTCAATCCCAACTTCACAGATGATTATGATCAAGGCTTCTTACCCGACTTGGGGCTGTCGCGGTACATCTCAGAGACTGCCCCCGCGACCGATGTGATGCAGGCGATTCACTCCATCCGAAAAACTATGTTCGAGGATGTCCCTCAGCGGGCAGGGATGAGTAGCACCCGCATTGCCGAAGTGCTGAATCTCCGCCGGTCGATCCCCCCGCTTGCCTCTGTGGCCCACGTACATACGCTACTCGATGCGCCGACCAAAGTCGAAAAAGAAATCATGGAGTTGGTTTGCACGGGCCGCGTACGACGCTTGATCGTGCCAGGAAGAGGCAGTGATGCTGCGGGCCTGGGTGATTGTCTGGTCCTCGCTGAAGAGTGGGATCAGCTGGTGCAAGACAATCCTATTTTGGAGGACTCGTTAAAAGGTACTGGCACTAGCTACTGCCTCTTAAACAAATGATGAAACAGACTTTGCTGACTGTGTCAACTGTCTTTCTCTAGAGAAATTCCGACGAGTCCTAAGTCGCATCGGAAATAACCCTGCCGTTCCTGGTAGCGCCTTCACGGTACCTGAATATATGGCCTTGATTCGCGCCGGGTTTCTTGTTTCCTCTTCGTCCTTAACCCAGGGCGCCTCGGGCGTCACATCACTTCCTGCACTGCCGGCTAGCTCAGCTGTAGCTGCTGCTGCGAGCCGAAAGGGCCCGCATGATGCGGCGAGCGACAATGCCGTGACTGAGCATAACACGTTCTTTCAAACTGCGACCCTTTTTCTTTCCTTACCTAACACGGGACCATATCTTCGTCTACTGGCTGCCAGCCGGTCCCACCTTCTTTCGCTTTTGAATCGGTCGGGTGCGCGGGAGGTGCCATTGTACCTTCTTCGGGACCGATGGGACGGAGCCGTCGAGAATGGTCAGAGCTTTAGCATTGCTAAGAGAATAAGGGGAGAGTTTGCGGGGATTCTACCCGGTCGCACGAAAAAATGGAAGCAATTGTACGGGATGAGCTTCCGTTGGGCTCTTGAGGAAGCCCTTGGAGCCGGGCTTATTGAGCTTTTTGATACGGGCAGTGTTGGCCCGGGAGTGCGCAGTCTTTAATGGAGGACTGATGACATATTTGATTTTTGATACCCTTTGATGTTTATACGGTGTACTACGAGTAGGTGAGATGTCTCCTTATTATGAGACCTATGACAATATATAAAAACCGCGCGAATATGTATGTATGTATCTCTCTTTCCCTCTCTTCTCCCACCCCCGCCTCCCTCCGCGGGATGGTTGGTATGTAACCAGACAGCGACCGACACATATGTATATAGCAAGGGGAAGGTCCCCATCCAAGTTTTCAAAGCTATCTGTTTTTCGTTCTTGTTTCCTCTCTCATCTTCCCAAAATTACATTCTCTTTTCTCACTCCCCTATCGCTCATCGAAGTTCCATTTTCATCATGTCACCACCATCATACATTCGTCTCCAGCCATTCTCCTTTTCCGTCTTACCGGACCATCCCTCTCTCACTCAGATGCCAACTCGACCACCCCTGCGCGACTTCCTCCACGACATTCTGACCGAAGCTCAGTCCTTCGTGTCTGCCATTCCGACCACTTTCCATCCTACCCATAAACCACGCCGTTCACCCCCAGCTGCAGCCCCTGTCCTCCTCTCGACATGCTCGCTCCCCAAAGCCTGCTCTGGCACGGGTCCCAAGAAGACAAAGAAGCAGCAGCAGCAGCAGCAGCGCGGCTCTGAGTTTTGGATTTGTCGCACAAGCGTGCACGAGAACGCAGCCCGCGATGGCACCGCATCTTCAACGGAGTTTCGTGCCGGGCTGAGGGAGAACCATTCCGCACATGAGATGGAGTACACGCCTAGCGTAACCGCCGTCGAGACATTGCTGGAGTGGCCATCCCAGTCAGTGATCGAAGGTGGGTGGCAGCGGGTGGAAACCCATGGTGAGTTAAGTCGTCCCCCCTGTTGTTGCAACCTGCCTGGGTGCCAACGACGCCTCTCACAGCGATCGCCTCGCCTGAATTTGCTTACTGAAATTGCGACCAGTAAATGTTATTACCCATACCTTCCATCCGAGGACTCTCATCGCCCCGCGCACCTTCATCGTTCTTGTCGTCTCCGCGGACCAACCGAGCGATCGGAGCGGCTTTGCTACCGTGCAAATCCCACTGTCTTCGACTGTGGAGCCGGCCGAGACCCTGTCAGACTTTCTCTTTGCTGTCACGGCCGCCCAGCCCCCAAATGCGATACTTGCCGCGTACGCGAGTGTCGAACAGGTGCTGTTCACTTCTTCCGAGACGGACACCGACGTTGTCACCTGGACAATGGCCACCACCTCTGATGCTGGCGGTGCCATCCCGAGCTGGGTGCAACGAAGCTGGACTCTGGGCGGAGCCCCAAAGGCTGTAGTGGCGGATGTTGGCTTGTTCATGAAATGGGTAGCCAGCAAAAGGTCATAAAAAGGCAAATATGATCATGCGCAGATCACATTCAGACGGCTGAAGGTTGGGCTGAAGAACTGTATAGGCCTAACGGCACTGATTTATATTGGTCTGATCATATATCTCTACCTTCCAAGCCTCATGGTTGATGATCTGGAGCCAGCAAAAAAAAAGAGAGCCACCGAAACAATCACGACGACCGCTTGAAGAGCCTGACTCACTACTCACAACCCGTGGACTGGTAGGTTGTGGATGCACAAGTAGCATGGTCAAAAGAACCAACGCCCAATAAATAGAAGTCTAGAAGGAGGGCAATTTCCCGCAGTCAGTAGGGTGTAACATGGATGCGGCATCAGGTGTCGCTTGAGGTAAAGTCAAATAGAGTGAACAGTGAATCCATTCAAGGCCAAATCCCGGGATGGCCTGACTATTAGTCCACCCGGTGGCCACGAGCACGGAATGAAGCATACGGCTAACAAATTACTAAGGATACAGGAACGAGGAAAAGCCCGGTGTTGCCGGGGATGCTGATGGCAAGCTGAAAGGCAAATTCGAGGGGAAAAAATGAGACCCACCTGACAGCGGGTCTACACACGGCAATGGGATACTGTTCATTAACGGCGTCCAGGTTTTGAGTTCGGGAAGATGAAGAGAGAAGTAAGAAGAGCATGGGATGAGCATAACAGGATTGGCAGTCGGGCAGGAGATCAAGGTAAATGACTTCCGACACAATTGCCGGGTATTCTGAGGAATATGGGCAGCGTTGAATTCGTGGTCCACAAGAGAAAGGTGGAGGCGAGGACCAGTTTTGGGGTGGGGTCTAAGCACTAGACAAAAGAGACATGACCAGAGAGCAAGAGATGTATAGTAGGCAGCGGGCCGAGGGGATGCAATCTGAAAGAATGGAGAAAATCGTTCAGCGTGGCCCAGCAGTGACACTACCGGACTCTGGCTGAGATAGCGGCACGCTGGGGGTTGCTAATGCATTAACATTGGCTGACGCCAATTGTACCCTTAGCGAAGCAACTTCTGCTTTCAGACCGTTCAACTCCTCATGGACAGAGCGAATATATGCCCAGAGCTTTTCTTCTCTGTCACGACTCTGCTCGAGATAAATGGCTTCATGAGAGCCGGGCAGCTGACTGCCATTGTTCAAAGCTGCTTCCGGTCCTGGTTTCGAGGTCAATGGCCCGCTGTGATTGCTTGAATGACTATGGGAAGGGGTATGTTTGGTGCCAGTCGAGGCAGGCGGAGGCCCAGATCCTTGTGAATGAAGCGCAAACCGGGATTCAGAAGAGCTTAAGCCAGGAGGCGGGGGCAGCTGGGGGGCAGACGATTGAGGAGGGGGAAGGCCCAGCCCTGGAGCCGCTGAGGGGCCAGCCCTGCTGTACGGTTGTTGCCCTTGTTGCTGAAAAGATTGAGAAAGACCAGGCGAATGAGCGCGGTGCAGCTGGGAATTATTCTCCGGGTTGTGACCGAGTTGGTGAGACGATAAAGCATTGGGAGAAAGTGGCTTAGGGCTTTCAGTTATATTGGTGGGGAATACAGACGAGCCCGATGGCTGACCGGAGGGTGGGAACGCGATGTTGGCCGACTGCGAAATCGGCGAGGTCGACGCGCTTGAGCCACCGTGGCTAGGTGGCGGAAAAAGACCCCCTGGAGATGGTCTGCCGGATGCAATAGGGGGATACGTGCTCGGCTGGCGCGACGGGTAACTCGGCGCAGTATTAGCTCGAGAAATCGATTCTGTTGGTAAATCGTGCTTCTTGATACTAGGCATATTGAGCCGCCGTTCTTCTTCCTCATCCATACGCTCCGGTTCAGCATATACAAGCCCATCCATGGTGTCATCCGCCGCCCCGGCAGCTGCAGCGTCGCCGTATTCATCCTCAGGAGCATAGCTTCCCATACTGGCACGACGACCGGCGCAGCCCCCCTGGCCTTTGTTGTGGCGAGCTAACGCGTCCCCGCGAGCAAACCTGCGCCCACATTTGGGACAGATGTGTGGCCGTTCACCGGTGTGTAATTTGGTATGTCTCTTGAGATCATGAAGTCGGCGAAAGCGTGATTGACAGGTCTGACAAACATAAGGCTTCTCCTGGCTATGGGTGAGAAGGTGGCTCTTAAGATTATGATGCCTTGTGAATTCTGTCGAGCAATAAGGGCAACGGTGCTTCTTTGCCGACGGTGACCGCTGGCCTTTGTGAAAGCCAGAATTGGGTAGGCTTAGGCCACGGCGAGGGTCGTTTAAGCTGGCTGTGGGCATTGGGTATGAAAACGACTTATTTCCTGGTTCTTGAGAAAGTCCCTCTCGATGGCGAGGATGTTCTCCATCATGAGAGGCCGAGTCCTCGATTGGACCAGGACTGGCTACTGTTGAGGTAGTCATCAGGGTCGGATTATTTTCGGCTGTGCCGAAGGCATCAGGCGCATTTACCGGGGCTGGATTCGAATCTACCTGCATTTGATCTGAGGACAAAGGTATGCAATCTGGCGCCGAGCTATCCTGCTGCTTTTCGCTGGCGCCGAGTGCCTCCCTCGCGACTTGCGAATTGTGCTGCTCTGATCCCTTCTCCTGTTCGAGTGGTCGGTCCATCGAACCGGAAACTGAACTAGCGGTCGTCATTGGCGGTAATAATTCTCTTGAGCGAGAGACGTTCAATCCGGCGCTGGCGATAGACGTCAGGCTGGAATCAGGCCTCGGTTGTTTGAAGAAGGCGATCGACTCCGACGAGGTCGATAGGATCGGAGCGGACGAGCCGGGCAGTGGGGCAGAGATGGAGACAGGTTCGTTGTTCGATTGCATCAACGCAGCCATGGATAATAATTACTTCCCGCCAGCGTGAGGGGTTTGGCGAGAGTATGAGTTGCTAACTCAGCAAAATTGTTGTCAGTGTGTTCAGGAACCAAACATGGGGAGTGTCAATGACAAGCGACTGGAATTAATGAGAGATACGAAGCGTGATGAAGTATGACACGATGTGCGAAGAGGGCAGGTACTCGATAGAAGAGGGAAGTCCAAGAAATGCATGATGTCCTGCTGGAGGAGGGAGGAGGAGGCGCTGTCGCGTGGGGCGCTCACCTAGGTCGAACCGAGTGTGGCGCAAGCTGACGAGACGTCCAATTCAGCCTTCGCGCAATGTTCTGCTGGACAGTCGAGTCGTACACATTCAACAGCCGAGACCAGGGTCAGGTGTTGCAGCTTGTTAATTTCTCTTTTCTTAAAAAAAGAAAAAAAAAACGAAAAAGGATAATAATCAGATAAAAAGACTGAATGGACTCCCCCGCATGGAAAGGGCCCAGAAGCAGCGAGCGACCTTTACAACCAGAGGATGAAGATGTCTGATTCTAGCGTCCGGATCTGAGCAAGAAGCGGGCCGGGGGATGTTGTTAGTCCATCTGGCGAAAGCCCGTCTGAAGGCCTCGGGGGAAATAGTACGGCTGCAGGGAGAAAGCTAAAACCCGCACTTGTCAAAACAAGAATGTTGACGAACAGTCACAGTCATGCAAAATATATGTCCAAAAAGAAATGTGGTTCAGGCACAAGGTGACACCTGCCCAGTAGCTTAGAAGAAGCGGACCGAACAAGGAGAAAGAAGCAGAGGGGTTTGGGGAGCCGGGGGGGTCCCGTCCAGAAGAGGGAAAGAGAGAAAGAGGAGTTGAAGGACTTCTTGAAGGGGTCAAATGTGTGGCTGACAAGAACAGCGGAACAAACAAATGGTTTCAACGCACAATTCTGTCAAAAAGGGTAGAGGGAGGGGGAGAAGTGACCAGCCGAACTAGCTTAGAGAGATTGAATGCAGATGCAGAGCAGATGGTGAACCAGGTGGAGAACAATGGCACAGGCAGAGATGGAGTAGTAAGCAGGGGGAGGCTTCGTATGAACGGTACGGACGGAGTATTGGATAGGGATGTCAATGCCAGCCAATTGATCGCTTTTGGCCACAAGCTGCTGCAAGATGCACACATTCAAGCCAATACAAGACCGAGGAATTGATTGGCTGAAAGGTTGAGACGAAATGATGAGGCAAAGAATACTAGGTACCTTAAGTAGTAGAGGGGAGAGTGGGAATGATTGCTATTGTTGTGGTTGTTGTGGTTGTTGTGGAGAGTGGCTGCGGTGGGAAGACAAGACCAGATCCCCTGCCATAAACAAATTGACAGTCAAAATGAAAGTGTGTATACGTACTCGTAATCACTCAAGAGATTTCGATCAAGCATAAAGAATCAGGAAGAGACAGAGGGCCAAGAAGCGAGAAAGCGAGAGGAGAAGGAAAATAAGACATGGGCCAGATAAAGAGAGAGAGCAAGAGATTTGAGGGAACCGGAGAGTGGGTGTAAGAGTGGATGTGTGAGAGGGAGAGAGTATGGAATTGGTAAGAAAGAAAGCGGAGGGAAACACGAGCAGGCTGGAGTGTGGCTAGTACTGGGTCACAGTACTGAGGCTCGGGAGTTATTGGCCAGATCCAGTCAACCTTACGGGCAGCACCACCAATCCACCACTGGGCAATCTAAAAATACTCCTACCTCGAGCCTTAAGTCAGTACAGTACATACATGTAAGTTACCGCAAGTTCTTTACCGGGATACCTAAAGATATGAGTATATGACTACTAGACTGCACAAACAATCTGTGTAACAACTGTAGGTAGACGGTCTTCTAGATGGACAGGCCTTCACTCCATGGGGAATGGGGTGGGACGGTTGCTGAACAGTCTGACAGATACAGAGGAGTGGGAACGAGGCTGTGTTGGTTGAGACACTGGAAAATATCATCGTGGCTGGGCCGAAGGCTGCGAAGACCGCTGGGCTGACACCCGGTTTCTAGATTCCCAGTGGAGGGCCATTGGGTGGCTGTGCCCTCCGACCGCCTACCAATTTAGGCTCGAGCTGGGGGCGCCGGCGACTTACCCTGCTCAAGTGTACTGTACCACATCCTTCAGTGAATATCCTATGGAGTGTTCTGAAGAAGAGAGGTATCTCTGCAGCACTGCTCTTGCAGCACAGCACTTCTCTGTCAAAGTATTCTAGTGACAGTATTGATTTTCACCCCTGTTGTGATTCGTCGTGATGTGTATCTTATTCTGGGGGAGGGGGGGGGGAAGACAAAAACAATCTTGGAAGACAGAACAAGAAAAAATAGAAGAGAAAGAAAGTGGCGATGGATGAAGACGGGAAAGAGAGAATGAGGAGGAGGAGAAGTAGAAAATGAAAATGAAAATGAAAAGCAGGAGGACTTTAGGTATAAACGAACATCAATTACGGAGTTCTTCCATACATAGTATACTAGAAGGGGAAAGAAGAGGGAGTGGGCTCAGGTGACGATGTGATGGAAAAGGATTGACTTGCAGCTGTCACCTTACTTATAACTACAGTACTCCGCTCCGTACAGTAATAGTACTGCACATAACGAAGTCATTGATAGCAGAGAACTAATAGGTACCACGTGATGATCCTTTCCCCCTCTCCTAAGTAACGAGTCCTTGAACAAATTCCCCCGCTTCTCCGGTACTGTATATACTGATGAGTACCTGCTCTCGGGTTACAGATGGCCAGCGGTTCTACAGCTCATTTGATTGGCTGATTGTGGAAGATGGTCAACTTACACTGACTGCCAGGCACCTGGCACTGGCAGTGAGCATTTCAAGGTTTCAAAGTTGGCGCTCGGCACCAGCACAGTCGGGAAGCCCATCTGGCAGTCCATGGAGATCCCCAATTTGATTCGTTCTCCAGGTGATGGAACGTGCATCTGAAGTGACAGCCAGGGCTTCTTCATGGTCTTTGCTCGCGGCGAATCGCGTCCCCCGTCTCCACTGTGACAAGCCAGGTCGACTGCTCTAGTGGTTCAATTTGACTTCCTTGCTCATCCAATCACTTTTCGCCCTAGGTTGTGCTGCACCTTGCTGCACCTTGTCGGCGCTTAATTGCTCTCTTCACATACATCTAATCCATAATGCTATTGGGATGTCTCCCCACCCAAGGTATTGCTAGGACCTCTTCATTGATATTCAAAGCGATCATGCTGCCCAGGCCCGGCTTTCCCTACCTCTCCCCTCATCTTTCATAGTTCCTTTTGTATTCGTGTCTGACTGCCAGCCCAGCTTCAGGGCCCTCATCTTGTACTCGACCATTCATAAGCTCAAAATAATATCGAACAAACACGAGAAGGTGATTGGGAATTCGCACTACCTCCTTCCCGAAGAAAAGAATTGTTTTGATCTCTCGCCATCAAAACATATTTTCAATTTCGATGCTCCTTGTTGTATAACTTGCTCGATTGTTTCAAACCTTCAACCCTATTCAATCGTCTTTGCGACCCAAGGTTGAGAGCTGGCCTCTTCATACCTTGCTACATACGGCCTACTGCAAACCCATTCACAGATGTCTATGTCCGGAGAGAGCCAGAAAAGTTTGCCTCAAACTTATGAAGCCGTGTCCCCGATCGATATCGTTAGTGGCCGTAATACTGGCGCAATGTTCCCACCCAACGCCATTCAGGAGCGGAAGTCTTCTGAATCATCAACTTCTTCGCTTAAAGCTTGTCGTGTGACTCGTTTTGCAGAGGCAGAAACCATTCATTCTCCTGCGCACGCCGCAGATCTAGAACAGTCGCCATTCGCAGACCCACCTGAGGCCTTCCAAACTCTCCCCAATGTGTCCGACGTGGGTTTTGGATATGTCGCTGCGAGTGATCCGGCGCACCATGCCTCGCATCACGACGTCCCATCCCCGGGTCTAAAGAGCGCACTCAAAGTTCCTGGCACCCCAGGAAGAACCCTCAATCCATTGAGTCCGACCTTTCGGGAAGAGTTCTACGTGGAAAAGCAAGAAAAGGTCACCGAGAAGGAGAATGCTAGAGATCTTGTAAGTCAAAGCTGAAAACTAGCTGCCATGCTCGCTCTAGATGCTGATGAGGGCATGATTTAGCGCATCAAACTGCGTGTTCGCGTGGCCAAGGTTTTCCTCCGCTTCATCAACTTTGGATGCAGTCTGATCGTCCTGACGATACTGGGTACAACACTAACCGTCTTCCATGCGACCAAGTCGATTCCTGAGCGGAATACCTTCCCGCCATGGGAGACTGGTACAAATCCTTGGCCGCAATATCTGCTGCTGGGGGTTTCGTGTATCTCTTTGCTTGCCTGTCTCGCAGTATTCTGGGGCTACTGGAAAGGTGGTCACAAACGTGCGGAGAAGTTTGCCCTATACTATTCGTCAATCACAGTTGGCGTTTTTGTCTTTGATCTGGTGATGTGGATTGTGGCCGCCGCCATATTCCAGCACTCGAAGTCCAGTGGGAACAACAAAGATCTCTGGGGGTGGTCTTGTGTTCACAACGAACGAGAGCAGCTATTTCAAGACCAGATTGATTACGCGCTCCTTTGCCGCTTGCAGGTACGCTAACCTCATTCTCTCAGTTTTGTCTGGCTAACACAATCACACTGACAGGATTGGGGACTGGTCTGTGCCGTGATTGAGATCGTTTTGGAAATACTGGTGCTCCTGGTCTATGTGGTCGTTGCGTACCGTTTCTGGACCAAAAGAAAGCTGGCCAGGTCCATGGACCGCCGCGATCGCGCTAGAACAGATTTGTACATGGCCCAGCTCCGACAGTCCGCGCCGAACACTCCTAGGTTTCCTCATACGCCTAAGGCGCCTATTGTATCAACTGGCATGCCCCAAGACACCTTCCCGCAAGATCCCTACTCCGCAGCAGAGAATGGAGAGGTATATGCTACTCAGTTTGCCTACCAGCCAACCGAGACCAAATCCCGAGCACCTTTCCAACTCATGCCTCCGCCCATCCGGGTTCAGCATGCGACCCCTCAGCCAGCTCAAGAAGAGTTCCATGCACCTGCTCTGATCCCTACTACTTCAAGTCATCACATGACGGCGGCACCCGGCGAACCTACCTACGAGAATGTACCTATCCCCGAGGCATACAAGAGCCCCATGAGCCCTGGATTTCCCCGGGGGTGAGTTCGATAGTTGGAGATAATCATGACGGAAAAAGGATGGAATGGAACCCACACGTGTCTGCCTTGAACACCAATTATGCTGAATACTAGGTCTGGGAAGCTTTGCTGGACGCCCCGGTTGTGATCGAGCATAAGCCTGCCCTTACTTCCCCTCTTCACCCAGCACCTCCCAATACTTCCATATCCTAGATAGTCGATTTTGTGGAGAGATCTGTGCGCACCTCTCCCCCCGACTCCCTTGTTGGTCTCAACTGCCGCTTCCTTTCGAGCCGATCTACTACAATCGTTTCTGATTCTTTGTTGATACGTAATTTGAATTGATACCACGTTCGCATGTACCTACAGTGTCTCACTTCATAGCTCTGTGTTATTGGAATTGCAAATGTCTAATCACTGTGAAGCAGCATTGCTGCATTCAGAGCCTTAGAGACAGATGTTGGAAGTACTTCAAGCCGACGAACTCAGTAAGGAGTATGTGACACCTGATTGAAAGGGCAAGCAAGCATCATCAACAATTATGTCAATATTATGGTAGGTGAAGAGGGAATATGTAAGTGTCCATCCCGGCATTGCCTAAACTATTTGACATTTGAAACAAGGAAGACAATAAAACGCAGCCAATAAAGACAGCCGCGAGATGTAAGCTGATTTTCTCATTGAAAATTGCACTGCAAAAACAGCATACCGGTAGAGACAGCCAAGAAAGCCACACCTGCCCATTTCCTAACGAAAGAATCCCCAATCCAGAGCGCCTATGCCCACGAGACCCAAGCATGTCACAGAAATGATCAGCATTACCTCATATCGCGGTGATCGGCCTTGTGCATGTGGTAGCACTACCGATCACACTCTCCATTCATGCATTGCCCTCGTCGAGGATCGCGTTTGCATCTTTAGTAACGAAGATCTCTTCCAACCTTCCAGCACCAAGGCTGCTAGGACCATCATCGTTCTGCAAAACTAAACCCTGTTCATTAGCCAAATGGAGCAGGCAGATGAAACCAAAGGACGTGCTAATGTCGCGTAGCTTCTCCGGGGCGTAAACCGTTTTCAGTGAGTTCATGATTTGTGTGAATCGAAGCGTACTGTCCGCAGAAACATCCTCTCGGCCTTTATCCAATGGTGTAGACGTTGGGATCGGCTGCGTCTCGGTCTCGGGGTGTTGAGGCGTAGCTTCCTCGGTGACATGAGGTACGGTATCTGCCTCACGAGGCGTATCAAACGAGGATGTTGTTATCAGCCGCTCTCCCATGCCCCTCCACATTTCCTGCTTTAACCGACGCACATCAACTTTTTTAGCCACTCGAGCATAAGCGACATATTCGGGACGCGCCCGACGACCGCCTTGCGTTACTAGTTGAGATCCAAATCCTCCAGCACCAACTGGCAATGTGGAGCCAGGGGCTGACCCCATCATGTTAAGGAGTGCGGGAAGGCCTGACGTTCCCGCAGATTCTCCTACAGATGCACCTGGACCTCCATCCGCGGGCGGGGAAAGCATTTCTCTAGCATCAGCGAATGGGAGGTTTTCGTCATCGTCATCGTCGAAACCGTTCGGGAATGCAAGGCCATCATCATCCGCGAAGAAGTTGGCGTCATATGCCCCTGGAACACCCTCATCGGAAGCGGCAACATCCTCCGGTTTGTGATTTGCCCAAAATGCCTCGTCCATCTCCCCATTGCCCGCGGTTTGATCAGGTCGCCGGTGGTTAAATCGCTTTGAACCCGTGAATCTCTTGGATCCCAATCTCGCTTTTGGCTTGAGAAAGAGGCGAAGCAATTGTTGTGAATTGAAGTGCTTGTCGTCCGGAAGAAGGTTACGACCCTTTGTTTTCCATTGTGTTTTAGGCAGAGAAATTGTGGAATTCGAGCTGGCGGGCATATAGATTAGTTCCCCGATAGTAGTATCAAGCGGTGTAGAGAAATCAATCTCGAAAGGTTCCTTTTCCCTACGTTGCTTCGGCGCAACGTTGGCGTTGCTCGCAGCGGCATGCTCCTTAATCCGGCGAATCTTCCAATGCTCTGGCCCTGCCCAGTTCTTCTGTAGGGCATTGTCGAAGTAGCTGAGAATATTTTCATGATCCCTGTTATCTTGCTGGTGTGTCAAAGAGATACCATAGACATCCCCATCATCGCGATCCATATCTTCGCCATCTGCATCATCCTCGCCTTCTCGATCAACACGATGCACTTTCAGCATGGGCTCCAAAGCAGCTTCACGGGCCCAGACCTCACCTCCCTCGCCAAAGCCAGCATCTCCGCCTAGATCGAAGCCAGCCAGCGTGGCATCGTCGTCGTCGTCGTCGAACCCGACTGCATTGTCATCATCCAGCATGATACCGGACGCGTCACTCACGGGACCCGCCTCTTGGCCTCTCTCATGCCGCCAGTCGTCGGATGCCTTCAAGAAAGGGATGTCTAACGAGCCGCTTGGGTCGCCGAGATCAAAGTTCTTCAATGACGGGCAGATGTCCTGATTGTCCACGAGGTCCAAGTTTGGAAAAAACCGTTCCGCCAAGGGAGTCATATCTATCTCCATGCTGTCCTCAAACATGGTGTCCGCCGTTTTTCTGGCCGAAGACGGTGATGGTGGTGATTCTGGTTCCTGTGATTCCGCCTCCTGATCGTCTGCATCCTTTGAATTTGCTTCAGTTGCCGCGGCCGCATCATCACTGCTATCAAACACTATGCGACCCTGCCCATCAATAGATAGGTGATTCAAAAGTAGCCCTTTGGCACCACCTTCATCAAAATCAGCGGAGGCCTTCTTGAACAATGGGTCAACGGAGAATTCGAGCTCAAATTTTTTCAATTGGAGCGAGGAGAAGGATGGTGCTAGTGTAGCTTCATGTGATCGCTGTGCCTTCGCGAGGGTTAGCAACTGTCAAGAAGATTGCGAGTAAAGTTATGAGGGCAAACAGACCTTTCTCCTTGATTTTCGAACGGCACCTTCTTCTCCGTCCTCGTCGTCGTCTGCCCCATCTCCATCGCCGCCCTCAGCTCCGGTTTCGCGAGCTCTCTTGTCACGACTGTCGGCTAAGCCACTTAGTAGTTTTCCTGTCTCCGTCGCCACGCTATCTACTCTGCTCGTGTAGATCTTGACGCAACCATCCAGCGTGCAACTAGCCTTTTGAAAGTTGACACCATCGCCCTCTTTGAGTAATGACATATCATGGAAGTAGTCAATCAGTGCGAAATTCCAGGAGTTGTTAGCATTGATTTTGTTGTCGGTGGCCATTTTCATCCATTCTTCAAAGTTGGCCAAGATTGGTACGCGCTTCATTGGTGTCACTGCCCTGCGTCCACCCACATCACTTTCTCGCCCTCGATACCCCGAGCCTCGAGGGGTGGCGGGGCTCATGCTAGCACTCTGACCGTATCCAGTATATCGTCGAGGCGGCATAGGCGTCTTGACAGCAGCCTTGATTTGGTCCATGTGGCGGTCATGTCTAGCTTGGCGCGCCTCCATGCGCGCTGCTTTCTCTCCCATGTCGTCGTTGAGTGGTATCCTAAGACTGTCCGTCAGTACTTCCCACCAAGATAGTTACGGAGCCGTGCAAACCTCATGGGAGAGTTCTTGAGAGGGGTAGATGCGCCACCATTGGAGCGACGGTGCTTAGAATTAGCCACGCGCGGCATTGTGCAGAGGGTGTCTCCGTTGGTGGGGGAGGGGATTGTAAAGGAACGGCGGAAATCGAATGAGTATAGAGCCCTACGGGAGCCGATTCCGAGTTAAGAGTCAGACGAGCCAAATAGTCGGCATCAGGTACCATGAGGCCGTAGGAAACGGTGTGTGGTGGTGTGTGGTGGTGTGCGGTGATTATCGTTTTGACCCAGTCAGCCCTCCATCTGGGACGAAACAAACAATCAACAAAACATCCGCCCCGCCACAGTAACCACTACCGCAATCTCCCCGCTCGCTGAGTCAGCTTGAGTGTGGTTAGTTAACTAGTTAGTTAGCTAGCTTAGTTAACTTACCAGATAGTACAATACTAGCTAACTTAGCTATAACTAGTCAGGCTGTAACTAAGTGGTAAGATAGGTACACATACTGTACTGTACTGTATAAAGAAGATACTTAATAATCATATCTGCACCGCCTCCTGCCGTGACATCAGTGGCTGGTGCTCCCTATACGTAGTCAACCTTACTTAACTTAACTACTTACTGGTCTTTCCTCGATGGTCGTCTGTCTATCATCGGTCTGTCTGTCTAAACTATCCGTCCTCCACCTGCTCTTCCCCCCTTCTCTGTCTACCTCCTTCATTCAATCTTCGGCCGGTTCATCTGCGCGACACCAACACCCTCTGTCTCCATCTTTCAGACCCTCAGCACTTTGTTCGTCGCTTCCTCTTTGCCGCAGCTGGATGGTGCTCACTCTGTTTCGCACCAGCCACGTGCTTATCCGGGTGTGTGGATCGTGACGGCCTATCGCCCAGGATGCCGCGATATCTCTCAAAATGCTATCAAGACTGATTTCTCGCCACAACCGAATCTCTCGGCAAAGGCGCTTCTCTGTTCGGCCATTTTTCTGGTCCATCATACTTCTGACGTTTCTTGGTCTCTCCAGTTGGACTTTGCAACGGCTCACGCATGAACCTGCCGTTCCCGACCTATGGCTGCTTCGCCAGCGCGACAACACACTGGAGGTACGTATCTCTTCTCAAGTCTCGGGTAATAGTCTGGATGAAGTACGGGGCTCTGACTTCCTTTACGCTCTATACAGTGTCGCTTAGTCCGTCAAGCCCATGACCAGTGCTCTTTCATTAGGACAAACTGCCCTGATGATCAAGATGGACTCATATCCTACCTTGAGCTCTATTATTGCACCTTAGCGAATGCGAAGCCTTTGGCGCTCATAGTCATCATATCATGGCTCTCCCTATTGTTCAGTACTATTGGGATTGCTGCTAGTGATTTCCTCTGCATCGATCTGAGCACACTGGCCAGTGTTCTCGGGTTGAGTGAAAGCCTCACAGGCGTCACCTTCCTTGCCTTTGGCAACGGTAGCCCCGACGTGTTCTCCACGTTTGCTGCCATGCGATCAAACAGTGGTAGTCTGGCTATCGGGGAACTTCTCGGCGCAGCAAGCTTTATAACATCAGTGGTTGCTGGCTCGATGGCGCTGGTCCGCCCATTCAAGGTTGCGCGGAGGAGTTTCATTCGAGACGTAGGATACTTTGTTGTGGCTGTGAGTTTTAGTATGTTTCTACTTGCTGATGGACGCCTGCATGTCTGGGAGTCAGCTACAATGGTAGCTCTATACTGTTTTTATGTGTTGCTTGTTGTAACATGGCACTGGTATATCCTACGACGGCGCCGAGCCTACGAGCGAAACTTAGCGGCACGGTCGCACTTCCACATACCTGAAAATCAAGAGCTCGACATCGAAGAGTTCGAGGACGATGATCCTGGGATAGCCTCTGAGTCTACGAGTCTCCTTCGCGACGAAGATTTCAACGCGCTGGAAAGGTCTGATGCTGGGATTTGGCAAGAAGGAGAGGAAGACGATGAAACCCGCAACCGTTACCTGGCTGAAATACGGGATAACATGCGTGTCTTTCGCCCAGTTGCCCGGCGACGCAATACTTTAAATCCCATCCGGCCAAGCCTCGTGGGTGCACTGGAATTCCAGTCCATTCTTACTTCTCTCCAGAAATCGAGGAACCTTCACCCAGATGCCTCACCCGTCAACCTGGACCAATATTCAGACAGCGAGGAAATGGCCACGCCATATGTGCATTCGGACAACGTCTCGGTTGCATCTCATCCGCACGCTAGTCGACCCTTGACCAGCGATCGCTTGCATTCTAACCAAGCACGCGTTTCAACTCGAACTCGAGCCGTATCTGCCAACGCTGCAGTGGACCTAAAATTGGACACAAGCATATTAGAGTCTAACTCCCGACAACCCCTGCTGACTGTCAGCCAACCCTCGGTCAACAGTCAAGCAATGAGCGGCATACATCAGCCCAATTGTTTAAGCCAGAGTCCAAACCTCCTTGCTCCTCCGGAAACGTTCCACTTACCCACATATCAGTCATCAAACTCACATCCCAGTTCTCCACTGGCCATATCCCCTAGGGGTACGGCTCTATCTGCAGAAGCCCATCTAGATAGCCCAATTAGCCCTTTTCCACCTCTCCTGGATGGAATGGGTCCAGTGTCATCGAGGGCACCGAGCATTCGCTTACCGCCTGCTACAAGTCCCACTGAACCACTCTATTTTCAGGACGGTGTTGAGGTCAATGGGGGCAACCAAATCAAAACGTCGGCAACATCTTGGGCTACCTCTTGGTCTAAATTTCAGTCAATCATGGCGATCCTTTTCCCTACAATGGTTGGATGGAAATCCAAATCTATCTGGGAGCGACTTTTAGGCGTCATTGCAGCTCCTAGTGTGTTTCTGTTAACAATCACACTCCCTGTCATTGAGGCAGCACAGTCAAGCCCTGATGCTGGCGGGTTTTCCGTCGTCATAACACCTGCAAATACTGTCAACGACCCTGCGCCCCTGATAGCTTTACCGGAAGACAGCCCACTTCTACATGCCCTTGATCAAGAACCCAGAACCGAAGATGCCATTCATTCAAGCCGGAAGTCCCAGTGTGCACCACCGCGGTCACGCCTTGATTCTGAAATTCCTTTCGTTGAAGAAAGCACGGGTTCGTGTACAACAACCACGAAAGAGTGGTGCTCTTGGCTGGTCTGGGTCCAGCTTTTCACGGGTCCTTTCTTTGTGGCTCTGATTACTTGGACGGCCACGGATCCCGAGTTGAAGCTTCGCAGTCTACTATTACCGTTCTTGGTCTCACTACTATTTTCGCTGGTATGTAGTACGGCCCTTATAATCAGCACGCGGCACCGTTCGGCTTCGCAGCCTCCAAAAAAGTGGCGGCCTTTTCTAGCACTCTTAGGGTTTGTCGTCGCTATCTTCTGGATTGCGACAATAGCCACAGAAGTGGTCAACCTCCTCAAGACCTTAGGTGTTATCTTGAACATCAGTGATTCTCTTCTAGGACTCACAGTCTTCGCCGTGGGCAACTCACTAGGTGATCTTGTTGCAGATATCACTGTTGCGCGTCTGGGCTATCCTGTCATGGCACTAAGTGCCTGCTTTGGGGGGCCCATGCTAAATATTCTTCTAGGAATCGGCTTGGGGGGTCTATACATGACTGTGAATGCGAGGCCAGGAACCATCGAAGCGCACGGAGGCTCTTACGAAATTGAGGTCTCGAAAGTTCTTGTCATCAGTGGCGCTACCTTATTGCTTACTCTGCTCGGGCTATTGATTGTAGTTCCGTTGAACGGCTGGAGGATGGACCGGAAGATCGGTTGGGGCCTTGTGGTCTTATGGGGTATCAGTACACTAGGCAATGTTGTTGCTGAAATTCTATAAGTTGAAGTTTGCAAGGGATTTGGGAGCTATCCTAAAAGATCTTTCGCAGGAATATCACATTCCTTCAGTGGCTCTTGGGAAGGTGCCTGGTGCTTTGCTCTGTCATTTATACACTATATATAGATTAGGATATATATTGAAAGGGGGTATTCAAGTCACACCAATGCTTTGTTAGGTTTTGTTTTTCACTGTTGTAGGGGTTATCCCGCGTGCTCTTTTTACGTAGTCATCTGAAACAGTAAAGTCAATTCGAGGTGAGGTTCACGGCGCATCTTCTCAACTACGTTCTTGACATCCAAAGTGGTAGAGCTCTAAAAACAAACATTTCAAGGTCAAGTAGATCGCGTTCTTAGTCTAAAACACGACCTGCGGTAGAACTGATGCTTCGGTCATTGGTCTGCACTTTCCTAAGCCCTTTACCTGCTTGGATGGAGGCTAGCAAAGCCCCTCGGTCCATTGCGCCTGCTGGTGCTGAAGGGGGTGCAGGTGGCGGAGGTATACCCGGAGGTGGAGCAGGAGGTGCCATGCCGGGTGCAGGAGGCGGCGGCGGCGGCGGCGGCGGCGGAGCAGCAGGCTCGACGCTCAAAACAGGCACCGGAGGAGGGGGGGGTGGAGGTGGCGAGGGCGTTCCTTCAGTTCCAGAAATCGTATCTTCTTTCTCACCAGATGGCACTTGTGGGTCTACCGGGATATCTTGTATAGAACTGGACGATTTCGACGAAGGCTTGTCATCCATGGCGCTCAAAGGCCGCGGAGGAGCCATAGTACCGAATAGGATACTGGCGAGCTGCTTCGCACTGCCACCTCCAGGGCGTTCGTCATCGTCGTCATCAGAGGAATCGAAGTCTGAGCCTGCTGCAGACCAGTCATCGTCTGCTTCAGGACGAACACGCGACTTGCGTTCCAAAGGTCCAGGAGCAGTGAAAGTCGGTTTGGTGCTCTCTTGTTGTTGCGTTAATCGATGAAAAGGGTTCGTCGACTGGGAATCGGCTTTTGAAGGCACGCTTGTTGTGGGGTGAGAAACCGGCAGAGAAGCAGCAGGAATTTCTGGACCCTGACCAATTTTCTTAAAGTAGGGATTCTTGGATTCAGCCTCGGGGCTGAGATTACCCGCGGAGGACTGGCCGGGACTGACGACGGGATCTACCGGCGGCGCTGAGATTGTGTTCGAGGCTGGAAGCGCAGTGGTTGATGCCGCGGGAAAGACTTGACTTTGAGTCGGTGTGGCATCCCGAGGAACGATATCTGCGGGGCCTTCCTCATCTGAAGAACTTTCCTGCTCAAGGCCTTCCAACTCCAATTGAAGCTGCCGCTCTCTTTCTCGTGCCATTTCAAGCTCAGCACGCTGAGCTGCAAGCCTTGCTTCCTGCTCCTTCGCCGCGTGTATTGCGTCTTCCTTTCTTCGTTTCTCTTCCTGCTTCTTTATCTTGCCTTGCCTGACCTGCTCCTGAAGTGCAGCAAGGCGCGCTTCCTGTGCCTCTTTCTCCTTCATCAGCTCTTCTTCACGCAGTTCGGCCTCGGACCTAAAGTAAGTTTGCATGTTAGTAAGATGGTTATAGAAATCGTGTTGCAATGGGGGCATACTCCATGCGCATGGTCTCTTCCTCTAGTGCACGCTGCTCCTCTCTGATGGCTTGTTCACGATTAGACTGTCCTGTTTCGGCGACTGCATTCGCAGCTTTCTTCGCATCAACCTGGTCCGCACTGTCGGTGCGAACCCTTCTCGAAGGTGGTGCTGGGGGAGGCTTCTTGCCAGCCGGTTTGGAGTGTATCACAGGTCCTCGTTGCTCTTCGGCCAGACGTCGCTGTCTCTCTTGTTCCCGCTTGGCATCTTCCTCTTCGGCCCGCTTTAACCGTTCTTCGCGTTCCCTCTTCTCTCGCTCCTGACGCTGAGCAAGAGTTTCAATGGCGCCATTTTGAGGCTTCAGGCCGGCAGCTGCCATTCGCTCAGCAATGCGCTTTTGTGCACGCTCCCTGGCAGCCATCACCCGGTCCTCATGTGTAGAACCAGGCAACGATCCCATAGAGCCTGTGGACACGGGGGAGGACCGCACGGCAGGTACGTTCGGGGACAATCTACCGTCATCATGTTGACGCTGGTCTTCGGCAGTGGCTGGCCCAGATTGTCTAGATGCGAATGTCAGTTAACGAGGTCGTTCCCAGGGCTCTCTGGCTGCGGTTGATATGGTGTTCATGGGTGATATGGGAGGGACCTCTTACTCGTCCTTACGAATATGGGCGGTGCGGCTACCGCGTTTCAAATCGTAAATAAAGTCCCGAATAAAATCTTCCACACCCAAGGCATCTTCCCAACGTCTTCTTTCGTGCTCACGTGTGGAACTCTCACCACCGTCTTTGAGGCTGTCTTCAAGACTCTGTGCGAATTCCTTCACGCTAACTTCCACATCGCGAGTCATCGTCTCATTTTTCTCTCGCTCAGCCTTCACTTTGGCAGCTTCAACTTCGAGGCGACGAGCAGCAGCTCCATCATCATCCTGGGAAGGCGGGGGAGGCCTTCCAGCGAGTTCGGCAGCGCGGGCCTGCATTCTGGCACGCGCCCGTGCCTTTATGCGATCAGCCTCAGTCACAGAGCCCCCGGGCCCTGTGCCGACGATGTTAGAGGCACTGTTAGGATGGTCCTTGGCATCCTTGAGGCGGAATAGCTCTAATCTAGCTTCTGCAATCTCTCGTTCGATGCGCCTCACCTCCGATGCAATTTGCGGAACTAGGTCCTCATAAGCCTGTAGCTGACGGCGTAGCGATCGCCGCTCTGCGCCAGAATCAAGGTTGCGCAAGAAGGCATCTGGGTGGGTGTCAATGTCATCTTGCACACGTCGAATGCGATCCATCAGGCTTTCCGCCTCTCTCCGGTCTCTTCGATCTAAAGCATCATCCTCTTCGGCCTGATTCTCGTCCTGGAAGTCCACCGCATCAAGCATTATCTGCGCCTCACGCATCTTCTTCTTCAGTTGTTCGACAGAAAATTCCTCTTGAGGTGCCTGTGAAGTAGCAGGGGACGGTGTCCGACCACTGTTACCTACACGACGACGAGCGCTGGAGCGATAACCGGCAGCCGCCTCATCGTTGTTCTTAAACAAAGTGGCATCTTTGCGGCCGGCTCCTGGAGAAGTTGAACCACCACGGAATGAATGCTCTTTCAGATAGCTGACACCGGTCTTCTGCGGCTGTAGAAACGCGCCTGAAGCTTTCCGTGTTTCTGCATCCTGTGAAAGCATAGACTTGATTGTGCCGATAGAATCATCCAGATTCCTCGTTGACGGGGGAACAAGCTCCGGTGGTAGGCGGCTAGGCACTGGATACCCGTTGAGCTTCCTATAGATCAGATGCATCGCAACAGCAAATTCGTCCATGTTGAGACGGCCTCTATTGTGAGGGTCTGCCAGCGTCCAAATGCGCTCCAGGTCTTTCCTGTCTAAGCCGCTTTGGCCCATTATCTCGATCGCGGTGTCACCGCCGATGAAGCCTTTGCGAAATCCGTCCCATGCCCGGAAGAGATCATCGTAAATCTTTTTCTCCTCTTTTGTGATAGCCCAGGGAATGCGAGCGTTGCCCGAAAGGCCGGCAGCGGAAAAGCCTCCTTCGCGTCCCGGTTGCGGCATGAGTTGCTGCTTGAGAGCTTCAATATTAGGCAACCCCGACGACGGGGCATTGACGAAGCCCCATTGACCGGGAACACCGGTAGGCTGCGCAATTAACCCAGGGGCGGCCCCGGTTTGTGAAGGACTAAGGCTGTACCCGGGACCGGTAGGCATTGGTGGAATAGGAGGGCGAGGCCCGCTATAGCCCGTAGGCTGAGGGTTAGGCATGAACCCTGTTGGCTGGGGCTGCAAATCTTGCTGCCGAGATTGCCCAGGTAGACCTGTGATCTGGGAAGGAAGAGAGCCTTGGCCTGAAAACGACGACTGACTTTGCTGGAAGCCGCTCGTTTGCTGGAAGCCCGTGTGCTGCGCCGCGAGCTGGGTCAAAAGCTGGGCGTTAGTAGGTTGCTGAGGCTGAGGCTGCTTCGGAGCTGAAGGGATAGCTTGATTTTCCATCACTAGACCATCAAAGTTCGGGACATTTGTCCTCGCGACGGGCTCCGGTTGTGTATCCGGAACTTGGAAAGAGATTATGTCGACCATGCTAGATACCTCGTTCTTGATTTTCTCGGGAAGGGCCTCCGGGAGATCCCTGCCTGTGATCCTGAGGTTGCATAGATACATTGCCAAAGCGAACTCGGGGAAAAACAGCTGCCCTGACTTGGTAGAATCAGATAGAACCCTGTAATCATTAGCAACATCCTGATACTGGAGACGGAGCTTGGCAACTCACCAAATCTTGGATAGGTCACTTCCCGAAAGATTCGACCGTAGTAAAAGCTCCTTGGCTTTCTCTCCTGTGAGAAAGTATTAGTAACCGTGCGAGCTAAGGCTCTCCTAAGGTCGATTCGCATGACTGACCACTCATTGTGTGATTACTCCCTACGGCAGATTTGAATAGCTGTTCAAATTTGGCCTGATCTTGCGCCGTGATGAATGACAGTCTGATATTGGGAATCTTATTCCCGGCTGACTTGGGCGGCGGCGGTGGCGCCATCCTAGTACTGCCCTGGAATGAGTCTGCCATTTCCGTTGATGTCCTAGGAGCAGGTCGAAGACCTGTATTCGATGGGACTTGAAACTGCGCAGTCTGCGGCTGGGGGGAAAGCCCCGTGTATTGTGGTTGCTGAGCTGAAACTTGATAACCATTCTGAAGCGATTGTGATAATGCTCCAGGGTAACCAGTAACTTGAGGCTGCAGCTGCCCGGTGGGGAATCCTGTAGACTGAGGCTGTAGCTGAGAGCCCCCTAGCCCGACCAGCTGAGGCCCATAGCCGGTTGACTGAGGAACGAAGCCAGTTTGATGTGGTAGTGGTAGTGGTAGTTGTTGTTGTTGTTGTTGTTGCTGTGGTTGGCTGGGAGGAAATGGCGAGTAGGGGGTCAGTTGCTGTTGCTGCTGCTGCGGCTGCTGCGGCTGCACGAAAGGGGGTTGGCCGGGACGAGCGCTGTTGGCGCCCAGGAAAGAGCTCGACGAAGAATACATTAGCAAACGCACGGTTACATTTACTGAAGGAGAGGAAAGAGAAACAAGCTCAAAATAAGGAGACGATGGAGAGCGCAGAATAGGAGGAGAAAAGGTAAAACAACAGAAGAAGAGCCGGCCGCGCGAACAGGACAGGCAACAGTTTCGGGGGTTTCGGGGGAGGCGGGAGTATTTGGGGGTGGGGGGAACTGGGAAGGGGAGCTGCCGGTGACGCTGACGACGGTTGACAACTTACATAATCAGGGACGGTAAGTCACTCAGTAATTAATCTGTACGGAGTACAGTACTACAGTACAATAACTACTAGGTACGTGGTTAACTAACTAACTTAGTGTGTTTGTCAGTCAAATAATAACCAAGCCAACCCGGAGGCAATTTAGGCCTACCCACAAACCACCTATATATTGTACAGTACAAAGTGTATGTATTATTACTTGTATCACAATCAATCTGAAAATCTTGATTATATCTAGTTGCTTGTTGCTTGTTGCTTGTTGGCCCAATAGCTTTCAATAGATCTGGAGTTATTGAGTCTGCAAGGTGGCTTGCTGACTTACCTGGCTTCTTTAGCTAACTAACAATATTGTTAACCTATTATTACTAGCGAGTTAAGCGACTGCTATCAAGTTACAAGTATCTACTCAAGCTTAAGAAAGTTGATCAATTACTGTTAATCTACGTACTAGTATAGTACATAGTCGCTACTCCCGAGTGCCTGGACAGGGTTAGCCAATATTCAGCCACCTAGAAGATTACTGAATTAAAAATATAGACAAGTTACGTGAATACTTTTTGATCCTGCCGTAAGAAAAAGTATCACCCTGGAACGCTTAAGGCAACGCATTAAGCAAGTTATAGATTAATCACATGTGAAACAAGCGAAGTAAAACAAGCGATAAAAGCACTTAGTCCTGATGACAGATAAATAGATGCACGCGCGTTTCGATCTGTCCATGCAAACAGAGCCAAGTTGAAAACAGCGGGATATTGACAACAAAGGGTATGATGATAACAGAAACATATCCGGCTGGGTAAGTTTAAAGATTCAGCACGTCAGGAATCGCGTAGCAGGTTAATTCTGCGGACAGCAGCAGATAGTGACTATAGTCCATCCTGACCACCGTTCTGCTGTTGAGTGGCCCCCACCATCTTACGGAGCTCATACTCTTTAGTGAATTCTCGGGAGAGAATACCCAGGTCACGCACAAGCTCATGGCAGGCGGTAATAACAGCTTCTTTGGGAGTAATCTCGCCATCTGTCTGTACGCGTAGCAGAAACTGCGGGACAAGCGGATGAGGCACCTATGTACTTCTTGTCAAAATCCATCCTGGCCAGTAGTTATCACTGAACGTGAAAGGGCTTACCTTGTACGCAGCGAAGAGGACATGAGAGCTCTGTAGCAGGCGAGAACGGATCAAGTTCCCTAGAGTGTGATCCTCTTTATTAAAGGTGAAGATAGCGGAAGAGGGGATGCCTGGTCGAAATCAGAGTTTGTATCATTCACCAGGCAAGGCCGAAAAGGATAAGTGACGCACGAGTATCTATCTCCATCTCGACTTTGCTTTCGCCACTGGCGAGCACAAATGACTCGTAGCTGGTTGAGGAATAGGTCAGTAGATGGACCTTGACCATCACTTGCGAAGAGCCAACGGATCGAATGAACACAAGGGCACAACACTGTCGATCGGACGGAGCCGACCTTTGCTGCTGGTCATGGGACACATTGATCGTGGACTGACAGCCTACTCGAGGCCCGCCGTTGCCGTGTCTCCAACGAGCATAGGCTGTCTCCGGCGGCAGAAGATATTCCTTGCTCGGACTCATGGCCGCAGCCGTCTAACGTGACAATGACTCGGAGCAGGCAGCAAGGGCTCGGTGAAAGGTGATTGACGTAAGGGTGATGTACAGAAGAACGAGACAAAATGGGGAAACAGTAGCAGCAAACACCAACCAGTGTGACGTGGGAATTTGTGGGGAAAGGATGAAATGAACAAGAGCAATTGCCATGCAAAGACTCCAAGGTTGGGGTCAGTCAATGAATGACAAAAGCTCTTACAGCTGCACCCACGTACAGGTCTTTAATTTCAAACGATGGATGCTGATATGAACAGAAGGAAGAGCCATGCTTCTAACTAAAAGTAATTCTTACCGATCTGGGGCGTTCATCTTGTATTTGGAGTTCAGATATCCAGACGAAGGAGGGGAATTCAAGAGAACCGAAACTAGCCGCGATCCCAACACAGCAGTCAGCAGTATTAGACTCAAGTAAATAACTATAAAGTAAGCAGAGAGCTGAAGCTGAAGCCAACCCTCTTCCGCTGTATCTTCTTTGTCCCTTAGGAAGTGCGAGGGAGGATAATGAAGCCTAAGCGGTGGTACCGTAGGTAAGTTATAATAGAGAAGTGATACAGAGGATTCACTTGATCAAAATGAGGAATGCAACTTCCCGCTGCTTGAGCTGAACAAAGACTCTGTACTAAAAGTGAGATTGTTGTAGATGCAAGCAATTTCGGATAATGCTTTGGTAACGTCTGAAGAATCTCGGAATCAAAGCACGTGATCAGCAGTTACTCGGCTATCAGTTCCCCTTTGTGACCAACCACCATTGACTAAATAGTAGTACCTGAATGTTTTTGCACATTTCTTCCTGCACAAGATAAATAGCTATTATGATCGCACTTATAGACAGGCTCCAGGTTGACCAGACCGGGTGAATAATGTCTGCCTTCTTATCTATGTTAAAGATTTGCTCCCAGCTCGAGCCACAATGGTGACGTTTTCCGGGTTGCTCAGGGAGGGTCACCCCATGTTTTACAAAAGATACTTCCTTGGACAAGACACTCGTCTCACACCGAAAGGTCGTTGATCTCGTCGGAACTCATTATATAACTTCGACTCCAGCAGGAAGTCGATGTCTTCTATCCAAGTGAGAGAGACCGAGGATGTAAGATTATTTTATGGATATCGAGTACATATTAAGTACAGGTTCAAAAAGATACATGCGACATGAAGATGAATGCAAAACATCACAACCCGCACTGGGCTAAAGATAGACAAGCCATTAAAACGCCACTCATAAGCCCTTATCCAGGTCCGTTTCACGAAGACAAAAGACAGGGAGAAAGCTGCTAGCCATTATCACCATCAACCATATCTCAAGTGAGAACAAGCCAAATCACTGGGGCCAACAGTTGTATAGAATCATATCCAGAAAAATAAAAGAGACAGTCGGGAGATGGACCGAGGAAACGAACAGATTTCGAAAATACGGTTGAACAACAGCAACTGCATAGGCATGCAGAACAGTCAGTTTGCTGCGCTGAGATGTCACACAAATGATAACAGATGATCGGATGAAGGAAGAAATCGCTCTCAGGGAAACAAATCGAGGCGAGAGTGAAAGGTGCATGTGCAGATTTAGGCCTGAGACCTAGAATATACGTCAGGACATAACTAACCATGCTAATGTACTGCATTGAGCAAGTCCCCAAAACTAGAAGTTTCCTTCTTCATCCTCCAATTGTTCCTCTTGTCTTCTCGTTTTTTCATCATTTCAGCCCAGCCTTCATCGTCATCGTCATCGTCCGCCGCAACGCTGTTACTTGGCTTGGGGTGAGTGGGTGTGGGATTATGGCTGGACAGCGGACGATTAGACATGGCCAACCCGGCTGGAACAACAGCGGAGAGTTTCTCATTCTCGTCGTTACATGAGTTGAATGTGGAATGGAGAGTCGAAGCCCCAGGATCTGGCTGCATCGTGGAGACAGGTCTATAGCGGGATGCTAACCCAACATTGCTACGTTCGGACGGGGCAATAGAGGGTGCATAGCCTTGACCTGCTGGGGTGCCAGGCCTGAGGGCCCCAGACGCATATGGCAAAGCCGGGGCATTCAACCGAGAAGAGGCGTTGGGGTCAAGCATGCTGAGCGTCCTGTGGTCAGCTTGGTGACCAGGCGATGCACCGCTCATAGTGTCGGCTGACGGCATCGATGACGGCCGCATGTTGACACTAGCTCCCAGACCGGGTAGAGGGCCGCCCTGGATTGTAGTTTGAGGAACGTTCTGGCCACCCTGGATTTGAATCATCTGTTGCATCCATTGCATCTGCATCTGCACCATTTGCGTCATTTGCTGTGAAAGTTGTATTTGTGCCTGCTCCGTTGCAGATATCGATGGCTGCGAGCTAGTCATAGTGGTTGGATTCAGGTTCATCATAGTGTAAGGTCTGGGAATACCACCAGGATGAACTGCCGATCCGGATACTCCACCAGCCTGATAGTCATACATGGCTTGGGTGTTGGGACTTCCCCTTCTCATGGCTCTAGCCCGTTCCTCAGTAGCAATGACCCCCACTAAGCCTCCTGGAGGTAACGCGGGCGAGTGGCCACCATGCACAGACGCGCCTCCTCCTAGGGCTAGAGATTCTCTGTTAGAGGGGTTGACCAGGCTTGCACCAAAATATGGGTCTCGAGGCAGATTTCGGGCGAAGACAGGTAAGCTACTACGGTTCGCCATATCCTGTTCTGCGGCAGACCCCGGAGACGATATAAATGGCTGTTGAAAGGAGTTTCGAAGATTGGGTATAGAGTTAGAAGGTGTTAGGCGACTGGGAGGCCGATTCCTGTTTGGGAAACCATGTGCTGCAAGAATCCCCAATGGAATCTCTTCGTCATCATCACCATCACTGCTCTTGCCGCTTCCGGATAAATTGCCTTGTTGCAACAAGTTTGGTGCACTCTTGCTAGCCCGATCAATGTCTGTCGGCAGGGCAGGAGCGGAAGATTGTTGGCCCGTCACTCTCATCATTTGCTGTCGGTAGACAGAAAGATGAGCCTCCTGCTTCCGTCTCTGCCTTTCAGCCTCACGGTTTTTCTCTGTTTCATCCTCCTCTTCGTAATCGCTTTCGCCAGACTTCTCACTTATAGATGCGTCGCTTGTGGATCTTCTGAGCTCCTGTTGTTGTCTATAGTGTTCAAATTGGGAGGGCGTCATGATCTTATTTGCTGAGGAGGCTGATGCCGGTTGATACCTTTCGTATTGTGCGGCCAGGTGAGCATGTGCCGCAATCGAAGCATCAAGGTTGTTGTGTTCCGCTGGCCCAACTAACGTCGGAGGCCCCTGGTGCTCAGTATGAGCCGCACCCACTGACAAGTCTTCGTTCTGGAAGAGGGATGACTCGTTCTCGGCGTCTGAAACTCCTTTGTCGGACGTGGATAATACCTGTACACCCTTTTTGCCAGAATAAAGAGACTCCATGATTAATTTAGCATCTTCGTCGTCGACAGGTGCGGAGTCGCGTTTGCTTGTATATATCACACTTCGCCTCAATCCCTTATCAGAGGCAGTCTGTGGTTTGTCGAGAGATCGATGAGAGGTAGTAGCGGCCGCAAACGACACGACATGGGGTAGCGCTGCAGATCTTGGCCTTTCTCCCGCGGAACCTGTACTCATTTCTGGACGTGCATGCTGTCTACCTAGCTGTTCTCTGGGCGAATCGATGGCTGCGAGTAAACCATCTTCAGAATGTCGGCTATCCCAGGAGTAAGGAGACGGCTCAACTTCCTGCGATCGATCAGTATCAATGGGTGTTGGGCGGGGGACCCTTTCATCTTTTCTCGCAGGACCTTCGTGTCCAGACTTGCGTGGTGCTGACGAGTCCTAGAATACATGTTAGAAATCGACACCGACTGGCTTAATGTAGAAATCAGCAAAGACCCTTACGGAGTCTTTAAGGGGGCCCTGTGGCAGGGTGGACAGTAGAGGCAGAGGCATTGACATACCGGTTGTAAAGCTCTCTCTTGTGATGAATCCTGTGGAGTATAGTAGCGCTTTTCAAGGCTACCAAACATGTTCTGAAAATCGTCTTCCATCTCATTAAATTGCAGCTCTGTCTCGGGAAGTCTCGGTGCGGTCGCAGTGTTTGTTGTGCTCGCAGTCATAGCTCGGTTTCTTGAGGGTCCAGAAATGGATGATTGAGATTGCGGAACCGCAGCCGAAGTCTTCGAAAATCTCCCACCGAAAGAAAATGTTCGCCCGGCTGCCCGAAGTGCACCAGAGATAGGAGGAATTGGTATCTCGTACAAGTTCCGCGAATGCGGGGACTGAGTCTCAATCGGAGGCGCTCCGTCTGTTGACCGGCGTGTAGACTGAGAAAAGCGGGCCGAAGGATTTCCTTCGTATGGACTTTTCCACCACGATCGTTAGTACCTTGATAGTAGAAAAGTGTAGTAGGGAGAGGATCATACGAATTGCGTGAATGGTGGTTTTCCGACGCTGCAAATATGTTGCTATCATCGTCTTCGGATGGCGAATACAGAGGCTGACCTTCGCTTAGCCTCTTCGACATCAGGTTGCCATCGCTGGAGGATTTCTTGTCGGCGGATGGTCGTTCAAAAACCTTAAATGATGACTGAGGAGGATTTTCCACCTCCTCGAGAGCATTGCCAGACGATTTTCGTCGAGCGAAACCTTTGGGAAGCTTTATTGGCATCTGGACTGAAACCGAAGCGACCACTAGCGAAGCCGGAACCACTTCCAGATGGGATTAGCAAGCTACGCCAGCTCCCAGAATCCGCAATACTCCAGCCCCTGCCTGTTGGCGCTATTGTTGTCCCATAAAAAATTACCGGCGTGGTGGAGGAAGGGAAATTGGACTGAGGGATGGCCCGCGTAGCTGAGGGAGAGAGAACCGGCGTGGTTTTTCGAAAAGGGTGCTGGGTGTGCTTGGAATAATTCTGGGCCTTGTCTGAAAACCACACAGATTTCGATCGCAGCGGGGCGGAGAGAAGCCTGCTCACGAGAATAATGATATTTCAAGCAAAGAAGTGGATGACGTGAAGGAAAATGAGATAGCGTCAAGGCAGATCAGTGAGTGGTAGATGTGGATGCTTGGGAGGCTTCGAGCTCACTCAGGGGTCTCCGAAGAATCTGGTTTGAAGAGGCGAGGTGGCCCAAGGGAGCTTTCTTTCTGATACAGCGTATACGTATAATGATCGATCAGCAGCGGCTGGGACCCTCACAGTCCACTAGCGGGTCCTTGGAAAGGGCTGGTGGGTTCAAGTGATTTTCTTAAGCGACTTAACTTCTTAAGTGAGTTTCCAGCATTAGTGGGTATAGAAGAGGGGTTGGTTGTGCGCGTATGAACAATGAACGATAGCTAGGTTTTCTGCGACGGGGTCTCGAAAGGCAAAACGAAAACAAACCTGCCTAGGGGACAGGAGAGAATGAGGGGAGAAGAAGGAGATGGATTCGAATGACAAAGACAGCTCGGAGCGCAACCCTAGTTTACTAACTTAGTTGGTCGGTCAACTAGTCATTTTGATAGACTAGACTAGAATAGTCCAGTTTTTCAGGTACGTATTATTATTTTCGACTGGAATGGATTACGGATGGAATGTTAAACGTACGGAGTAGCTATAATACAGATGTAATAAGGGCGGCAAAAATAGAGGAAACTCAGACAGCTAGGCACCCCTTGAGTTTTGAGTACTAGGTATCCGCACGTATGTACAGTACGGAGTACAAAGTAGATTTCACCTTGCAATATGAAGTCCATTTGTTGTATGCTAAGGAGTCTTACAAAGTCAAAATGAAGTAACAACTTCAACCAAGAGGAATCGACTCAGACTCGTGACTTGTCATTCTTGACAATGGGTTGGTGGTTACTGGACTACTCGAATAAATCTGCATCTCACGAGTCCTCAACACTGTCTGTCATCAGAAATCCAACAAACCCTGGATGTGCCAGTGGGGTGTGGAACCCAAAACACTAAATACGGACAGTACTCAGTAGTACGTACCTAGACTACCATTAGTAGCTTAGTCGTCTTTTCTAGTCTCATATCTAAGCCTCATAGGGGAGTGGGAAGGGAGGTGGGGGGCGAATGTTGCTAATTATAGTAGCACCCTTCTCTCCTTCCGCCCGTGACGGGACTCCTCCTTTTTCTGCTTCTTCTTCTTCTTCTGAATTTTCTCCTTCTTGTCCTCCCTCATGGAGGAGGCTTGGACAGCTCAGCCAAATTCTGTTCATAGTATGTAATGTTGGTGAAATATTTTGTGTGGCAGAAAGCTCCCAGAGGAGAAGCCTGTTCTATGGACGGCGAATCAAACAAAGAGGGGCTGGGGGCGGGCGGCCCGACTGTGCCTGGTGCCTGTTTGGAAAAGTCCGGCTGCGGAACCAATCTTATACGGTACCTACTGAGTAAAAGGGGAGTGATGTAAATTCAGACTTCGGTAGGTAGCGTGTGGCAGTAGCGACGGGGATGAAGAAAGAAGTACAAAAAAGGTCCTCAGATAGAAGAAGAGTGTGAAGAGTTGGTCGGCGACTTCAGACTGTACCACCAATATTACTCACTCTGTACTACGGCAGTTATATCATCCATCTTTATGACTGTCCGGCAACGCAAGGGGCCGTCGAAAGGTTGGCTGGTTCGCTTCTCAAGCCCGCTGCTATTGATTCGAGTTTATTGGAGGCTTGAGGCACCAGGTATTGTACCGACCACTGCAGGAAGCTTCAATGGTCGACTCGGGAGGTACTATCTTATCACATGATCATACAACTACTCCGTAGCTTGTGGGGGGCTACGATACCACAATTGTATCGTATACACTCTGTTGTAACTACAGTATGGATGCGCGGACTCGATGTGTATGGCCTGTCTTCATGCACAGACTATATCCATTGTAGACATCAACAAATAAGCTCTCACCTATTCAGGTTTTATGACCAGCATACCTAATTCAATTACTCCGTGGTAGTCACTCTACTTTTACTTTACCTAGTTGGCCGCCAAAACTAGTTATCATGTGATAGCATAGTAGGTTCATCCGAGTCCCCACCATCAACAGATTATGACAGAAAATGAAACACACAGGACGTTGAATTTGGTTATCGTGGCTCATGTCCCTTTCGTCATCCTTTCACAATAGGAAGAATCCCCGAGTGCATTCAAATTAGTCAGCATACAAGCCAGCCCTCCCCTATCTCTCCCAGTATCTTTACCAGTGGCTTCATAAACGATACGTAGATTTCCAATGCACTGAGAAGCCTCGGGATGAAGGCGATGGCACTTCAGGTACGCGCGTGTTTGAATAAGCCACAGAAGGCTTCTCGCCAGGTATGAGATTAAATGACCTGACCATATTTCCTGATTTCGAGAGTCTGTTATGAAAACAACAAATGAAATTAACCCGTGATACTTTTGACCCTGGTAACCATCAATTCATTCCTAGCTGATTTAAGAATCCCCATCTTGTTAGACATTGACAACCATCGATTGTGATTGAGAAGTTCCCTCCAATACAATGGAGTCTTGTGCCTTCAAGCCACCTATCAGCGCAACACCTGGAGGTATCTTGATATGGCGGATGTTAAAGCAGGCGAAAGCCACCAACTTTTGTATATTTGGGCAACTTCGAAAGATCTGACCCACGAGATAATCATCCATAACCGTATGGAACGATACATCGAGCTCCATCAGACGGGAATATGTGCGCCCATCCGAGAAAACCTCAGCAAAGGCAGCATGTGATATGTGACGACAGGACGAGATATTCAACTTGCGAATCATAGAGCCTGAATGATTCATGAGTGCAATAAACCCATGAGATGCAAGTCCTGTGGCTTCTGCCGGACCATCTGGGTTAGCATTATCGATATCACGGGTTGATGAAAGATCCACTATCTCTAGAGCAGGATTTGGCCAGTCTGAAAAAAGACGCACAAATCCCTTGTCACTGCAGGTGACGTTATTCGAGAAGCGTAATTTGGTCAATGTCCTGCACTTGGCGTGAATCATGTCAAGCAGATGGTCATCCGCAGTTGTGAAGCCTTCTAATGACAATGTTTGCAAGTTTGGCCCCACCTGATTTATGGTCTGAAGAAGAGTTTCGTTCCCCACTTCCTGGTAAAAGTGTAAAGACAAATGCACCAAGCTTGTCAGGTTAGAAATGGCTTGAAGTGAACGATCCCCAAGCTTCCAGCAGTGTTTCAATTTCAAACACCGAAGTGCAGTACAGCAGCTGGTCAACGCCTCCACGGTTTCGTTATCCAAAGAGCAGTCAAGGTTGGACAATTTGAGGCTCTCTAGCTGTGGTCCTAGCTTTTGGAACAGCTGCCGCCATGAGGGATCGGACACCAAGTTGGTAGCATCTAACTGTAAGCTCTTTATTTGGAGATCACGGCTCAACATGTAGCCCACGACCTGATCTTTCAATTGACCTGCAAAGCGAAGGTTGACATGAGTCACAGAGGGCATGAATGCGAAAATCTTCTCAAAGTCCTGTGTTTCAAGCTCTGAGTGTCGTCTGTTAGTACCCATTAATTGGGGGAAAGCATGAAAGAGCGAAGAGCAGAAAGTTTGTGTGATAGAAAGAGTGAGAATGCCACAGGAGGATAAGGGAACTGAACTGGAGAGGAAAACGTACTAGCGGCATCGAAAATATCGATAGAGTTAAGGTCTGGGCGAAGGAAAAGATTGAGAGTCCGAGGTGTCATGACCCGCCTTTTGGAGAGTATCTGACTCAGACGAAGCAATAGTTGCGGTGGCAAGTCACCAAACTCTTCGATATCGTTGATATTATCTGCAACTTTCTACCAGCCATGGTATTAGGTCAAAGCGCAGCGACTTCAAGGGTGTGGCGATCAGCGTACCTTCGTGCACATCTCGGCCAAGCTCAGGGCACCTTGTTGAGCAAGTCCGTCGAGAAGATTGCTCTGATTTTGACGTCGACTAGTTCTTGGTCCGCGCTTCTTTGCCTTTGCTTTTCTCTCGCTGTCTGCTTGTGCCTTTGAGCATGTCGCACAAAGAAGACCGTGGTTTGGTCCTGTCTTGCTGTATGGAGTAACTGTGAAGCGTTTACCGCATAGCTCGCAATTGCCAAGCTGGCCCGGCATCGGACGCGATCGTTCGTGCATCATCTCGCGGGCGATGAAATCGTCGTCATCATCTGGCTCGCCAGTTCGTCGCGCCTTGCGTCGGGCGAACTCTTTACTTTGCTTGATTTTGGCCAGAGCAACAATCTCTTTACGCTTTCGCTTCTTCTGCTGCTCTGGCGACTCACTAGTGCCCTCATGTGCAGAGTCTTCATCATAGTTTTCCTGATCCTCATCAACCTGGCGTTCTGCATCTCTCAAACGTCTTTGGTAGTCTTGATGGATTTGAGCCGCGGATATATTGTTGGACTGGAAAACGGAACATTAAAAACTCATTCATATTGGGTGAACGGCGAGGTTAAAATTGAACAGTACATACAGCGAGGAAATCGGTAAGTGCCGAATGCCTATGATGTATCATGAGTAGTCCGTCGTGATATAGAGGTATTCCGGGAAGTGTCATTGAGAACATACGGGCCTCGGATTTGGTTCCTTGTCTGTCTTCTCTCGCTCCTTCAACATGTCAGTGAGACACACAGCGGCTTGCTCAAGGTAATGGTACATACATTTTGGTTGAATAAGATTAAACTGTGGATGGGATATGAGATACTTTTGGTGGAAAGCTCAACTTCTGCAGCAGAAATGATCAGCAGGGTTATAATGGGAGATCCTGGCTGGTCACAGGATTCCGTGCCGATTTCGCGTTCCACTTAACGCGAGGTCCACCAAGGCGGCTGCTTATCGCCTCCGGGGTGGCAAATCAAGGAATACTTGAGAAGGGATTGAAGTTTTGAAGAGATAGGTCCGAAAACCCGTACTTTGGTAAATGGAGCGGATTCACTTTTGTCTCTTTCTTTCACTTTTGCCTCTCTGCCTCTCTCTTTTTTCTCTCTCTCTTTTCCGTCGCATTTCTACCTGTCTCTGACTCATCTGTTTTCTCTGTCGACTGTCCTTTACCTCTTTCCGCTAACCTCACACCGGCTAGACCCTGATCCCGCACCTTTCTTATCGGTCATCCATCCCTTCACACATTACACTACTGATAATACCCGCGTTCCACCAACTACGAGATCTATCCCACGGGTATCAGTCTGTTCTTTGTGTGCAGTGACCAGGCACCCAAGTGATCAACATAATGGGAAGAAGTCCATCTACCAGGCAGCAAGGGCGGTTATCAAATACTGGTAAGGCGAAGACTTGCTATCTTTTCCCATGCTGAATGACACGGGTGCTCAACCTGCAATAAGTTATAACACATTGAGAACAAAACTTGGAGATATTATGAGAGATGGCAACTCCGATACTAGCTGACATGTGATGTATAGACCCCGTGGCAGTCCTTCCCAGACGCACTTCTGCGCGGCTGAATCGAACGTCTTTGACCTCGTCAGTCAGCATTTCCCAGGCAGAGAACAATGACAGATGCGGCCCTTTTCCAGCGACTATGGGAGATCAAGAGATGAAGCCGATATCTATCGAAATTGCTATACCTTCCAGGAAAGCGGCAACATTATCAGAGTCTGAAACTTCTCTGCTGGACGAGGGTTCTTCCGGGGTCTCATCGCGAACATACAGTACGCCAGCGACCAGCACTGCAGCTACACCAGTCGAATCTGATGCATCTGGGTCGAAGAAGCGAGTTAGTGCCTCTGCTCGTGCGCGAGAACTACATTCAAGCACTATGTCCCTAAACCCATCCCGAGGGTTGAAAAGACCTGCCGCATCTATGTTTTCTACGACCTTCACGACGGATGCTGCTCTGGCGGAGACTCTACAGGCTCAAGAATTTCAAGGGCGGTCACCAAAGCAACCTAAATCGTCACGTCACTCTAATTCAGGCAGCGATTTCTCTGTAACTGACATGGGACGCTCAGTAGAAAATGAGAGTCTCCATGCACAGCATCTTTCATCCAGAAAACGGCCGCTTCGATCAGCTCAGATCAGCAACGCTCTGCGTGATGACGAACCTACAGGTGACGAGATGAGAACTGACCAAACGGATATCTCCTCAAGTGAATCCGATCTCAGCGAGATTTCGTATTCTCTGACCGAGGTCAGCGAAGATGAAGATGCCGAGCCACAGGAGCCAACCAGAAGTAGGGCTGTACAGAATTCTGGAGTTTCAAGGACGCCACGACAAGGTCCTATATCGGCTCGAAGCAGTTCTTCAGTCCCAGGGGATGTTTGGATGACACGTCGGGTATGTCCTTTGAATGAAGTTGCTGGAAATGTATCACTAAATCACTCTGTAGGCTATCAGGGAACGGAAGAAATTAGAGAAGCAGCACCCATCCGTCACCACGATGTGGGATGATTTGGAAAAATTGCCTCCAATCAAGCCGGTAGCGGCAAATCAACCAAGTGGTATTTCAAGGACGCTCAAGTCATTCCAGCTCGAGGGTCTCAACTGGATGATGCAGCAAGAGCAATCGCAGTATAAGGGAGGTCTCCTAGGAGATGAGATGGGAATGGGTAAAACAATTCAGGCTGTTTCCCTCATTATGTCCGATTACCCGGCCGGAATGCCATCGCTTGTGGTAGTACCTCCAGTTGCTCTGATGCAATGGCAGTCCGAGATCAAGGTTTGCTTCTCGGTTTCTCTCAGTGTTTCAACATGGCTGACTTCTTTTCTTCAGGAGTACACAAGTGGTGTATTGAAAGTTCTTGTCTATCATAATTCCAACCCCAAGGTCAAGACTCTTTCAAAAACGGAATTGGAAACATATGATGTGATTATGATTTCTTGTAGGTGATTAGATGAGCTACAACATGAAACTGAGACTTACAATTTTTCAGATTCTGGCCTTGAGTCAATCCATCGCAAAGAGTGGAAGGGTTGGAACAGAAATGATGGGATCGTGAAGGAGGACAGTAAGTGATACACATTTCTATGTGTTTCATATGCATACTTACAACAACGCAGGCGTCATTCATTCCATCAAATACCACCGACTGATCCTGGACGAAGCGCACAGTATCAAGGTAAGCTTGGTGTGTCCGCTCCTGACTAGGAAGCTCGAATACTAAAACCAAAACACTAGCAACGGACAACGAGTGTTGCCCGCGCCTGTTTCGCATTAAAAGCCAAGTTCAAGTGGTGTCTCTCTGGCACACCGGTTCAGAATAGGATTGGCGAATTCTTCTCACTGCTTCGTTTCTTGGAAGTCCGTCCTTTCGCCTGCTATTTCTGTAAGCAATGCAAGTGTCAACAACTTCATTGGTCACAGGATGCAGAAAAACGGTGTACTACATGTAAACATAGGTAAGTTTCATTTCAGTGCTTTGTGTGTTGTTTTCCACTGTTAACATCCACTGTAGTGGCTTCAGTCACGTGTCCGTTTTCAACCAGGAGATTCTCAATCCCAGTAAGAGCTTCACAAGTCGTCCACTTCTGAGACTAGTCTAACTGAGAACAGTAACTGAAAGAGACAATGCCTATGCTAGAAAGGAAGCTTTGGCAAAATTGCGCCTCTTGACAGATAGGATCATGTTGCGACGAATCAAGCGAGATCATACAGCTTCTATGGAGCTTCCACCCAAACGGTTTGTTACATTCTGCAAGTTGATTGAGCTGCGCTGACTTGTCTCCAGTGTTGTCATCCGTAATGAATTCTTTGGAGAGATCGAACGTGATTTCTCTAGGAGTATCATGACAAACTCTACTCGCCAATTTGATACCTACGTGAGCCGCGGTGTCATGCTGAACAATTACGCCAATATTTTCGGACTTATCATGCAGATGCGACAAGTGGCGAACCATCCTGATCTCATTTTGAAAAAACATGCTCAGAGCGGACAGAACGTTCTTGTCTGTAGTATATGTGATGAACCTGCAGAGGAAGCAATCAGATCTCGCTGTCATCATGAATTTTGCCGCAGATGTGTCAAAGACTATGTTCAATCCTCTGGGATCAAGTCTGTGGTCGACTGCCCTCGTTGTCACATTCCCTTGTCGATCGACTTCGAGCAGCCCGATATCGAACAGGAAGAGGAGCACGTCAAGAAGAACTCTATCATCAATCGCATCCGAATGGAGGACTGGACGTCGTCGACTAAGATTGAAATGCTGGTTTATGAGTTGTACAAGCTTCGAAGCAAGAAACAGACACATAAATCAATCGTCTTTTCGCAGTTCACCTCCATGCTACAGCTTGTCGAGTGGCGCCTACGCCGAGCCGGTTTCAATACAGTCATGCTCGACGGCACAATGACACCAGCGCAACGGCAAAAGTCGATTGAATACTTCATGAACAACGTGGATGTCGAGGTGTTTCTCGTCTCACTCAAAGCAGGTGGTGTAGCACTGAATTTGACCGAGGCGTCGAGAGTCTTTATCATTGACCCGTAAGTTTTTCAAAGGCGGTGGATCTTATCTTTCTTCTTGTCCACTGATGTTTCATGGTCCTAGATGGTGGAACCCCGCCGCTGAATGGCAGAGTGCGGATCGCTGCCACCGCATCGGGCAGCGCCGACCCTGCGTCATCACTCGACTCTGCATAGAGGATTCAGTAGAATCTCGCATTGTGCTACTACAGGAGAAGAAGGCCAATCTCATCAATGGTACCCTTAACAAGGATCAGGGGGAGGCTCTGGAAAAACTTACTCCAGAAGATATGCAATTTTTATTCCGAGGATCCTGAAATGCATAAGACACGTGGGTGGTCCGGGCCTGACCTGTTATCCATTATCTCATGGCAATTGTTGATGCCGGGAAATCTGCCAGGTATCCTGAGGATCCACTTGTTCTACTGAGACATAAGAGTACAACCAGACACTCTAAAGTGCCTGGATCATTATCCGTGGGATAGTTGGTCATACACCAGAACCGAATTTAACGCGGCAGCCTAGAATGACGTCACTCGATTGCGATAACCAAATGCAAATGTGAGTATTTAGTCTGCATTCTGTACATCCATGGGGACATGAAATACCTCTCTGCTGTGAATAATCGCATCGCTCCCCCGCTCGTTCTCTTCTTATGCAAACCTAATCTCTTACCTCATATCATTCCAAGTCTCGTCGGCGCATGGTACTCTGGAAAACCGAAGTGGACATCGATCAGGGACTGTGCACAGTGGACACTGTATAGGGCAGGCTCATTATTAGGCGCCGTGCACTTTTACTTGTTAAGCGACGATGTACCTGTTTATTTACCTATTACGTACTCCGTACTGTGAAATCTGTAACTGATTAGGTGGAACGTGGTCTCCGCTACGCCCTACAGGGAGACTCGGTCCCGTCCTTCCGTCATCGTCCAAACCTCCTGGGGACACGATCGACGGGAAAGAAGCCTTGCCGAGACCAACAACAATCACTCACTCTCTCACACACACCCTCTTTCTCTCTTCTCCCCCACACCCTCTCTCCCTCTCCCTCATTTCTCCCCTCTTCCCGTGGAGGGGCCGCATGATGTCAGTTCCCGCAACTCCGAGGTGTGGTTGAATAAATTCCCAACCACGTATTTTTCTTATTTCTGGTTCGGATCTCTTTCTTAATTGCCCGCACCTTCTTTTGAAAAGAGGGATCGAAACACAAAACAAGGGATTGAAATAAGAAAGAAGAAGAGAAGGGAAAAGAAAAAAAAGAGGAAGAGCAAGAACAATCAAAAGACAACACGGAACCGCAGACGTCTCCTGCATCATCCTGCGCCTGCTTGCTGATCCCCGCACACTCTTGCAGGTAACTGGCGGACCCGCGGGCCCCTACCCCATTACTTGCCATCGTACTTCATCTTGTCCAGCTTCCACTCCTTCCCTCCGCCTCCCATGGAACAAGCGCAACCGCGGACACGTCGACGGCGTCCGGTAGATAAGTATGGTCCGAGATTCTTCGACAAGACAGAGCACGTGCAAGACAGAGCGGCTGCCATGAAGGCCACTTTGCACGGGGACGAACGCTCGCAATCGCAACCTGCTGGAGGCTTTGATAGTACCCCGTATCCTTATGCTCCGCCAGGGTATACCGTCAAATTTACTTTTCATCGTGGCGTCAACCTTCCTTGCGCGGATTTTGGTACCTTCTCTTCGGATCCCTATGTTCATGCTCAATTAATCGTCGACCTTCCGCAACGTCACAAGCAAGATCCCGTTATCTCGTTCCGAACACCTACAGTGCGAAAGAACCGAGATCCGGTCTGGGAGAAGGAGTGGATTGTGGCCAATGTTCCGGCATCGGGCTTCCAGTTGAAATGTAATGTTTACGATGAGGATGCGACCGACCATGATGATAAACTTGGAAACGCCTACGTTGAAGTAGACTCAATCGATGAAGATTGGCCTACTATCAAGGAACAATCTTATCGTGTCAAGAAGCGACTGGGGAGCAAACGAGTATACTTGTTCGGCAACATTGCCGCCTTGGCTTCACGACGCCTCGACGTGGCTTCCCACTTGGTGATCAGCATCGAGTGCCTAGGCAAGACGCCCGGTGATGAAGGAGCGCATATGTACACTGTTGGGCCGAATTACTGGTTCAAGCATTTCTCTCCCCTTATTGGCAGGTTAGCAGGCACCAAGGACGAGGTTCAGAGCCAGAATGGCCAAAAGACAATCAGTCGATACAAGTACGTCTACCTGTTCCAATCCAAGCGTATAGGTACACCGATTTCAACAAGCTCACTGCCCACATTTTAGCTTTCAAGCTATTCAAATACAACTCAAAGGCCCCGTGCCCGCCGAGCTATATCATCGATATGTCGAATTCAAACCATTTGTGGCCGGAATGTTCACGTCCCACAGTCTTCGTGGCAGGATTCTCAACCGAGCGCTCCATCATCAACATGAGCGCATCTACAACTTCGACAAGACAACTCTTACCGGTCAATTCGCATCGCCGTGTGTTGAACTTACTCAGAAGTTTCTGGAGTTTGTTCACTATGCCCAGGGTGGGAGAATCTTCACCTACGTTATTACACTTGACGGACAATTTCGCTTCACGGAGACGGGAAAGGAATTCGGCATCGATCTCTTGAGCAAGCACACCATGCATAGCAATGTATCAATCTATATCGCGTATTCTGGGGAATTCTTTCTTCGACGACGAAAGCATCGCCATCACCGACAGCCTGACACCCCGCATCCTTCAGAAACCTGCAATTATTCCGCGGACGAGTCGCAAAATCACTTGGAAATATCGGTCGATCCAGCTGACTACGAGCTTTTCATCGATAACGATAGCGGCACCTATCGTCCCAATGCCGAGTATCTTCCTCTCCTTAAGCAGTTCATTTCATCCAACTTGGTAGGTCTTCATATAACCACGCTTGATTGCAAAAGGGATGCTGCGCAAATGGAAACATTGAAGAATGAGCAGCGAGAATTCAAAAAGCATGAGGGAAATCAAATGATTTTCCTTCAGCGAAGTAACAGCTCATCATTCTCTCTTTCCAGCTCAGACGAAGAGGACCTGAATGAACGCAGCGACGCGCACGCGCCACGCAGAGCAAGGGGGGACCTGGCGCATAAGGTCCACGAGATGCGCGATGTCAAAGGCCACTTAATAAACTGGGCGCAAGGAGATGACTATGCCGGCTCCAGATTCAAGGCGGGCAATTCCGCACGAGATCAGAGGGGTTTCGAAGGGGGTCCCGTGGATTTATGAATGCCCGACTCCTTCATGTCCAGGCACACCGGAATCCTGCTTGCGTCGACCTATTTCGTACAGGGCTTTTGCAATGATCACTTGCTGAACATCCTCGAAGCTTTCTTCCACCCTTCGTTCCCCTTGGCTCTCATATTCTTATTTTGCCTCTCAATAGGCTCTTCGCTCTGCTCTCTTGCGTGTCTCCTCAGCGATTATGCTTATCTATTATACCTCCGTTATCAGGCCCGCTCATTGATTTATTTTTAACGTTCATGACTTTATTGTTTCGTCCTAAGCCCAGAACAGCTAATAATACAACTGCTTGCGCCACTGTAATCCTCATTCATGATTCCAGCCCGCCTGTGGGGATCTCCGGGCGTCGTCTCTGCTTTAGCTGATTGTCTGGTGGTTATGGAACTTGCGCTCGACGAGTAGAATGCAGCCAGTATGTCGCTCAGATGTTGTATGCTGTGGACTCGATGCAATAAACCAAGAATGCGGCTGTTGCAAAGGACAATAGTTGGTAGCATGCAGAATAGCTGTGTGGTCCTGATGGCGTTCCTAGAGCACCAAAAGAAAAGAATAAGAAAGCAGGAAGGAGACAAGTCGATTACACTGTCTCTCAAATGACTCTCGCAGGTCGCTATTACTATGACTAGACATACGATCCTACTTGACAGCTGCTTTGTGAAACACCCACCGCTCTATCTGCTTTGCGAGCACGGAAGGGAGCCCGCGTCTTATTCAGGTTACGTTCAATGCAACCCATTCAGGACGACAGGCTGCGGATTAAAAGGAAATTGCGGCGAACTGCAACATATGCTTACACGAGGGGTAGGAGAATTCCCTGGGGCGGCTGTGATATGACTGAATTCTGACAACGAGATTGTGGGGTGAAAGAAGCTGACAGGGAGCTGTTGACAGGCATCATGAAGGAGGTGGATCATGGATAGGTAGCTTGATCAAATCTCCTCCTCAGAGGAAATGATGATACGTACCGTAAGGAGTAACAGAAGAGGAAACAACTGTCAAAACTGGCACAAACACAAGCGGCTTTTCGTTGTCGCAGGTCAGCCGGCAGAGAAATGAGCATCTTACCCGATTTTGTCTTAGCCCCCGGCGGGTCTGACTGCTTCGCCCTGGCCTACTTAGTACCTACCCTCTCCGTCCCTCTTTCTTTCTCACCCACTCTCAGATCGCAAACAACTTCAAAGGCCAGATTCCATATCTGTTCCTCGGGGTTCTCGTTTGTCGCATCCTCTGCAGTTTCTGAAGGGCTATTAATTGGTTTTGATCTGTCTGTCATTCTGGGCGTGCTCCATTTCCACCACTCTTATCCTTTGCCCTCACCCCTCTTCCCCTCCTCCCTCCCTTCGCCTCCTCCCCGCGAACTTCGGACAACACCTCCTCCTGGCTTATTATACTTGAACTCAGAAGAGCAGATTCTGCTCCTTCCTCTCAGTTACCATCGCCGGAGCGATCCTTCCTCCGCGCGCACGCGATTTTCGTGACTTTCAGCACACGGTACACAATCGTCTCGCAGCGAGCAACTTTGGTCGCAAATAATTTAGTGACCCATCAATTATCTGAATGACGAGCCATTCTCTGGATAATCTCATTCTTTTGTGCCTTAGCCTTAGTCTGGCGCAACATCCGGCTACGGGACCGCAGACTGTCGATGCCCCCTCCTAGTCCCACCGGTCACTTCTCCGGTCTTTCCTCCTCCGACGGTGATTCGATACCTCCAGCCACTTCACTATGGGCAATGTCGGAAGCCGCCTGGATGACTCCGGGAGCCTGTATTTCAAAGACCAGGCCAAATGTACGCCCCTCTTTAATTAAGGATGCAACAGATTTTGTGGCTCATTTGGACCCGTCTAGTCACGATTGCTGCTGTAACGATAACCAATTCTAGGCGCCGAGTGCTCCTACATCTCGTTCCCAACTCCTTTCCTGCTACCAGATACACCGCTAGGCGCGAAATTGGCGATGAGAGCCCGATCGAATACATACAGGTAAATCGAGAACGCCGGCTATATCGTGGCGGTAAATGCTTGGGTTTTTTGGGGGGGATAAACACCAGTAGCTAACTGCTTCGTTCACCGGTGGACAGGACCCTGATCTTTCGCCATCTGCACCCGTGCCCACATTTCTCCTGCGCTTGACCAACGAAGACGAGCTGAATTTCAATTTTACCTTTATCTTGAGACAAACCCAGACGGGAAACGCCGCCAATGCCACTGTCAATGGGGTCTCTACCTCTCTGCCTGAAGTAGCCGACACCGTTCTAACGGGCCTCACTTTCGCGCATGCGCCCAACACTAGAGACCTGGACAATCTTATCACTCGCGAGTTTCACGCCAATCCGAACCTCCAGAACAATTCTAATGTGCAGCTGGTGGGGGATTATTCGACTTCGGGCAATCCTTCGGTGCAATTTGAATGGTCGTGGAAATGGAAACCGCCCAAGGTCATAGAGGATAAAGGGGGTGGTTGGAGAAACAGCTGCAGTTTCCTTGACTACGACCAGAGAGCCAATCGGTTGAATACCCTTGCTCATTTCTCGTTTTGGGTGCACAGCACTCAGCGTGCTCTCCCCAGTCCTCAGGTCTTGTCACCAAGCCTAGAAATCCCTGTCCCTTTTCGGAATCGTATTCCTTCCTCACAATCCATCGTCTCGCACTCCAGTGATGCAGATACAGCATCTAATCCTCATGCTGTGCCCGTTACACCTCCAGAAGCTGGCGACACGGCCTTCGTGCCCCCCCCTGGGTATGCACCCCCTCTTCCTGTCAAGGTCGATCTTCCTCATTCGCGCCCTGGAGAGGACATGAGTGTGGTTGAGGATGGCCCGTTGTTTCGTGCGACGATGAAAGCATTGGAGCAAAAGACAGGGAATATGCGAGCAAAAATTAAGAAAGTCCTCAAAAAGGCTGAGGCCGCCCAGCAAGCACAAGTGGCCTGCAACGATGCTGTAGAAGCATTTCTTTCCGCATTGAACGAAGCTTCTACATCCAATGCCAATGCGATCCAGCCTGCACTTGACCATTATTTCGAAAAGACGGCACGCCAGATACTGAATTATGAGCGACTAAATACGACACAACTTCAAAAACTCGTTATTGAGCCATTGGTCAAACTCTACAATAACGATATTAAACAAGCCGAGGCCAAGAAGAAAGAGTTTGAAGAGGAGAGTAGGGATTATTATGCCTATGTCAGTCGCTATCTTGGCCAGCGACAGGATTCTTTGAAGGAAAAAAAACGAGCAGAGAGTGACTCGAAGTATCAGGCAAAGCGGCGCAATTTCGAATTAAAGCGTTTTGATTACTCCTCGTTCATGCAGGACCTGCACGGGGGTCGCAAAGAGCAAGAGGTTCTCTCTCACCTGACTAAGTATGCTGATACCCAGGCGAAGAGTTTCCTTGCGGCCGCCAAAAAGGTTGACGATATGGTTCCTCAGTTGGATGCTTTGATACATGAGGTTGGGCAGGCGGACAAGGAATTCCAGTTCCAACGAACGGAGAGGGAAGAGAAGCGGAGAGCACTGGAAAAGAGCAGCAACACCTTTCTCGAACCCGACTCTCTAATCTCAACGGGCGCCCCGTCTACATTCTCAGGGAGTACCAATGGAACTCAGAAATTGGAAAGTGATCTAGGCCGTGCAGATAGCACCGGTTCCCAATTGCGAAGTGTGGCTAGCAACAACTCATCAATCCTACCGCAAGCAAACTCGTCCAGTACTCCGGCGGCCGCGTTGTCCATCCTTGCGTCGACGGCGGGCTCAAATGGTATGTTCACGCCCAGTTTTCAACGATTCCAGTCGTCATGATGGCGCTGTCTAAGATTTGACTCGCGCCCCACTCTCAACCGTACTGATAAAAATGCAGGCCAACAGAGGAAGGAAGGCCTTCTGTGGGCGTTGTCTCGCCCAGGCTCTCATATTGATCCCAAAGGCATCAACAAACAAGCCTGGCACAAGTGAATTCACCCACCTCTTCAGTTTGTCTTAAACTAACCACATACAGATTCTGGATTGTCTTAGATCAGGGAAAACTTTCCGAATACAGCAACTGGAAACAGAAGCTTGATCTTCACATGGATCCCATCGATCTGAGAATGGCATCCGTCCGAGAAGCCCGAAACGCCGAGCGGCGATTTTGCTTCGAAGTCATAACTCCACAGTACAAACGCATTTACCAGGCAACCTCCGAGGAGGATATGTCCAATTGGATAAGAGCAATCAACAATGCTCTGCAGAGTGCTGTAGAGGGTCGCGGCATGTCACCACCACCAATCGCCACGGACAATGATGGTGCCTCTTTCAGTCGTGATATCGGATCTGTGCTGACCGGAAAGACCACCTCATATTCTGTTCAACACTCCCAATCAACTGGCTCTAATAACAATGTCACTCGTCGCACCACTGTAGGTGCAAGACCAAGCTACGTTCGTGATAATCATGGCTTTGAGGAGAATCCTTCCAAGTTACTCCAAACAGTCCGCGACGCGGATCAAGGCAACAATTGGTGTGCTGATTGCGGCTCTACGTCTAAGGTTGAATGGGTGTCTATCAATCTGGGAATCGTCTTGTGCATCGAATGCAGTGGCATTCATCGATCACTTGGGACACATATCTCCAAGATACGATCTTTGACACTGGATGTGCACTCTTTCTCCAACGACATCGTTGAGATCCTCCTGCAGGTCGGCAACCGTGTCAGCAACATGATTTGGGAGGCAACACTTGACCAGTTGCACAAGCCAATCGCCACTTCCACAAGGGAGCAAAGGTTGAAGTTCATCACGGCCAAGTATAGTGAACGGGCATTTGTCCAGGCGCTACCCTCCCCCTTATCCCGCTTTGCTACGGCGGACGAGACTCTTCTTGCTGCAATCAAAAGAAATGACATCCAAGGCGTACTTTATGGAATCGCGCTTCGCGCCAATGTGAACATCACCGACCGTTCTCGCAATACTCATGCCGTGTTTCTCGCCCTAGCCGCAGCTGATCCTGCATCACCGGGGTCGAGCTCTAGTCTGTCAACCAGGTCACCTGCAGGTCCTCCTGTAAAAGCGATTCCTTTCCCGATTGCAGAGATCCTCGTTCAGAACGGGGCCGAGATTCCTCTGCAGCCTCCGCCTATTCCCCTTTCGCCAGCTGCCCAACTATATTTAAGTCAGAGGACCGCAAGAGTGTCCACTTGTATCAGTACTCCTTCCGCTCCTCCGACTGGGAAGAGTACAGCTGAAATCTCAGGTTCACCACCAACGATGCGAGGCCCGGGCACCGATAACAGCGTGGTATCGCCCACACAGGCTCCGAGCTCACTCGACAGTAGGGAGCGTGAGAAGTTGCACAAAAGAGGTAGTGCTGGTGCTAGGTTTGCTGGAAAAGTTGCCTCACTTGGTATAGACCGATAATCATTTCTCCTCCTCTGCCTCTTCCGTCTTCCTCCTCCTCCTCCAAAAAAAAAAAAAAAAAAAAAAAAAAAAAAAAAAAAAAAAAAAAAAAAAATTCGTCTCTGTCTTTTATGTTCTATATCCTTCTCTTAATCCTAATCATAACGAGGCTCCAGTAGACATGATGTCATGCCGAGACCTAGGGCCATATATCTACAGTCTCGATGTCTAACTGAGAGAATGACTGTTATGTTACTGCCAAGACCACTAACGCCATTGTCACAAATTCTTGTTGATATCACCTTCATACAAACTCAGTCCAGCTCTCTTTGCTTTCTTGATTAGTCACCCGCTGCTACCCTTTCCATACTTTTGTCTTCTTCCGCCTTCGCACTGCTGGATCCCAATTCCTGGGACAATCGTAAATCCCACAGTTCCAATCTTGGCCAATTATCACACTGTTGGGGTCTTGGTACGTGCTGCCAAGTGTTCTTGATGAGATTACGGTAGGTCGCATCGGCTGTAGCAGATCGGTCCGCCGTAGACATGATTCTTTTACACGTTAAGAAATTCGAAACTGTCCAGATGGCAAATGACTCTGGTAAACTCAATTTCTTCTGTTCGGCGGCGGACAGCGATGGTCCGAGATACTTATGATGTGGCAAGAGAACACGAATTTTTTCTCGTCCAAGAGAGACCAGCAGTGCACGAAGAACTTTGATTACGGGCAATGACCCCTTCCAAGACACATTGGCCGACCAAGGCTGTGTTCTGAAATTATGGTGCAGGTTCGCCAGAGACCGCCATCAAAATGAGCATGGATACAGTGTGCTAGAGGTCATGATCTGCGCAACAGCCTTCGCCACAAGTTAATGTATTTATGAGTTAGTCCTTTCTTGTCACCCATGTAGGTTAAGGGGCGAAACCCAGCGCCGTCTCTTGTCCCTCCCCGCTGTTGACTGCGTCTCGATGCATGCATACGAAACAATTATCATTGGATGCATCGAACGACTCTATATAAGCCACAATAGCATCGCCCTACATGCTAGCCTCCTGGTGTGGATGAAGTGGAGACTACCTGGCAATACGACGGGCTAAATGGCTGAAGCAGGATGGCCAGTCGGGAGTTAGACACCTATCAGGGGGCCCAGGGGCACCAGGTAATGACGGTGGTGGTGTTGTAGTGGTACTCTCATGGCCAAAGGAGGGTGAAGTAATCGGCACATGAGCATGTCAAGGGCGCCACACTGGTCAGGCCAGCGTTCCTCACTCGAATGGCCGATCAGAATGCGCATATATGTTCTTGGAAGTATGGTGTCACTGCGTTTGCTGGTCAGCCTGAAGACAGACTCGAACTGGGTGGACCACTGCAAGGTTGCATGTGTAGTACTCGCGTATCGCCTTGTAAAGATCGGTTGTGAAGCTGCCGACCTCGACATATGCAAGCCCCTGTAGGCAGCTTTAATTCGGGTTGGTTCAAATCACATAGTTCCTTCCACAATGTCTCGCCTCTGTGCAGTACGGACCGCAAGGGACCAGTGTGTCATTTTCTCGTAGATTCTCGCAGATTCTCGCAGTGGTCTCGCAGTGTTGATAGTACATGACGTCATATGGCAGAAAAGGCAAGTGGCGACGAGGAAGGCGGTGTGTTAGATAGGATTCTCATTTTGAAAGCCTGTCCGCTTACATGATCACTGGGCAGATTGGCAAGCCTCCTCATACTGTACACTGTACTGTCCTCATAACCTAACCTAATTTATGAGTGCTACTCATGATTGATTCGCATCTGTTGACTTACTGAGTGGGCATTGAAAGCTGGTTGCGCCTCAGTTGGCGCTGATTACCTCCCACCCGCTTCTGTAGTCTGTCCCTTACGGAGCAAATGAGTAGAGGCTCCTATCGGCAGATATAACTTAGGTTGCGCGTTCGCTAACGACTCGTGTCTGGCTTGTCGAGTGGCAAAGGCCTCATCGGATTTTATAGCACGCCAAAAAGATCATGCCATCATGAGTACATACCTCGGGCCATGTTGATTACCGCAAGCAGTCTACCCTACAACGGGATGGTCCAAATTCTCGCCTTGATCCAGTGCTTCGTTAGGACATTGATGGTTGAATAGAGGGACATTCAAATGTGTCCGGTGCATCTGGTCTCTCTCAGTGCAGTCACGATCCACATGAAGTGCAGCAGCACATACATAGAATGGCCTTATAAGACCTCGCTATTTGTGGCTTGCTGCCTGCTCTATCAAGCCGTCGTGGATTTCTAATTCATACGCCGTCACCATTGCTGCCCACGCAACTTGCAGCTCATGAAGGTCACCTGGGTGGAGATGGGGGCGGGTCCTTCTTTCATAGAGGCCAAATACAAGGGCTTTCGTTATCTGTAGACTTTCCGATGAATCAGTAAAGGGGGCTGAATCTCCTGCACATAACCGCTGCAGTATCGCTCAGGCAGACAAGTGTCAGCAGCTTCTGCAACAATGGCCCACTATACTCAAGTGATTAGAATGACTACTGCGCCTACACCGCATTCGCGAATGGTATACTTGCATTCCTCAATTGAGGGCAGATAAGCCTTCCACATCAGCAGAAAGCACACGCAGTAGGAGGCGGGGGAGCCCTGGAGACAAGACTCTTGTTTCGACGGTATGAGTAAGAGAGATGAATGAATTTACACACAGAAAAAAGCAACAGAAGATCTTAGTGAGTAAGAGAGAGCGAGTGCGCGAGGCGAGGGAAGTCGAGAAATTCATCAGTGATCGTTTGGCCCAGTGCCCACTGTTCTCGAAAACACGAAGATTCAACGCAACTCGAAGGTTTTTTTTATTTTTTTTTTATTTTCTTTTAGTTTTTTTTTTTCAAGAGGGGAGAAAGCAATCATCTCGGAAATACTAGATGCAAGGGTGTGGGGGGGAGGGGATGAGGGGCGGTGGAAGAACATGCCATAGCAACACTACTACTGTAACTTTCCAACATTGGAGTGAAGTTTGAAGTGAAGTGCACTTACTAGGTACTCTGTAAGGTACTCGTTTGGAAGGCAGATAGACAATTTCCTCCAACGGTAAGGTAGCAAAGGTATCCATGATCTACCTACCTACATGAGTATGACCACGTACTTCTAGGTACAGTACCTACAATCTCACAGCACGAAGTGGGGATCAGCCACACTAATGGTGAAGATTAGGGATTGGTCGAAAGTATTGCCGGAAAAGAATGGGATGAGGTTGAAGTGGTCCAAAATTGATTGGCTGGCATTGCATCCGGTGCCCAAGTGGCCTGTGGATCCTCCTCATCCATTGCTAGTCCCTCAGAATCCACGGACCGCGGTAAGGTTAGGTTCCAGTTTTGTTGGCGTGCCTCTCGGTCCGTACTTTAGTGGTAAGTTAGCGGCTTAGGTCACCAAGTGACCTGCACATGTGCTCTACTGTACTACTGTGTACTGAGTACCAGCGGTTTTCAACTCATGAAATCAGTTGCCAGCCACTACTCCCACATGGACTATCTATCGCTCTGATACTTGGATTTGAAGTAATACACCAAGATCTTTTGAAAATTCCGTTTGTGTGTTGAGGGTGTATGCCTGCGAAGAAAGGCACTCCCGTCTTGTAAATATAAATCTAACAGTAGTATCTACTTATTGTCCTAGTAAAAGTGCTGCTGCTGCATGAAGCCTACCGGATAACGGATAAGTTACAAGTAACTACAGGTAACTTATTTTGTGTCCTGAGCTGGGTTTCCAGTTGGAGAACGATCGGGCCCTAGTGGGAATGCACTGGGACCACCACCCGCCCTAGACTAGGGAGTAGGTACAGTGTAGTACCTAACTTACTATACTCCCCTCGTAGACTGCTAGCTGTCTGTTAGTCAATTCCGCAGTTTCCTCCTCCCACTTATCCATCCTTCCCGCAGCGAACGTCAACCTGAACTACAATTTTAATGTACTGGCACTAATGGGTAGCTGCACGAATTTTCTGTGTCTCGTCTCCGCCCCTTTCTCCGGCAATCATGCAATCGTTGAAACTCCATAGCCCTGATGCTCTCTCCACTCAACTAGCTTGAACCTGATAACTTGTCCCCGGCGCGGTAACATCTAGACTTTGAATTTGACCCGATGAGCTCCTTCGCCAATTGCTGCATGTAATCCGGCGGCGGCGGCGGGAGTCCAGATCCATCCATCCTACTCGTAGCACGGAGACGACGGAATTGCTTGCTCAATTACTAACTGGAACTCATCGTTTGGAGTTTTTTCCAGTCTGAAATCTCACTGGGTCAAACATCTCTGTACTATCGAATCGCAGTTATCGAACTCTGGCGAGATCTCCACCCTCGCTTTTTTTTTCATGCCCCCCGTTTAGAGGTCTGAATAACTTGTACCAGATCTCTCCGTTCCAAGCTGGAACGTTCGTGATTAAGCAGAAGGAATGTCTACCTTGGATTATGAAAATGTGTTTCATAAGATCAACCTAAACGGGTATGAAAAAAAAGGAATCTCTAGGCCCTAAAAACCCGACACACTGTTACCTCGTCACCCAGGCCCCATTTCACACTTTACGGCGGCTTTCTTTTAACGTCGGCGGCAAACTAGCCTGTCGGTTAGCGGTCCTTTCCATAGAAGACGCGCGCGCGGGGGGGGGGAGGATGGTAATTTGGGACACGAGAGAAGGCAGGCGGGGAGAGGGAAAGGAGGGAGCGGGTAGAGCAAGAGCGCAAAGCGGAAAGAAATACCTTCTTTCCTTTTCGGCAAAAACGATCGACCTCACACTCGAACCCGATTGTGACCATGCTCCATGCCGACATTATAAGGGCAAATGATACTCGACTCACTACTCATCTGCGAGCATATACCCATAATTACGCGAAGATCATCGCGCTCATCAAACCGGCAACGCCGCAATATTATCATAATCATCATTATCATCATTATCGTCATCATCATCCTGATTTTCTCCCCACTGACCTTACTCCGAGGTCATGTCTTATGCTCACCGGATTGGGTCACTGTGTAGATCACCTTCACTATGGAGATATAAAAACTGCCTGCAGCTGTCAATCCCTTGTGGTTCAGTGCCACGCATACGCCTCGGGTTGGGGACCCATTCAAAGCCCTGACCAATGCGTATAGAGCGCACTCCTGATTTGCCACCTTCATGGAACGACGCTCCTCGATCGATGAAATGACCCCCCTGGGTGGGTTCGATTGCTCATGGAATCCTCGGAAATAGAGCGAGCCCTGCTTCAAGCTGTCATGAGGGAGGGAAAAAATCCCATCGAATTATCTGACTGGGTCAGGGACATAACAGCGGTACCCAATCACGAACAGTTGGAGAAGCCATCGATGCTATCGATGCCAAAGTCCTCCCAGCCACTACGTACCTGGCTGATCCTAGACTATCTATTCTTGTCCTCCAGCAACCCACGGAACGTCGGATGTGGCCGATTCGGTTCTGACATCCTGGTCTTTTATGATGGCTTGGAAGATTATTGAACGAGTTGTCTCCCATCTCTCGGACGGCCTGCGACCCTCAAGCCTGGCGGTGTCCGAACCCTCCACTCTGTTCTCCCGCTTTCGCGATTCTTCTTTTTAGTTCCTTGCTATATATTTATCTATGTTCGATCGACGTCTGCCGCAACGCCATACAATTCGGTTTCGATCATTCTTCGCAAGATACAGTGCGAAAAGGGCGCAGACAGACAGCCAGGCAGGCAAGAAACAGCCCAGCCTGTAAATCGCATCCGTAAATACAAAAGGGATTGGATCTTGCTGCTCATGTTTTCTCTCGTTTGAATTCCGTAAGTCACGGAATCGGTGACACTGGCTTCTTCTACTCCTTCAACACCGCTGTCTACTGAGGGATAAGAAGCAACATTTCGTGTCAGTCAAACCTGCCATGCTCAGTATTAGGATCGAGCTTGTCGATCCTCTGTGAGAGCTGATTGGGCCTCGCTCATGAATTGCTAAAACGTTGAAGCAAGGCCCGATCCGAATCGAAGCACCCGATTTTAAGCTGTGGATATCCCCCTTAGACTGGAGGCAGCCACAGCCACCAAATCCCAAGAGGGAAGGGCGAGAAGGAAACATCCCGTTCATTCACTCACTCACTCACTCACTCACTCACTCACTCACCTCACTTAAGGAGAAGACTGACCGAGTGGAGGGCGAGAGAGTCCGGCTCATCGGTCCCCTCTTGTCGTTGTCGCGGCCCCCGGGGGCGCCACTTTAAGGCAGAGGGAGAGAAAAGACCCTCGCCGCTATATACACAGGCCCCCGTCCTTTGCTTCATTTCCGTTCGGAATAGCCTTCTGTGCATTACCCACCTGCCCTGTGCAGGAGTTGCCCTTCCGAGCTCTGACGGTCAGAAGATCCGTTAGATTGCCCAGGGCTCTGCTAACCTGGTTGGTTTGAGGGCCATTCCTTCTCCATACCTAGTCTCCGCTTCGGTCTTTGGGCTACACTGTGTCTACACAAGGGCTCTTCTTGATGATCGTGATTATTTCTTCCGTTCACCGACACCGAGCCTGCCAACTGTTCAATGGCAAGTACCGTTGTTTCTCTTCTTGTTACTGTCCAATATCAGACAATCCAATGCTTAATACCGGAAGATACACTTTTTTTTATCGTTTCTTCACCCTGTTAGCTGCACACACCCTTTCGGCTTCGCACCTTTCCTTCCCCCTCACTATTCTCCACCAAGAGTACGTTCACTTGACTCCTGCTGTTGTCTTTACTCTTTATCTCGGGGCTCGGTTTGCTGGAGGTTTTAAGCCGATGATCTCCAGATATGAATTGTTTTGGTTCTGGATTCTTTCCTTCCCCTCCATCTTTAGTGTTGGGCTGCTTCCCCTTCCCCGTCCTTTGGCCGCCCCCCCCCCCATCTAATCGCGTTTTCAATTGAAATCCCTCCCCTTTCCCGCTTCCCAATCAGGACCGGCGGCATTTGCGCGTCAGCCAGTCAATCCTGATGAGCCTCAAACCATCCGCCGCTTCTTCCACCCTTTGAGTTACGACCCGTTCCAGCTCTAGTTCTAGCTGGAGCTTGGGGGATGGAATGACCTCAACAAAGATGACCTTGGTGGCTGCGGTCCTGAACATATTTGTGGGCCACCACATACTCTACTTTCTTTGATCTTCGTGGGAAGCAACGAATCTTCTGCTTTGGCATGATACAAGGTAGTCACTAAACTACGGGCTGGTGCCCTCTGCCTGTCCAGTGTCCACGGCAACATTTACCCCCCCCTTCCCCGGGCAGAGATGTGGCCTACTCTACTGAATGTGGGAGGCCAACTTCTTGCAAGTGCCTGCCGTCTACTCGCCTTACCCTTTTCTTTCCTCCCTTTATGGTCGTTCACCTATACCCCATTTTCTATTCCCCCTACTTCCGCCTATGAGATGGCCTCCAATCTTGCAGGTTCCTCATACCCTACCTGACCCATCTCTTACTACTTCCACCTCGACGCTTAGTCTGTTCTCCACCCTACTTGTGAGGCTGCTCTGAGATTCGTGCATGACTTTTGACAATGTGGCTCTGTGGCTCCTTGTCGTTTGGTCATACAGCTGGAGTGTCCTCTTTCAGGGTATTACGCCCATGTGGCAGATCGGGCCACCCTTATTCTTCCGCAAAAAATCTGTCGGCGTCCAAGTATTCGGATTAACTTACATCTTTTTTTCTTTTCCATCCCCCCCCCTCCTCTCAATTTCCTCACTGAGCCCGGCATCGAATGCCTATTATTGGCACAAATTTTTGGTGCGTGTGTGTGTGCGTGCGTGGGCTAGATCTATTCCTTTCAACATTGTGTTGTGGTAGCCTTCCCACTAACCACTACACTAATGTGCATGTCCTCCTTCTAAGCCAGAGTTAGAGATTTCCTAGCTTGGTATTCATTGAAAGTTGTTCTGTTGTTGCGCGGATAGTTACATATGTCCGTCTGTTTCCTCCTCGCTACCCAACTCATCTGTGCCTCCCAGAAGTTTACGCGTCTGAAGATTTGTGTATTTCAAGACTCGTTTTAAAAATTCTAACCGGCGTTAATGACACAGAAAAGCCTCTTGTCGGTCATCAAGCAACCTTTGAGCAAGCCCGTAAGACGTGTTGGTAGCTTACAGGTCCTGGGGAAGGTATGTGACAGATTGCCCTTTTGCCTTTACCGACCACCCCTCTCTAATGCATAGAGATCATACTCATACAGTGAGGCTTGCCGTTCCGGTGGTCATTCTCAGCCTGTATTATTCTACCATGCCTAACTCAAGTGATTGCGCTCCAATGGCCCAGTCAAACGCCACACTGGAAGTTGCAGATGTCACTAAACCACCGGCATCTTCGGGAAAAGGCAACGAAGCAGAAATTGCTTATCGACCACCGGGTAAGTCTTTCTCAAGTTCTGTCGTCCACTTTTTCTTAATGAGTCAGAAGGGGAAAGAGTAAGGATATGAAATCGGAGAGAGCAAACAGCAAGAATTGGATCTTCTTAGGATCTTAGATTGACCTCCTCGTCAGGTTCATCCCGCTTCAGCCAGGCTGCTCAGACTGATAATAAACATTCGCATTCTGATGGGCATGCCTACGCATCCTTCTGTGCACCCGGGAATTTACACTCGGATTCGAATATAAGTGGTTCGAGATCAGTTCTACCAGCTTACCAACTTCACCCTATTCTTTACGAGCAACATCCTATGCAACAACAATTCATCCCCACGGTCCTTCCTCACGGGGTAGTTTACCCTATACATGCATTGTCGTCCTATGCTCCAGCGACAATGAACGCGAACATGGCATTCGGTGCCCCGTTCCCATTTTATGCGCCGTATGTTCAGCAGCACCAGCAGCACCAGCAGCAGGACCCGAATGTCCAACATAGCAATCCCGGGTACCAGCCGTTGGCACCTAACTCGTCAAGCCACTTAAAAGTCCATACCCCCAGTCAGGCACCGTATTCCCAGGGATATTATCCGCAGACCTCGAGCGCAACGGCACCTAAACCTAGTCCCGCGCCGCCAAGTATGTCGGTTTCCAATCACCGGCCACTGCGCGGTCATATTGTCAAGACGGCCACCGATTTGGATAGGGAAAGCAGACACAGCAACACGGACTATGACGTCTCGAAAACAATAGTGGACGGTTCCACGCCTATGCGTTCCCATCATTCCTCGACCGGTAGGTTGGCAGCAACACTCCATGCCAGACTAAACCGAATCAAGTGGGTATAGCGGGGGCTAATCCTAGCAGATGCAGCCTCGCGTTCGTCCCAGTCGCCCGGGCCAAACACGTTGCGTGGACCTTTAAGGAAGCCCAAGCAGTCGGGTCATGCTTTGTGGGTTGGCAATCTGCCTCCCGCAACCAATATTATGGACTTGAAAGATCACTTCTCCCAGGAGGCTACGAAGGAGCTGGTAAGCGTCTTTCTTATCTCCAAGAGTAATTGTGCCTTTATCAATTACAAAACGGCCGCTGCGTGCGCTGCTGCTCTGTCAAGATTCAATGATTCTAGGTTCCATGGCGCACGCCTTGTTTGCCGACTGCGGCACGGAACCATACTAGCCAGCTCGAGTCATGAAGCCATAGGGTCTGCTACACCCTCGCCATCTCAAGACCAGAGCGATAGCAAGCAATTGATGATTAACGATGATACGGAGTCGGTTGCATACCGGAAATTCGGATATAACAGACGCTCAAGTGCCCGGATGACGAGCAGATACTTCGTTGTCAAGAGCTTGACCGTGGAGGATTTGGAACACAGTCGACAAACCAACATCTGGGCTACACAAACTCACAATGAGGATCAATTGAATCAAGCCTATGAGGTGAGAACATTACCGAACCAAGGGAGAGTTGGGGCAGGAATATTCCCAAATCGATATTTGTCTGACAACCTCGATTAGAACGCAGATGATGTTTACCTGATCTTCTCTGCTAATAAGTCTGGTGAATACTACGGATACGCTCGTATGATGTCACCCATACAGGACGATGAGCGCTTAGCAATAGAGGTACCACCGCGACCCAATAACATGCCGAATCTAGAAGAACCAGACATTACTCCTACACCAGCAACGTCGACTGCCGCCAAGGGACGAGTCATCAATGACTCTATACGAGGGACTATATTCTGGGAGGCGGAGTCATCCGAGGATGAGGGCGACATGAAAGCCGACAGAGCAGGTACACAGACGGAGGATACCAGTGGGCTGAGCCCACAGTTGATCGGAAAACCATTCAGGATACGATGGCTATCGGGCACCCGGGTTCCATTTCACCGTACCAGGGGATTACGGAATCCGTGGAATGCGAATCGAGAAGTCAAGATAGCCCGTGATGGAACCGAGATCGAACCGGGGGTGGGATGGAAACTCGTACAGTTATTTCATTCTAATGCCCAAGAGTGAGGGAGTGGATCGATTGTCGAAGTGTCAGGGGACAGAAAGAAAACAACAGAGTTGGATAATGGAAGAATAAATATACAAGTGAGCGGATCAAATTATGCCCCGCAGAATGAGTCAAAGCATCGCAGGCACACAGGCACGCAGGCAGAGCGAAAGCTGATAGGGGACTGCTTCATTATGGGAACCGGCAAGCGGTCCTTTACACCTCTGTTGTACACCACGCCCACTTCTCGAGTCCGAATATGTCGACATTGTACATTGTAGAGGGGGAAGGGTCTTTTACTGTAGGTGGTTGGTGGTAAATTTATCAGTATCACAGTGACCAAATCGCTCTCGGATCTTCCAGGGGATAAATAGATATATCTCAGCATTTGGATGGATGATTGTACAGTAATACTCAGCTGGTCAGTACTTACATCATGGATAGTAACTTGACTTAACTTACCATGGATGCACTAAACCAATGATGAATCATCGACCCCAGCCAACTGGGTAGTTCAGGTTAGTTAGATTAGTAGACGGAAAGGGCTAGACCGCTTTTCTATTTTGTGGGGTAAGAAGCAAACCAAGCAACCTGCAGTCAGTCAGTAACGTTAGTACTTCCGTAACTTAACTACCTAAGGACTAGTTAAGGTATGTGGGATTAACTACACCGTAACTACTTCGTACCGTACATACGTAAGTAGGAGGTAGTTACTATTCCATTCATCCATCCATCCATCTTCCTATCTAATATTTTCCCACCGCTCTTGATTTCCTCCTCCTCCTCTTCCTCTTCCTCCGCCTCCTCCGCCTCTTCTCTCCCTCCCTCCTTCCTTCCTTCTTTCACTCCTCAGAAGGTTCCTTCCTATCCTTCCTAATCCATCACCTCTTCTTCCCTATTATCTCTATCATTCTTTCATCCATCCCCATCATCCCAAATCTCCATTTCATCTCCATTTCATCGCCATTGTATCGATTTAACCTTCTTCTCCTTCCTTTCCCTCTCCCTACCCTTAAACTTTAGGACCTCACGACCTCGCTTATCCCTTCTTCTCCCCTCTTCTCTCTCCTTTTATCTCACCATCCCACCTCTTGCCTGTTCGGAACATTTGCAGACTGTTTCTCGGCCGGGCTTCGCTTGGACCGGTGAGTTTGAACAATTGGTCTCAACGCTTTACTTCTGCCCCTGCCCCTATCGTGCAACCTTCCATTATCCCTTGGTCAAGCCCATGCCATCCCATCTCATGAACCTCTCCCCATCATGACACCTCATCTGGCGTCGCCACCGCCACTCGTCGAGTCTCAGTGATCCTGGGATGTTCTTCAAAATCAGCATAACGTGCCGGTGGGTCAACTGATGTATGCTGATTTGCTCCAGTTCACTTCCTACGTTCTCCTCGTGTGGTCGTGAGGCTGTTCAGCCCAGAGCGGTACCGAGAGCGGTTCCCAGCCTGAGTCAAGCTATATCGTCCACAGCAAGTTATCACCTGAGCGAGGGCTTCTGCTGAAGTTAGGAAACCTTAACTTACTCTTTCCCCAAACGCACCGTGCTTCTCCGCATACGGCGTTGCTCGTTCTCATCCCTTTCCCCCTCCCCCCCTCTCACTTACGATATCTTCTTCGAATGGTTTTCCCATCGCTTTGATCCATGTGATTAAGATATAACTTTCGCTATCTCCTTATTGGTCAATTCACGCGCGTCTTGGCATCATGTCAAATGAACGTTCAACCGACCCTATCTCGGTCCCATCTTCTTCTGCGCACCGACGCCGAGCATCCTTGGCCTCAGGCCTCTCCTTTGCGGATTATCTATCTAGGTCCGGCAGCCAGGGACATGCTGCGGGCGCACCCACGGGCTCTATGGATAGTTCAGTGGGTAATGCACCACCCAGTCAAGGTCGACGACTGTCCATCACCACCTTGGGGCTCGCTGGATCTCCGAATCAATCGTCTCCATGGGGAAGCAAAAGCATGCGGCATGGCAGCATTTCCAGCTCAGTTGGATCCGGTTCGGCAAATCTAGAAGACGCTGTCGTTGAAGACAGTGAGAGTGGCGGACCATCTAGCGCCGCTCCTCACTCTCCATTCGCGCGACGTCTTTCTTTTGGCGCGCAAGCGCTACGAGATGCTCGTGCTGGCAGCATTAGCAACGGTAGATATTCCCCCCCTGGGATTCCTGCGTCTAGCAGACGACGTTTACCGCCTACATGTAGCAAAAGCTCCCATAGCCCCACAGAGTCAACTGTTGCAAGTACAAATGTTGTTCTTCCCGAGATCGAGATGTCTAACGTGGCTTGGAGACAAATAGGCGAAGGCTTCAACTGGTCTGAAGCCCTGCGAACCCGGGCCGAGCGTGCCCCATCCTTGGGAATAACTTCGCCCAACACGCCTCAAACCCAGCTCTTAAGCGGCTCAGGCCAGCAATGTCACCACCAGCGGGCTACCTCGATTGCTTCGATGGAGCAACCGACTCGCGAAATTCCCAAGCAACCCAAACAGAACAAGCCTGACTTTTTTCAGGAGAAGATTCTTCGCGGCGATTTCATGGATTAATGGGACCATTTTGCTCCACACTTCAATTCGAGCCTGCTACTGCCCCCCAATTGTAGTCGACGTTTGATGTCTTCAGAGCAGAGGTTCAGGATTTGTTGATCTGTTTTGCCTTATCATGGACTTATAGGAGGGATTTATCATCAGGTATGAGGAAATGTCGAGGGGACTGTAGAGCCGATTTACGAAGCAGGCTGGCGGCGTATGTAGCCAGAGAAACCTTGAAAACCGTGTATGTGCCATATAAAAGGCAGTTGGGCAATTTCGATCATGTTTCACTTTCCCTCTTGTATCCCTCCATGTCATGACTTGTGTAAACTGAATCTATTAAGGATTATTCGTTCGGTTGATTTGCTCGTCGACACTCTTGGCCCCCTTGACTTCGGTCAATGGGAGTTGCTGGCGGGAGAAAGGCTTCTGTTTTGAGCTCGTGTTTCGAGGGCGGTTTTGACTGGCATGTTCTGCGGTTCTTCCCTATTTCCAGGCCACTTCTGCTTATCAATGATCTACACAGGGCATTCACGCTTTTCGTTCCTATTGCGAGTGAGTCTATATTCACAGTGTATCACAAGACTGAACTAAATGAAGATTATTGAGTCTTTAGAACTATTGTTGCCCTTGGTTACACGCTCATATACTGTACAAAGTGGACCAATTCTTGAGACACTGTCAATAGAGGTGGAGTATAAATTCATCTGACATTTTTCCATAAGTCCAGTACATGCAGAGAAGCTGACTAGCTTGGTTCAATAGGGGATGCCGTTGGTCAACAATTGAAACTGATCATATCCCTTCGTCGACACGCTCATGTACGACTTGCGCACAAGCTCACGCATGTGATCCGCTGCCTCCCTATCATTCTTCTCAAGTACAAATCGGTCTCGGAAATTTTTCAACGTGTCAGGCTTAAAGCAGGGCAAGCCACTATCGAGCATCAAGGACACTATGTGAGAAAGTTTGGCGCTGTACGGCCTCGACGCAAGAAAAGCCTTCACGACCAGCGATTCGAACCACATGTAGGGCTGAGTACTAGTGGGGCTGTGAGAGCCACTTCCAGAGCCGCCGCTGGGGGAAGTATGTGAGTGATTATTACCACTCATTACAGCAACCATCTCAGATGTCAATTTGAAAGGCGCGCGCTCAAAGCGCACGCCCCCTGGTGCAATGTCGAAACAAAACCCGAAGTCAATATGTATGATGTGGCCTGCATCGTCGATCATGATGTTTCCATTGTGCCGATCTTTGAATTGAAGCAAATAGGAGATGACGGAATAAGCAGCCATGCTCTTCACGAAGTTTGTGCGTGCCTCTTGAAACCGTATAGAATCCTCTCCACCGTACTTAGAGATAAAGTAGTCATATAGACCATTCACAGCTTCACGACCCAGCATATCACGCGAAATTGAATTTGGAAGAACATCGATAACCCCACACCCAGGAGCCGTGGAGGTCACTCGGTAAGGGAACACCCATACGTCAAGCCCGACGCTTGCGAATATGCTTCGAAAAGCAGCAATCATCTGCAGGGCCAACATGTCTTGACGACAATCGTCGCCAACCTTGAAAATAGCTGATTGCCAGACTTCGTAGGTCTCGTCGTTTGACAGACTCTCCCCCGAGATTGACAAGTCGCTGCAACATTGTGCAAGTGAGCGTGTTTCTTTGTGGGTTCCTTGTGCTTGTGCCCGAGTCTTCTGAATTCTGAAGGTCGCCATGTATGGTGCTTTGGCATGACTTTGCAGAGGTTTCCCAGACTTGCGGTCGATACCCACGACAACGCCCTCAGGGTTGCTTGGAAGGTATACTCCGACCTCCACCTTGATCTTGCGAAGCTCTTCTTCAATCTTCTCTTTCTTTTCAGCCTTACTTCTCTTTATATACGGTCGGAGCTTGCCTGAAATGCCAGTAATCTCGTTAAAAAAGGCAAATTCCCTTTCGTAGAATTCACGTTCCTCATTTGTGAAGCTTGCAACCAACGCATCCATAAATCTGTCCAAGGTTGGCTTAAGTGGATCCGGCTGCGAACAATTGTCAGTCCTCTCATACCCGTGGTTGCTCGACGTTTTATCAACTCACGATCTGCGAATCCTCGTCCTTATAAGAATTTGCCTTCATATTCCAGATAACTTGGTGGGCGAACAATTGAGACAGCTTAGCAGTTTCCAGTATGTAACGTTCGACATAGCCCAGGGAATCGTATCTCAAAGCTTGGACTAGTTGTGGGACAAAATAGAAGCGCACGTCGATGGGATGACTCTCTAGAGCCCTCATTGCATATTGTAGTATGAAGGCGTGATTGCCATAAGCGGGCAAGAAGTAGGTCAAGGCTTCGGTTGGATTGACTGAAGCCCAGTAAAGTAGATACTACTCACGTTAGCTTTACCGAATTGACTAGGGCCAAACGTTGAACTTGCCTTCAGTTGACTCGAGACGTCAGTAGGAAGATTGGTACCGAACATCAGCTCCAGACCTTCAGGCTCGTCAATCGCCTTCTCTGGAAAATTGAGCATCAACCAGCGAACATCATTCTTGAGCTTCGCCGACGGAAATCGGGTTGACAGCTGGACCGCCAAGCCTGGATGTTCATTCCAAGCGAGTCTTAAAAGGGTCGTGGCTTCCTGGCTGATCATTAGCCTTATTTCAACTTTGGCCTCCAGCTTGAGTGTTTTAGAGTAGCGAACCTCGGTAAGGGATTTGGGCGAGGATGACTGTGGGCTCGTGTGCTTCCGATCGGAGTCCAGTGGGTATAGCCACACTCTAAGGCGGGATCTCTCATTCTCTATAAAGACATGGAGAAGATCCTGTTTTGATTGCAATGATCTATAGACCCCTTGTGTCTGGCGAGAAATGGCAGACACCCCCTTTAAGGCAGAAATAACGTCGCGGAGGATGTTGTCTTCAGCCTTGATCTGGAGGCGGTTTCCTCCAAAAGACCATCTGAATTTCAAAGATTAATGAACGCGCTTAACCCGAGAGATCGCATGTGAAATACCTTGGTGAGGTCTTGAACCAGGTCAAAGCAGCTGACAAGATCTGATCCTTCAATCTCCATTGGAAATGTGCATCTTGTGAGCTACAGTCACCCAAAACTTTAAGACTAAACAAGATAACACGAAAGTGCAGCTCTCGCGCTAAAGGGTGACTGCTAGCGTGCAACAATCCTGTCATTGTCGCGTCAACAAGACGGCAAAACAAAGGCTGGGCTTGAGCGTTTGCCAGCCGAGTGGCATTGAATTGGCTTTCAAAGAACTCAAGGACTCGCAAGTGTGGCATGAGCTTCTCCTGGGCCCTTTCCTGATTCCGTGTCGCCAGAGTCCTGTCGGTGGGTAACAATTCAATTTTGCTAAAGAATGGATCCATACAGCTTTTTCCAGGCTGCGTTAGCATAGGTGTGTCTGCCTTGTCATAGCTGTATACTCACTTGAAGGATGGATCGAACAGGTTCCTTTTGCGATATATTGACCTTTCCCATGCCCCCATTATTTCAGATAGCAATTTGACACACATCTTGGGATTCTCATGCATCACACTCAACCAAAGAGACGCCCCGATGTCAATTGACTCTTGCGAGAATTGTTCGAAGGGCACTATGACTAGATAATGTGCAAGATAAGCATGGTTCTCAGCGTCGTTACTCACTAGGGCAGCAGCCTGTCGCAGTACATTCCGCATTTGTGTGATAGGAACGTTTATTCCATCCCTCAAACGTGTGTGGAGTTTAGAAAGATTATCTTCCATGGTTTTAGCCATGATCAAATTAGAAGAACCTGGTGCAGAGCCATCAGAATCTGATGTTGGTACATTAGCAAGAAAACACCGAGCTGCGGGGGAAGCCTAACCAGAACAAAACTCTAATCCTTGCACGGTGCCATCGACACTTGATGTCCCCGATAACTTGTATCGCTCGCGTGTGGATAACTGGGATATAAAACCGGAGGCTATGTTCAATACGCCACCAACACTACCGTTCTTGACAGATCCTGAGAGAAATCAGTTACATGCGTGGCGGTGCATCTCTACCACAAGAGATGATCTGGCAGGCAAAGGATGTATTGGAACGTACCAAGTCGTTGATTACTACTTGGGATCAGCGCACCCATTTCCAAAGCGAATGACCGACCCAGAGAGATCTGGCCGTTTCCGCAGTTGTCATCAGAGACGGAAAGATATGCCTGTAAGGCAGGGTTAGTTGCGGATTGTAGCCAAATATTGTCGTCTCATACCTGGAGAAGTCCTTTGACGTCTAGAGGTGAGATACTCATGACTGCGATCACCCACGTCCGGGCACGCTCTAAAAGAACTTCCAGTGTCCTCTCTCTGAAACTATAATTGTCGGGTAGATTGACTCGGACAAGACCAGTAGGAGAGGTGAAAGATGGCTTCCACTCGTACTCGTCAAGTTCGCCTTCGAAACAAGACTGCCACATGACAGTCAAGAGCTCAAGCAGAGCAAAGAGAGATGTCCTTTCACACAGAGCGGAAGGACACTCTCGCATTATTTTGTCTGCGCAGAGGACGGCAATATTCTGAACTCGTTCAACACGATGGCAGCAAGCAACAAAGAAGCCAGCAAGCTCCCTGGATAGGAACGGCACAGAAAACTGCTCCAATTTCCCAGCAAGTGTCAATGAAAGATGGCAAGAAACAACCTTCTCAGCGATAGCACCCATGCAGCTAGCCATTTCAGCAGTGGCTAGAACAGGGTCTCTGAAATAACTGAGGATTGTCGTGCAGTTTCCCGACAAAGCGCGAAGACTTTCAACTAGCAATGTAGCGCTAAGAAAAATCACCCGCGGATAGCTGAGGCGTTTGACCTCAACCTCTCGGCCAGGTAGTTCAAGCATCAGCTTCCTTTTTTGGTCTAGAATCCGCTGCTGGCTCGATCCGCGCCTGAGCATCGTATTCAGCTCCACGTCGCTCTCCAGCATGTCCATGCGATCTTCGGAGACGAGAGGAGGCGAGTGCCTGGCAAGTACGCGCAGTTCCTCGCAATGATGCTGGGCGACAGCAGAATTGAGCGTTATACCGTGAATCGCAATGTTGAACCAGGCATCTCGGAAAAGAGCCAGCACATCTTGATCATAGCACATTTCTGATCGCGAATTTTTTGTTAAGTCATTTCCTGAAGATACAAGCAACGCCAGTGGTTTCAAAAAAGGGCCGATATCGTCAGGGGCGAGTAAGATCTCCTTCTGATGGTCATGGTCGATATCAGTAGCGGCGCCTTTGTTGACCACACCTTCGAGCAGGTGAATAAGATAAATCTTATACAAGACGGAGTTTCTCGTGAGCGTGCCGGAGATAAAAGCCAGTGCGCCCTGCACGGCTTCGGCAACATTCAGGTAGCCTTTTGCGACACTGTCCTTGTAGGCGCGATCATAAAACTTCAGAAGAAGCTGGAACTCAGCCGGGCCAGTACTTAAGGACAATGCAGCAGATTCTTTTATGATATAAGCATCCACTGCGATATTCACCTTCCCTATTTTTTGCAGTAGCATTGACTGTGCCAAAGCACTTATTTTTCCATCATCACATTTACTTGCAATCGTCACAACGGCTTGTATAACTCTACCATAATGTCCTGTTTCTCCCTCGTCACAAGCCGAGGAAATAGCACTATCACTCAAGCCTCGGGACAAGAGAGCAAGCGTGCTCCCATGAGTTGTCCCGTCACCTAGAAGCTGTAGTTGATGGGATTTGTCTGAGCCGGAGCCATGACTCAAAGCGTTTCCCAGCGAATAAAGGGTTGTTATGACTGCGTCCTGGGAAAGAATACTTAGAACATGAGCAAGACATTGTGCAGCAACGAGACTAGTCGAACGAGCGGACACGCTTCCATCGACGATGAATTTCAAGAGGGACCGACTGCTGAACGATGCGCTGCTAGGGGATAGCCGAGAGATAATCGCTATGCTTTTTAGCGTAGTTGTCGCTAGGTCTGGGTACGACATCTGATTCGGGTCTGCAACCGTCGCCTCAAGCCACGAAAGGAAGTCTTCGCTGTTTGTGGTATCCTCGCTCACGACGATACAATTGAGGTAGCCAGTAAGGGCGAGCCTTTTCACGGAAAAGGCAAGCCGCTGCTGCCAAGGCGAGCCAAGCTGTAAGTAGTCCGATCCATCTTCCAGAAGGCGCATTTCCTCCGCTATGGTTGTTGCCAATTTATCGACGAGGGCCAATTCGGCGTCATTGAGAGACCTGGTTGATTGACGGCCACCAAGATGCTCATTCGGAAGGTCTTCGACTGAGAGGTCGTGTGTCCCGTTCAGAGACACAGCGCACGATTTGACAAAGTGTGCCAAGCCTTTTTGTAACAACATGGCCCCCAGAGGACGTCCATCGGTAGCATAGCGGTGAGTGTATCGTCTCCAGTCACCCACAAAAGCATCGGGAACACTTGGGTTGCGCACCGTGGAAGAAGCGGTCTCCACGGCTATCATGTATTGGTCCGAGAGTAATGAGCGTAATTTTTCTAGAAGCTGAAGTTTCTCATCGGTAGAACAGAATGAAGCGAAGCGGGCCAATGCTTCCATGAAGCCGACAAGAGACATGGTGATTGATAAGATACGGGCTAGTTCATGCCAATTCTCGTGTCCTGTTGTTTCAGGTTCGTAGCGCTGAGAGGGCGCAACGGCATCGATGGCCTCGGCGCAACTTTGCAAGTATGCGCTGAGGGCACCAAAGACAATAGTACGCAGCCCTGCATATTTAGAGCCCAATGATAGGAGAGCCAAGGTAAGATTATGAGTGAGCGCCTCCCACGGAGAAGGTCTCACGTTATGCAGAAAGGGCGAAGGACGGAAGGGCTGGCTGTGCGATTCTGGAAGGTATTGACACAGCTGCGACGCGATCTTCGATGCATTTTGGGGAGTGGCGGTGAAATTCGAAGCTTTACATAGGGCAATTATCACGTCTAACTCTCTGGTACCCTACCGGAATGTCAGTCTTCATGGTCCTCAATGTACTTACTATATCGGGGCGAAGCATACCATGGAGGTCCGTGATGAACCTTGGCCTGGCAGGGGACTGCCAAGTGTAGTCTCTGGCCGATTAGCATGCTGTATCAACGGTTGCGAGATGCGCTCAATCATCGAGCCCGCATCGTGTTCTGGAGCTTGGGCTGCTAGCGTTGCAAGCTTTCCTAGCGCAGCTCGTCGAATAGCTGAGGGGAGCCTACGAGTTCATCAGTATCTGCGGCATATGAGTGGATTGTGGCCGACCTACTCGACCATCATGAAGATGCTCCTTATGAATTGACTTAAGAGCAGTCGTGATTTATGAGTTCTCTAGGTCGACGTGGTAGTTACACAGAGCAGTGGCTGCAAGGCTAAGATAGCAGCAGAGAGAATACGGGGTAGCTTGCGAATTCATATATCGCAGGTAGTTAGTGCGTATCTGGCAGTTGCACTCCGTAGGTGGATCCAATATTACGGTGTACTGTACCTCGGCCCGTAGGTTAGTAGTTAGACTCACCTAGTTACTAAGTGCAGTACGGAGTAATGTCCATGGAGTCACACCCCACTACCCCTGAGGGTTTCCGCCCCCTACGTACTTGGTCAGCCTCAAATTTGAGGGAATTTGTTCAGCTATAAAAGCTATGAAAGCTAACAATCACTACGTAGACAGACGGCTTATAAGACATCCGAAATTAAACCATGGCACTATGTAGGCCATACTGATAGTGAGCTCACAACAACGGACGGGCTCTTGTAAAGCAAACTTCTTATGATTGGACGTTGTAGTTGGTCTTTCAGCAACAGATCGTGCGTTAACGTCCTTAATTTTCACCGACTTATGCTTTATGGCTTGCCCAATCAGTCTTCTATAAGCTCTCTCCAGAATCCCGCATTAAAAGTTCTGTAGGTACACACTGTACGATTATCGCTCTCAGAACAACTTACTTTGGAGACTACCTGCGGAGCTTACTCGTATTAACGTATATCCGCATACCGGATAAACTGGTTACCAGAACGCGTTCTGGTAGTTGACCATCATCATATCTGCTTTTCTAGCTGGATTGTTTTCACATGAGTAGATAAACTAGGACTACAAGTCATCCCAATTTACTTCATCCTGTAGTGTGCCATTAGCTTGTCTATACAAGATTAAAGCTTGGATGAAGGTCTCAAGCGCAGCGGAGAACGACTTCCTCGATCAGTCACACACTAGTTGCAGCTTGATTTGCATTGATTGCCTAACAGCAGGTCCACGGCAGTATCTCCCCCATTTATGAGTGTTTCAGAGTCCCTTGAATTCCATCACTCTCTCGCTCCTCGCCGAAATTGAGCCAGTCGGCCCGCCATCTCCTTTCCACATCTCCTAACCTTATCTTCCTTATCTTTTTTTCCCTTTCTCGATCTTTCTTTTTCTAATCATTATCTGGAATCCATTTTGAGCTCTTGCTTTCCTGCCCCTTATACAGGTGAATGTAGCAGGCCGAGGGTTCTGGAAAAGCAGCAACCACATTCCCGCCGTACTCCCAGCTAGTCTCAAACAGAATCTTAGAAGGAACCAGTCTTGTTCAGACCATGAGATCTGAGGCTTTTACATGCAAGTTGAGAATTTGATATGATGTAAAAGGCGGAACAATGACACCACAAAATGAGAGAAGCTCTCTCAAGCGCGGAAGGGTACATCGATCTACCAAGTCCGTGCTAATACCTTATCACGCAAGGCTAATTGATTGAAATCTCATTGTAGGTACACAAGGAGCATGATTCGAAGCACCTCAAGAAAGCGCGACGGTCTGAAGCATTACCACCACAGCCAATTGATCAGTTATACCTACCTACGCCTATAGTCCAGCAGGAGTTGAGCACTAGAAGCGACGATAGAGAGCTAGCTGGAACCGCGAATGACACAAAACGCGTCCAACAGTGTACTACGCCCTTGAGTACTGGGTTTCCTCAGCCAAGTCCATCCCCGCCTCACGATACACAGGCCCTCTCTCAATTTGTTTATCCACCTAGAGCATTTGCCGATGAAGTTGAAGACGAAGCTGCGGAAGGGGTTTGGGGTTATCTCCTTCCCCTCGATGATAAGGCTCCATCCTCTCTGGTTTTGCGCAAAAGGAGTGGATGTGGGAGCCATGAGCTTGGATCTAACGGAGTCATGCAAGGAGAAAAGGGACATCGCAAGGAGCCTGAGTCAAAGAATAAGCGAGCGAGTTTGCAGGCACCGGGAGGCTATCTTATAGGTCGCCATCGTGAGTGTGGTCAGTAAGATATGATGCCATGTCCAATACACAGATTACTAACAAGAAGTCAGATCTTGTCCTAAACATTCCCACTGTGTCCAACCGTCACTTTCTGTTGTTCCCTGAGAACAAGAAAGGTGATTCAATTGCTATCCTAGAGGATTTGTCTAGCAACGGGACTTTTGTCAACGATGCAATTGTTGGACGTAACCAACATCGAGAACTAGAAGATGGTGACGAGATCACAATTCTCGACCAAGCACGCTTTGTTTTCAGATATCCTCGGACAAGGGATACAAATCGCTTTCGTCAACAGTATAGAACTCTTCAACAACTTGGAAAAGGACATTTCGCTAGCGTATACCTTTGTGTGGAACGAGCTACGGGAATACATTATGCGGTCAAACTGTTCGAGAAGCGTTCAAGTGACTCTCAAAAATCACAGGCTGACGCCTTACAACAAGAGATTGGGCTTCTGATGGGAGTCAGTCATCCGAATCTTCTATGTCTCAAAGATACATTCGATGAGAGTGATGGGGTATATCTTGTACTCGAACTTGCCTCGGAAGGAGAGCTTTTCAACCTGATCGTCAGCAAACAAAGGTTCTCGGAAACGGAGACTCGCCATATTTTCATCCAAATATTTGAAGGTCTAAAGTACTTGGTATGTGTCAGATGGACCGTTGTTTTATCATTCCTGGGTTAGCTGATGATCCATCCGTGTTAGCACGATCGTGGTATCGTTCACCGAGACATCAAACCAGAGAATATTCTCATTGCAGATCAAAGATTGACAGTAAAGCTTGGAGATTTTGGACTGGCCAAGATAATTGGTGAAGATTCATTCACAACTACTCTGTATGTCGTACATACAATATGTGATTTTGATAAGCATATTTGCTAATCTCCAGTTCTTGTCTTACAGATGCGGGACGCCAAGCTGTAAGATACCCAGATACCCAGTTCCTCATCTCTCACTTCGAAATTCAAGCTCACTCTCTAGATGTCGCGCCCGAGATACTGCAGGAGTCTCGTCGGCGGAAGTACACTAAAGCAGTTGACATTTGGTCACTTGGGGTAGTTCTCTACATATGCCTCTGCGGCTTTCCGCCATTTTCCGACGAACTCTACACCCCGGAAAATCCTTACACCCTTGCACAACAAATCAAAATGGGTCGTTTCGACTACCCATCACCATATTGGGATTCTGTCGGGGATCCGGCCTTGGATCTGATTGATAAGATGCTCACGGTCGATGTTGACAAGCGCATAACTGTCGACGAATGCTTGGAACATCCATGGCTTACACAAACTTACCCTAGTTTATCCGACAGTACGGATGGGCTGACCGGCGCATTGGATAAATTGGACTTTTCCAAGCGTAAACTCGCGCGCGAAAGAACGCTCCTCAGTCATATCAATGATGTCAGTTTCAACGAGTGCAAGGAGCGCAACGGTGCTACCGTGCGGGTTTTCCACAATAGCCATATTGGGAAACGTATTCACAATCACCCTGCCAAGGTTATCAAGGGTGGAGAGGCCTGCGACAACAACAGCGCACCTAAAGACTTCATCAATCTTGGGGAGCAGGGAGATCCACTACTATTTACGGATGAAACAGGGCCCAGTCATGAATAAAGGTAATTGTTCTGTGGCGTTTATCTCAGCTCCCTCATGTTTCAAATCAAAGTCCTCCTGCATACAGGATTACGATCCAATGCTTACATATTGCTTCTGTGAAAGCTTGTAGCTGTCACAGAATGCTGCAAATTAGTTAATTCCTTGATAGTCATTTCCGACTGGTAATTTCTCGCATGAAACCCCCTCTTATAAGAGCCTTAATCTCTTCATGTAGCAAGAAATTTACCGCAGTGGACCTGGTAGAAATTCGCTTGTACGTATGGATCATTGTTTGAGCCAGGGCCTGTCAGCATAGGTGATCTATCGAGGTCTATTGCCAACAACATCCTTTGCAAATAGGTTAACATGGTTTCTATGGGTAAGATTACAGCCTACACGTATGGCTTGAATTGTTTATTCGCTGGCGGGACTAAGCTATGGTGGTGATCTCAGGAAGGCATAAACTCCCCTCCCTCGAGATGTTCTAGTTTCTATGCAAGGTACAAAGGACTCGCCTGGGATCGAATCTGGAATTTCATGCCTGCCTAAGCAGCAACTACCAAAGACCTGCCTTGCCTCTGTCTCTTAGGTACGTGAGGAGTTTAGCACTAGTGTACTACATACGTATGACGTAGTATAACTGTTCCAGTTACAAGAATGAGCGAGGGGCTCTTTGGCCCGCCCCCACGCGATCTGTAGTGCTGGGTTCGAGGTGAGTCGCCGGCCCAGCCTACGGCATGGGGCTTCGGCGACAGTAGAATGGCTGCGGCATCTGCCGCAGCAGCAGAATAAGGCGGTGAAAAGGGTTAAGAACCGAACCAGAGGCCAAGTGGAAGTAGTTATTCTTTACCTAGTCACTGCCCCGATAAGTCAGGGGTACCACTGGTGTTAAACCCTCTTCAGTAGGCGGTATGGTTGGTTGGCTTTCTAATCTAATAGGAATACTGGTGGTATTGGAATGACGGCTGGTGTCAATAGTGACTATTACACACGCAGCAAATGTTAATACAAGATCAGTCATGATCTCACCTTAACTACCAACGGCTTAATTAGTAAGGGGAACGCGTTAAATAAGTTAAAGACACCTCGTAAGATTCCAAAACCACCTGGCTAAGGCTTTCAATAACTTAGTCTATCCTGGCAGTATTAAAATAAAGCTTTTTAATACTGCTGTGTAGTATATGTTATCTATAGCTATACTAGTACAAGTATATTAGTATTCTTAGGACTTTTCTCAGACCGAAGGTATTGCTATCAGGGTCTTTATCGGAGAATATCTTCTATTATCTTTTTAGTAAGATTTCTTAGAGTTGAGACAAGTGCTGTAGTTAAAAAAAAGTTATATAATTAGTAGCTGCACGAATAGAAATCTAGCATTGCTTATACAATAGACACTTCTAATGTATTCCCTGTCTTACCGCTTTATGGGCAAAGGCAAGGACGGTGGCTTTGGAACCTCACGAGGTGTCTTTAGCGCGTTCCTTAACTAACTAATTTCCCCTTAGTAAGGTAGTGCTAAGTAACTAAGTTAGTGGCTAATACCATACCCAATCAATACACAACAGATCCCTGTACAGTGGCAGAATCCGCGCTCAAGTCAGGGCTACTTTTTTCTCAGCCACAATCACCCTACACGCTTCTCTTCGCTCAATTCTCACCTTGACATTGCTCAGGATCACCTTCACTACTTCTACCGAGGAAGAGCTCTGAGACCAATCTTCTACTATCTCCGGTTGTAGGGGCCTCCTTATCTGACACACTGCACAATTATCCGGCCCCTGGTTCTGTCTCACAACTGCTAGCACGACGCAGCCATGGGCTTTCTCGCGGTCTTACTCGATACTATATGCAAACATTGCACAGAGTCTTCGAGTCTGGTCATCTTGGGAACAACACTGCTAGCCCTACTTGCTGTATCTATCCTGCTCAATGTCTTGGGCCAACTGCTTTTCAAGAATCCGAAAGAACCACCTGTAGTGTTTCATTGGGTGCCCTTTATTGGCAGTACGATCAGCTATGGCATGGATCCATACAAATTTTTCTTCAAGTGCCGTGAGACGGTATTTTCATAGGTCTTGGTCTTCTGGGTAGTTCATTTGCTAACTCGCCATCAGTACGGTGACATATTCACTTTTGTTCTTCTTGGCAAAAAGACAACTGTCTACCTTGGGACTAAGGGTAATGACTTCATTCTCAATGGCAAGTTAAGGGATGTTTGTGCCGAAGAGGTTTATTCGCCCCTTACTACCCCTGTATTTGGGAGCAATGTTGTGTATGACTGCCCAAATGCCAAATTAATGGAGCAGAAGAAGGTAATCAGACACATCCAGATGAAGACTGTTCTGCCGCTGACAATACGGAAAATAGTTCGTCAAATTCGGCCTCACCTCCGACGCCTTACGCTCCTATGTGCGTCTGATAACCGATGAAGTGGAGGATTTTGTCCAGAATTCCCCGGCTTTCCAGGGTGCTAGCGGTGTCTTTGACGTGTGCAAAATAGTTGCTGAAATCACCATCTATACAGCCTCACGCTCTCTTCAAGGCAAGGAAGTTCGAAGTAGATTTGATTCCACCTTTGCTGAGCTATATCATGACCTCGACATGGGATTTGCGCCAATCAATTTCATGTTACCCTGGGCTCCTCTTCCCCATAACCGGAAACGCGATGCCGCACAGAGGAAAATGACAGAAACATACATGGAAATCATCAAGGCCCGTCGCAATGCTGGAACTGAGAAAGACTCCGAAGACATGGTATGGAACCTGATGTCTTGCGTGTATAAAGATGGCACTCAGGTTCCCGACGAGGAAGTCGCGCACATGATGATTGCTCTTCTCATGGCTGGTCAGCATTCGTCAGCTTCTACGGCTTCCTGGATTGTCCTACACCTTGCAGCACATCCGGGAATCATGGATGAGCTCTTTGCTGAACAACTCCGTGTCCTCGGCCCTGATTTGCCGCCTCTTACATACGAAGGCCTGCAGAAGTTGGATCTTCATGCGAAGGTGATCAAGGAAACATTGCGTATACATGCGCCTATCCATTCAATCATACGTGCGGTGAAGAACCCGATGCCTGTGGACGGAACACCATATGTGATTCCTACATCCCATAATGTTCTCTCATCACCTGGTGTGACGGCAAGGTCTGAGGAGTATTTCGTCAACCCGCTAAAGTGGGATCCTCACCGCTGGGATGAGGACCTTGCGTCTAATGCAGAAGATGAAGAGAAAATTGACTATGGGTATGGTCTTGTTAGCAAGGGCACAAACAGTCCTTACCTTCCATTTGGCGCTGGAAGGCACAGGTGTATTGGTGAACAATTTGCCTATGTACAACTTGGTGCCATAACAGCGGCTTTGGTAAGGTTGTTCAAGTTCCGCAATTTGCCCAATGTAAAGAGTATCCCTGAAACAGACTATTCAGTAAGTCTTCTTATACCCGGACACCTACTTTCTATTTTACTTACTGGGCATAGTCACTTTTCTCGAAACCCGCTGGAAAATCGTTTATACATTTCGAAAAGCGTGCTCCTCCGAAGAATTGATATTACTGCTACTCTTATGCCTCAAAACAAATGATAGCAGATAATAGTAGATGTATATTCTTATTACCTTATTAATAATTATGCAGAACTAATAGAAGACTCTATCTAATATTCATTAGTTAATTATCATGAAATAAGAAACAATCACCGGGCCCGCTGTTAACTGCGGCTAGGAAGCCTATACATATCCTACGAGTCAGAAACACCTTCAAACGTATTGACTACTTGGGCCAAAGCATTGGTTTTTCTGTTCAGTCCATCGTGTACAAGATAGCACGAGTATGATTTATAAAAATAGTGCAACAGCAGTATAACATGAATGCCTATAGTACATGCAGCAAACTTCGGCGCAAGGTTGTAGAAAAACAGGAGGAACAGGTGTACCACAAGCTAATGTGGACTTATTCAAGAATTTCTGGGTTTTTAGATAGTCCCTTTCCGCCTCTCTTCGCTCCTCCGTTTCGCTCTGACTTCCGCACGCCTTCTTTCACCACCATCCACCTTGACTCCAAGTCGATCCTCCCACATACCTTCCTTCAACTCGAATAAAGCTGCGCTGCCTTTGGTGCCCTTGATCGGCTGTAGGAAAGGGCCCCTTATAGTGTTGCCGTGGTGAACTTTCATATATGCGATCTTTTTCGGTGGCTGAGATTGGTTGTGGATATATTCTTTGGCATCTGGTGGCAGGTTGACAACAATCTTCCTCATGCCTGGAGAGGAATTGGCTGCATAATCTGAGAGTCTTGCGGATGTGTGGCTTTCGGCGACATCCTTTGGCTCCTTCGGGACTTCAACCACCCGCAATTGTGCTGTACCATTGACAACGTGCTGCAAGTCACCACCGGGACCGAAGATTCCTCGTCTAAATTTCTCCCTTTTGCGGAGCAAATACCGCCGCTGGCTTGCAGGTTCAATACCCAACTCTTTAAGCTCTTGTGAACTAATGGAAAACAGTTTGTCCCAAGATGGCAGCTTGCTGGTGTGTTTATTCATGCCACGGCCAATTAGTGTAAGGAAAGTCTGGACGTCTGGGACAAATGGTGTTGGCGATGGTATTGCAACAGAAGGCACTTGTTTGTGAAGGTGCCGGAAGCATTGCTTTCCGACGGTAATAGGTCGCATTGCTCGCAAGGAGAAAAGATATGGACTGTGCATCGCCATTGTAGCTGGGCCGATCACTCAGTCCGGTCAGGATATTATGTCGTAAACTTGAGAATAGTAATGATAGGCAACAATCTGAAAATATAACTGAGCTGAGAGATCAAGGTGTTTTATTGAAACTCTAGTCCTTTCTGAAGACTTGCTTGGCAGTTGGTTCTCTTCTCCGGGTCGGGGATAATGAGGAGAAATTTTGGCGGCATCAGTTCCAGCCAGGATCAACATAACTCCGAAACTGCCTTCCTGGAGATCTAGCTCGAGATGCCAGATCCACTGTCATTCAAGAACATAAAATCCCTTGACTTGTGTCCAGTTATCTATCTAGTCAATCTTGACAACAATCTAGACTTTGGTGGGATTTTCTACTAATTCTTTCTTAGAGACAACCGGACGTTGCTACATTGTAGTAACAATGGCTGTTTCTCCTTTGATCCCGAACCCTGCTTCGCATGCAGCCAAAACCACTGATGCGACAAGAGAGTCAGAGGTAAATGGCTCTGAACGCTCACCATACAAGCACAATATGAAATATTCCTCTCATGTTACCAACGAGCGTGAGATTACCGAGCAGTTGAACGATGATGTAAGACACAAGTATATTAAAGGTATGATTTTGTACCTCATTCTCTTGAATGGTTCTATGCATCCTTCCCTGTTGCTTGCATTACTACCTTGTCGCTGTACTTGGCGGTTAATGATGAGCATGGTTGTTTCATAGATAAAAGGCTCGGTGAAGGTACCTATGCTGTTGTTTTCCTCGGTCACCTTCGAACAGATCCGTCCTCGTTCGTCGCCATCAAAAAAATAAAGGTCAATGCAGAATATAAAGATGGACTTTCCATGGACGCCATTCGAGAAGTAAAATACCTGCAAGAGCTTTCACATCTCAACATAATAGCGCTTCACGATGTCTTCTCATCAAAGGATCAAAATCTCAATCTAGTTCTCGAATATCTACCGCGGGGCGATCTCGAGATGCTGATTAAGGATACAAATATTCACTATGGCGTCGCTGATATTAAGGCTTGGATGGGAATGCTCGCCAGAGGGGTCTGGTTCTGTCACGAGAATTTCATATTGCATCGGGATATCAAGCCTAATAACCTCCTCATTGCGGCAGATGGGGAAGTGAAACTCGCGGACTTTGGTTTAGCTAGGTCGTTTGCTGATCCCTACTTGAATATGACCCATCAGGTCATTACACGCTGGTATCGTCCCCCAGAGCTGCTCTTTGGTGCCCGGCAGTACTCGGGGGTTGTCGATATCTGGTCCATGGGCATGGTTTTCGCGGAACTCCTCCTGCGAGTTCCGTTCGTTGCAGGAAATACCGATCTCGATCAAATTACGAAGATATGTGAAGCTTTCGGGACCCCGAATGAGGACAATTGGCCCGGTGTAACCAAACTACCTAATTATCTGCCCGCTGATCCCAACCATGTCGTTCCTCTTCAGGGCCGAGATTTTTTCCTCAGGCAATTTCCGACAGCTGGTCCTGTCGGCGCAGATTTGCTGATGTCCATGTGCAACCTGGATCCTAGGAAGCGAAGCACAGCTTGCAGGGTTTTGCAACACGGCTGGTGGACTACTGATCCTACACCAACCGACAAGAAAAACCTTCCTCGCAAGATCGATGGCGTTAAGAAAATGGGCGCAGACCTGACCAGGCGAGGGGGGGAAATCGAAGATTCAACATTCAAGAATGCGGCTCGACAGCTAAATTTCACTGCGGCCAGAGACTAGCTTACGATTACCGGAACAGACTCGATGAATCGAGGTCATTCCAGGCAAATTTTGAGGAAAGGCATCTACTGTAACGCGCGAGGTCATTTGTCTACCAGTGGGCTAAAGTACCTAAGGTCTATCTACTACAGAAAGCCCAATTTCAGGGGCACACAGTCATGCAGCAGATATAGATCCTATTGCTGTTACCTGGTATTCCGACCACTGGTAAAGTGCATGGAGGGAATTGATAGCGCCAGGATAACAATGAGCTTGTGTTCCTTCCTTCCCCCCTGACAGAGTCGGTGTTTTATAGCTCTCCCATATAATACCACCTGAATCTGGGCTAGCGATTGCGAGGATCTCCATCCGCTGTCAGTCGTGATATCGTCACCAAGTAGCAAAAAAAAAAACCTAAGACAGCGTCCAGCAGCGTTCGACATCGATCTCTGCTGACTATGGATTCTTTCTTCTGCACCTTTTGATTAGATGCTCGCTATGCCGTAGGTAGCGTGGTTTCATTTTTCAAGTCTACGCCTCGTATGGCATCAAAATCCATGCGTGGGGGTATGCATCTTGTCCGGTATATTTTGGCTAGTAGCCGCTTTGGATACTGTAGTGCACTGTACTATACAGAATGAGCCGAAGGGCACCCCTACTTGACAGAGAGAGAAGGGAGACTCATACTAATTACGCGCAGCTGGTAAACAAGCATTTAGACAAGCTGGAGTTTTTACATTCATGTGCTCATGAGCTAAATCAAGACCAAGAATAGTAAGGTAATGGTCGAGCATGATGGAACAAGTCGAGGGCCTTTTCTGGCCAACTCATGGGAAACAGAACCTCCCAGTCTCATGATCCATATATGTCCTCGCCATCTGCAGAAAATAACGAAAAAGCCCCTTGAGAGTGTTAACCGAATGGCATCTGATGCTCAGTCCTGGGTAAAGTACAGAACAGTACAGTACAGTACAGTTCTCACTCACTCGTGTGTACTGTACATACATACTAAAAACACCAAAGTGGTCTATATGTCAGGTGCTTGTCATTGCTTAGTTAACAGTTATAACATAATCGGTAAGCGAGTCGGCTATATAAGCCAGTCGGCCACCTATATATTATATATACAAAGCTGATTTTAATCTTTGAATAGTTCAATAATCTTAGAATATATACTTTAAAAAATCTATAATATATAATTTAAGAACTTACTTTATATAATAAATTAGTTTATTTTCTTTTAAAATCTATTCTTTACCAGTAGTAATTCTCTAATAGAATATTATTTTTGTAAGATATATAAATAGTATATATAAAAGCTTATAAAAATAATTAAAACTTTTTATTCTGTAAGTAAAAAGATTATATATATATAACTTTTAATATTCAGTTTTAAAAAGATTTAATAGAAATTTGTAAAGATAATATAATTTAAAAATCAGCTATTTTATATATAATATATAGGTGGCCGACAGGCTTACATAGCTGACTCGCTTACCAAATACGTTAAGGTGATCAACTGCACCCGACCCACTCTCCACTTTCCCAAAGTAAAGGCGGAAAGTCCAGGGCCGTCCCTTCCTACCTCATCAATACCTCGTAACCAGCCAGGTACGGTACGTGTACAAGGCCCAGGAGTTGGTTAACAACTTAAGAGTCGGCTCCAGGTACCCGTACCGCACCGTGCACCCACCATAGTACTCCGTACCGTGTCCTATCTATCTATGGTACCTCAGCTGACTTCCATGTCAGTTTGCCCTGAGCAAAGGACTTAGGTCTCAAGTCAAGCTTGGTTAGTTAGTTAGTTGGTTATTTAACAAAGTCAAGTTGACTAAGCTAAGGAGCTTAGCAAAGAAGGAGCCTAAGGAGGAAAGCCCTTCTCATTCCGAGGTCCCTGCCATTGGAACCCTCATGGAGTTCAACCCTTTCTGCGCCAACGCTGGCGTTCAAGGGCACCCATGATTATTAGTGCCATTACGATTACCACTGTACGGAGTAGTTAATAGTTACTAGGTAGTTACTCATACTGAATTATGAGTAGATTACTAAATAAATACATTACACATTGCTGCACACCCCTCTCCCCCGCCGCGCGCGCGGTCTAAAACTCACTTAGAGCTCATTAAACATCCCGACTGATCTACAGTCGAACCCAAGTTCTTCTCCGTCCACACTATAATTTCCCGTCCCTCCGCCCCTTATCTGCACATTCATGCTTCTCTTTCCCTACATCGACTATTAGATGGCAACGTACCGATCGATTCATGTTCACTTCATACAACAGTAGTCATCTGGTCTGTCTCAATTTATGCCAATCACCAATACCACATGGTAACAGTTAAGCTCCTGGCAACGTTCAATACCGCCGAGTCGCGGAGCGCGCAAAGGTGTTTTTGAGCACCGCTCGGTAATCCACGGCCGCACTCTGCTGACGGTCCATGTAAGTCCGCATAGTTGCATTTATATCCTGCCCCTTCTGAGCGATGCTATGGTCCTCGAAGATATCTCGAGATTATCTAGGTGTAATCTTGGATCAGATATGTTCATATGGTCCCCGAGCACAGTGTCTCATGTCCAGTCTCTGCCCCATGTTATACAATTTCAGACACTATCATCCTCCTATGTCTCCAGTTTTTCTAATCAAGCCTTGTTCTCCAGGCACTGCTTCCGAACCACCTTGAGTGTGAGATCCAGGGGTCTTTTCAACGTGCATGGACGATACAAGGAATACTTGTTGCAAATCGCCGTCGCTCAAGCCGTGCTCGAAGATTAGAATCGATCGACTAGGGGTCTTGCTTGATTGATGTCGATCGTTGATCGGCCTTTCAAAACGTCCTCATGTCTGAATTACCTCAACCACCCCAGCCCACCGCCAGCTCTCCGGCTCCTCAACTTTCTGCTCCGAGGTCACGAAAGAGCCTAGCAACTTTACCGCATACTCCAAGGACTCTTTCCTCATCCCAAGCTTCCTCGAGGATGCGCGCTCCCTCCAGTCCTAGGTCAAGTTCTAGCAGATCCGTGCTTCATAGTCCAACAACATATGTCGGTCCATCGAAGTCCCTTATCAACACCCGGGTTCCCAGTAGTCCCGACACATCATTGCGAAGAACGGTCAGTATCGCGGCCTTCCCTCAGCCACCTAAAGCTGGAAGTCGCCCTTCGACTGCGTCCTCGATCTCAGGAGTACAAGGTCTACGACCTTCCGGAAGTCTCAAAGAACGGAAAAGCTCCAGACTCAGCACTAGCACGATCAGTAGCTACCGAACCTCTAAGACAACATCCCTCATCCACGGAAACGGGGACTTGAAATCGGCTCTGAGTTGTGAGATACGTGACATAGATGCTTCCCCTCCCCAAAGCAGAAGCTCTTCTGCACAAGGATCTTATTCGACAAGCGCAACCACATATGAGGATGGTGATGATGCAGCCGGCATTTTCAAGTCAATTGTTAGGTCAAAGGAGAACAAGGATACGACAAAGGGAAATGTGATCGTGAGCGTCCGAGTACGACCTGATGGCGGGGGGATGGAAGCAACAAAGACACCTGAATGGACGGTAGATGGGAGGCGAGCAATCATCTCCTTCAATGGGAAAGAAGGTGGCGACTATCTATATGGTATCCATATCTTGCAAACCCCGGACTCGGAGTAATGGTGTGCTGATCCCTACTCCAGATAATGTTTTCTCAGCCAATGAAAACAATGCAAAGGTGTACGACGCTGCTGCAAAGCGTCTCGTGAGGAGAGTAATGGAAGGCTATCACGGTACAGTATTTGCCTATGGCATGACCGGAACGGGCAAGACCTTTTCTATGCAAGGAACCGCAACCTCCCCAGGAGTGATTCCACTGGCGATTACAGACATATTCTCCTTCATCAGAGAAACGCCGCACCGGGAGTTTTTGTTGCGGGTGAGCTACCTTGAAATCTACAATGAGAGGATAAATGATTTGCTTTCAGCGTCAGTGTCCGGTGCGCCGTCCACTGCCCAACAAGAAGAAATCAAGTTACGTGAGGATAGCAAGAGAGGTGTATATGCGACTCCATTAAAAGAAGAAATTGTCCAGAGCCCGACACAACTTCTTCGCGTCATCGCAAGGGGAGATCATGCGAGAAGGACTGGCAGCACCCAATTCAATGCTCGGAGTTCACGAAGCCATGCGGTTGTCCAGATCGTTGTTGAGAGTCGGGAACGAGCACCTGCAGGTTTATCCCAGGATAGGCGGTCAGGTCTGCTGCCTGGGGGGGTTAGGGTGTCCACACTCAGCCTTATCGATCTTGCTGGATCAGAGCGTGCTGCTGATGACAAAGAACGACGAACAGAAGGTGCCCACATTAACAAGAGCTTACTGACTTTGGGCACGATTATCTCCAAACTTTCGGAATCAAAGGAAAAAGCCAGTGGTGCAACTGACAAGGAAGGCAAGCATCTGCCTTATCGCGATAGCAAGCTCACGAGACTGCTGCAGCCGGCTTTGTCAGGAAACTCCTTGGTCAGCATTCTCTGCACGATTCAGCTAGGCAGTCCTACCAAAACGCATGCTGGTGAAACCCTCAATACCTTGAAATTTGCAGCTCGAGCCAAGAATAGCATTGTCAGTCATGCTAAGAGAGCAGAGGAGGCAATCGGAAGTGGTGGCACTGACACAGGGAGTCGGGTTCTTCTAGAACGCTATCGTTTGGAAATCCAGGCTCTCCGTAATCAGCTCGAGTGCCAGACAAAAGCACAGGTTGAGAAAGAACTCAAACTTGAAGAACAGCAGCTAGAAAAGGAAGCGCATGCTCGTCACGAAGAACAAATGTTAGAGATGCAGCTGGCTCGGACAGCGTTAAAGGAGCGTATAGAGCATCTGAATCGCCTTATATTATGTTCTAAGTCAACTGGAGTGAACAACCACGGGGGATTTCCCTCCCTTGGTAGGCTTTCCAGACAATCCGCTTTCGATGCTGGGACGAGATCTCTGCGGTCTTCAGTTAGTCAGTCTACATTGAGCGCCTATGGACAACCGTCAAATCGCCCGATGTCTCTCATTTCGGTCAATAGTTATGATCCCGCAGCCAGTGCACAACTCGCGGGCTCTTTGCCTCATGAAGATGATGAAGAGAATATCGGCGAATTCGCAGATGGGAAGGCAAGTACCCAGCAACAGATTGCGGCCCTTCAAGCTGACCTCAATGACAAAAATCGATACATATCCACGTTGGAGAGGCGGTTGTTGCAAGCACGCCGCTCGAGTCATTCCCGTATATCAATAGGCATGAAGTCTAGCAGTCCAAATGCTGATTTACCTGATGCAATGGCTTTGCTGCGGGAAAAAGACATGGAAATAAATGAACTTCGTCAACAATTGGACGATAAAGATCGAATGCTCACAGCGCTCCGTTCTGCTGCTCGACATCGGGATCTTGCGCACATTGCCATCGATGCCTGTGGGCCTGGAATAAAAGAAACTTTGCCTCCCCGCCACAGTCTCGTGGACAGTGACTATGCCTTGGCCTACACTCCAGATAACAACTTCTCCCCGCGGTTCGAAGGCGCCCCCGACGGGAAGCGGAAGAGTATGGACGAGATGTCTCGAATCCTTGATGAGATGATTCAAGATCGTGTTGAGAGCGGTCAATTGATCAAAGGCTCGCGTGGTAGTGTTCGTGTCGTTACCAGCAGTCGTCGAGCATCGGAATCGGTACCCGGAATAGCGAGTTTGACTACGAGCAAGGCCGATGAACTACGCCCTAGCCAGAGCACTCCAGCTTGACATTTTCGCACTATCATTTTGGAATACCGGAGAACTCTGCTCGCCAGGGTGAGCACCTAGACGCCTCTCGAACAATTTATCAATGACAGAGAGTGCACTGGCCTTGAAGGCCCTTCGGGGATCAGTGCTGTTCTAAAAGCAGAATTGGTCCAACAGCTCCTCGATCTGATCACCTCGTACAACCCTATTTTTAATTCCATCGAATCTCAATTGGTTTTTGACGCGCAGTGAAAGGCCCCGCCATTTGACAAGACGAGTCGCTGCTTATAGATCGAAGAGATCAACGCGTCGCCTTAAGCTTACAGACCCCGCCCCCAGGAATTAATCCTAATTTATGCTCTTGTTGTTCCAAAAACACTATTCAGTGCCATGCACCGAGCTTTTGGGTTTTAGCGGTCGATTTTCCCTTTCCAGGCTACCCCATGTCAATACGATCATAGGAGCTTTGCCTACATGTCGTCAAGGTCGGGTGCTTCTTCTCTCATTCATGTCGCACATGCTTTATGCCCAGTCGCTTCATTACTCTTCTGTTCTCCATCACTTCCAGATACCCATTCTTGTCCCCTTTTCGAAGCGATTCTGGCTTTTGATACATGCTATATTCCATTTATATTATCATCACCACCATCATCATCATCATCATCATCAATTCGAACATAAAGATGTCCAGAGAAAATATAAAATTTCATGATTTAACTAAGGCATCTAGAAGCTATCGACCATTAATTGAGCCAGTTGGCTAAATGTAGAGGCTATACAAGCGATAGCCCAAATCTGCAGGTGTTTACTTGGGATTTGAACCTCACACGTAGTCAATTCTTGTCACTGAGATTCTGGGTTGGTGTGTCCATCATGAAAAACACCAGTACATTGGGCTTTGCTGAAATATCCTGAATATTTCTTTATATATTCACTCTGCTATTACCACACTGCCAGAACTATCATCTTAACACCTTATGCAACAATCTCAATGTCGGATGCTCTATCTTTAGCATAGAAATCTTTCCACTGCTCCCACAGTCTTTCTAATTCCTGCACATACATCGTGTGAAGTAGATCGATGTATTTGTCGTCTACCTTCTCCCTGTCCTTTTGCTGTTTTACCCTGATAGGGCGACCAACCACAATATTCAATGGCCGTCGATACGGCATCAACCCAACATCATAGTTGAAGATACCACGTGCATGAAATAGGGGAATTGTGAAGCCCATCGCACGTTTAACAAGCATCTGAAACTTATGTATGATAGGGTGGTCTTCAGAGCGCACTTGCTCATAAAGGTCATTCTCACCAAATGCTAGTATTGGCACAAGATCAGCTCCTGTACGTATGGCCAACTTGATGAATCCTTTTCTGCGCTTGAGCACAAGGCGCAAAGTGTGGGGAAGAGCATCCAGTGATTCACGGGCACCACCGATGACAATTGTGATGGCACGACCCATTCCTTCACCATCAGTTCCTCCTTTAGTAAGGATATTTTCACATGATTCGCGGGAGACGCTGGCTATGCCCATAGCAAGTGCGTACTCTCTGTAGAACGGAATTCGGAAGTTCGAGTCAAGTGTCAGTAAGGTGTTTGTGATTCCAGGAAAGAGCTCGGAGAACCCAAGAGCCTCGGTAGCAAACGCTGCGAAGGCGCCGTGTGATATGATTCCATGTGGATGATATCCGAAGATATATTTCCTCGTTGGTGGAAGAGGTTCGGATCTATGTAAGCGGGCTGGAAAGTAAGACGCATACAATCTCCAGACACGGAGGGAGCGCAGAAAATTGCAGCGACCGCCCAGGCTGCCTGATGTTGCAGCTGTCGAAAAGAGAGAGATGTAGATCAGATAGGGTATCAGGACTGGCCATGAGAGCGGGATGGCACATGAGAAAAAAAACATCGTCAAAAAGATAGCAATTGTTAAGGTATGGCAGAGAACCACAAACGTCTGTAAGCGTCTTTCAAGGCCGATATTCAATGGTGCCCAACGGATTCTGGTTCTCCAGTCAGTAGGATTTCTTTTCATACAAATGACGAGAACAAATGCCCCCAAGAAGTTTTACTGAAAACATTTACATACCTCCTTTCATGTCCAGCCCTTTTGATGCTTCGGGCATGGTCAGAACCACTATCATTACTGGAAAAGTCATCACGAGTGATCATTATCGGCGACCGCTGCAGAGATGATGGTTGTTGCTGTGCTAGGCTGTCATTCCCAGTCCCAACAGGGGCACAACTCCCAGAATTAGACATCGGTGGCTTAACAGCACGAATTGAGCTTGGTGCTTGTAATTTTGCGAGAGGAATAAGCTGACATATAAGCTCAGTTCGGTGATCGAACTTTGACAATACAAATCTGGAATGAATGTGTTATGAAGCATGGACAGTAAGATCATAACGGCCGGTGACGGTTGGGGTCAACCCACACTAGTAATGATGTAAGTGTCCACCCACTCCCACTATAGACTAGGCCGAGGTATGCGCAGAGTACGGTACGTACTGTACCACATATACGCAGCACTGTCGTTTACAGCACCTTTGATTGCGTGACCTTAGGCACATGTGAATACCACTACAATCAATGGAAAAAACACACAGGAAGCGCCGAAAGAAAATTCTAGCCAATCCGAAGCTACATCAACGGAAGTACATATACTGCCAATCAAAAATCTCCTCTAAGGCTACACTCAGTAGCATCATGATGATAGGAACAGACAACCATTATGAAAATGTGTTGTAGCGGAGCTCGATCGAAGACCAGATCTTGCAGCATCACGCCGAGCGCATGATCATGTTGCCAACAGGCGCGTAGAGATATAATCAGATTGGGTATTTGAGTAGTAGGAGAAATTCTAGACGAGCCTCTACACTACATGAGTCAAGAGGAGACAGGGTCATTCAGATTATGACTTGACCATAAATATCTGAGATTAAACCAGTAAGCATAAGTGACCATGTGATGAGGCAACATTCTTACCTCATTTAGAGATTTCTCATCGAGAAGAGCTCTCTTCTTCTGTGCAATGTGACGGCTTCTGAAAACATGCCTGCCCATCGGACGGCGCTCCCTTGATGGCAGAGACTTTAGTGTCGATGCAGGCATTTCTGTAGGTGAGTCACGATTGGACTCGTCTTTTTGATCCAACGTCTCTGTCTTCGTGTGTTCGAAACCGCTATCTTCTTGTCTTTCTTTGTTCTTCCGTTTCTTGGACATTTTCTTACAGGAGGCCTGGTTGTCTGAGAGTTGTCTTCCACAACTGCCATTATCCTGACCTTGAGTACTGATAGGAGATGCCTTGAGGTCCACAAAATCGGGACTTTCGGGTCCTTTCTGGCCATCAGTAGCAGTCTTGTTAGTCCTGCGCTTCTCAGTGTCTGGCTGGATTTGAGCTGGCTCTTCAAATTCACGGACATCGGCCTTTTCCTGAACCAGATATCCACCACTAATGAAGTTAACTGACTGCCATCTGCTGGCCGCATATCGAGCCAACTTTGCATCCTCACGCCTCTTCTCCTCGATCCCCAGTTCTGCATCTGACTTGCCATTTAAGCGTCCCAGCAAGCCTCTAAACGCATCAAGACCAGTGGGTTCATCTAGTACGTCCCGCCTCGGTCGCGCACCAAGGCCAAGTGTATCATCTTTGATAGTAACGCGGATATGAGACGCGCTTGCTGTGGTGAATAACTCAGCATGTGCAGCATTTCGTGCACCCAGAAAGCTACCCGGGGTCCATCCCTGAGAACTGAGAATCTTGTGCCCGAAGCCAGTTGTTGAGCGCGACCAATTTGTATTGTTAGGATCGTGTGAGATCTTGGATTTCCTAGGCAATGGACATTAGACCAGGTAAGACGAAGAAAGTAGACCCTACCTACTTTCGGGGTGCAGCAAGACCCATTTGCTAGATCAAGATGGTTGCTCGGCCCGGGGGAGGGGGGGTCCTTTTTCTTTGTTTGAAGTATTTGTTCACTGTTGATTGTTGAGAGAAGTACTAACTAAACCACAAGAAAAAGAAAGAAAGAAGAGAGGGAATTAACTTTTTGGAGGGAAAATGTCCTCGGGTGTTTGCAGGGATAAATGGAGAGATTGAAAAGTAATACTCCACACACGATAGGAAAAAAATCTAAATCTCAGGGAGATTAGATGTAAGACTTGGAAAGAGTGTTGACCGCCTACTGACTTAGGGAGCTTCCCCCCACCCGGCCATATCCATATTCCATGGTATAAATACTGCTGGTCACTAGGCTCAGCTCAGCTCCAGGCTCCTCCAGGCTGGAGGCTCCAGCTGGCGCCTGCCTGATAAGGGCAAAGCGCGACACGATAACTGGAAGTGTTCCTCAGATTCCCGATCGGGGAGGCGGTAGCGGAAGCACAAGGGTGCGATAAGCTGTGCTCAGGGGGTTATAGGATTCAACTCTTTTCCGTGCTTAGAGGCCTCCCGGAATATACTTAGCACAACGTGGCCTCTTCTGTATACTAGATTGTGATTCATCTGCTTGCCTCCTTCAATTCGCTCCAAATGTCCTCTTTTCTCTTATTATAAACATAACAAGCCTCTGTCCATCTGAAACATTCTTTAGTGACCCAGACATTAAGGCCAAAGTTAGCCCAAATCAACCGTATTCAGTGGCACTATGGTATGCTATAGATCTATGCAGTGTGGTGTCAAATTGGCATACATATGGTCTTGGATACTGATCTCAAATTGCAGGCTCAAACACCACAGCAGAGAAAGGCCAATGAGAGGTATGCAAAGCATGAAGCCGCGAAGCGTGGCAAAGGAGGGGTGATGGCGAAGCCAAAGCAGAACTCACGGTCTCCAGTATCTACTGGCTGGATTGGTATGTTCCCATTAGCCGCCATGCCAATGATCATCTGGTAGGGCTAAAAAAAGTTGACAGTCATCCTTGCGTTCGTTGTTTGTGGTGGAATATTTCTCGAATTACTGGGGATTGTGCCTCGGTTATGGTCCGCTCTTGTCACGAACTTTAGTCAGTTGCTGCAGTAGGTATAGACACAGCTTGCTACGTTGCAATATCGCATGTTATTATTATCCACGACAAATCGATGGCCACTGTCGAAGCGATTATCTTAGGGGCCTCCGACCCTCAACTTCTTGCTTAATGCTTCGAATGCATTTATGTTACTATTATCCTGCTGCACTGTCCAGCAAGTCAGATTCAATCCTGTATGACCCAGGCCATACACCATACAGCCAAGTGAGGTAGTACCTACTAAGACATCTAGCTACTGGGGTCCGAATCAGTTCTTGGGCCGCTTCTTCTTCTTCTTCTTCTTCTGCTGTTGTCGGTCATTGCTGCCCTTCATTAAACCTGTTTCATCATCAGGCCATCCAGTTCCCTGCATATCATTGACCACAGATTTCGTCTTCTTCTTTTTCTTGACCAATGTTCCCTCCGAAGGAATACCCATTGGCTGCACTCGCTCTGTGGCTCTTTGTAATCTGAGACGAAATTGTTCCACTTCTCGCATTGCCAAAACCATTTCCGCCTCATCTTCGACCCTCCGCACGATTGATTGATTATCCGAGAATGGCCTGTTCTCGCTGAGTTGGGGGTGTTCCAGTCCACTGGAATCGATCTGAAGTAAAGACCGTTTCCATTTGCTAGCTTCACCCGTCCTATTGGCTGCCCCGGCCTCGTCGTCACCTAGCATCTCATCGGGCAGTACATTGTATCGCTTGGGACGTGATCCTATCTTTTTCCGATCGTCAGACTGAGCCATAGACGGCGGCCGATGTCCCCTTCCGGCGTGCAACTGGAGATCGATTATCGGAATCGCATCAACATCCAATTCGCTTTCATTAGAGACGGTGAAAGAGGGATGGTGTGGGCTCAAGATGTCGTAATATCCATCATCCGTCCCAATATAAAAAGGATCATCCCTACTTCGTTCCTTGCCATCCAGCCTTCTAGCGTAGGTGGACGATTCTTCCACCATGATACTCACTGGTTTCTGGTACTGTGTCCCATGAGCTGCGTCAACCGCGACGAAGTCACCAAGTTGCTTGTCAGATGACATGCCTTCCCTACAATAGTAGAACTTGTGGCTGGGCACTTCATACTCTGCTCCGCATGAAGTTCCAAGATCGCTATCGAAGAGATCGCAAAGGCTATGATTGAATGTTTGGTGTAAATGAAGCAGCTCTGGTGTCGTGACTTTCTTCTGAGCGTTCACAGAGACGGGATTCAATTCGAGTCCTTTGAATAGGTTTGGAATGACCGTAGACAAGAGATACGGTACTTCATTCCAGTTGTGCGAGTCGGAATGTACAGCATCTGCTGCCAAGCGCATGACTTCGAGGAATTCGATAGCTCGTTCTTGTACTTCCAGGTCAGGATGCAAACTGAGAGAGTTGAGGAACTCAATGACCCGGGCCAACATTAGAGACATTTCGCTCCTCTTTGTTCGATCCCATGTTCCCTCATCAGGCAGAAATGTATTGAGCAACTTGGGAATGGCTTGCACATAGAGGGATAACATCCTCCCTGGCAAGGAGAAATTGGACATGTCAATCAAGGAAAAAAGGGTTTGACCAGGAGACAGCAAGTGCTCGGCATATTCGCCAACCATCCACGCGAGCGGCCCGAGGATGCCGTTGCTTGCGCCTGGGGCCTTGAGGGAAAGGGATTTCCGATTTGCAAGAGAAAGCAAAGAGGCTGCAGCCCTAGTTGCTTCCGCGCGGGCGTCCTTGACCCGAACGGCCACATTGCGTAGCTCAGAACCAATTCGACCAGTGATATGCGACTGGTGATCCGCATCGTTGCCCGTACGAATATCATGAGGAAGCCCCACATCTTCAACGTCTGGGGGAACAAGTTGCACTAACCGCACCAAGGCGCCGACATACCAGTCAAAATCAGACAAATTCGCATAATTTCCGTAGGAGCATATGTCGACTATCCGATGTAACACCTCAAGTTGGTAATCAAGCGGTAAAGGTATTGTTTTCTTGCGGTTAGCTGAATCACGTCTCATCTCGCGGCCGTCTCCTTCAGAAAGTTCATCATCAATTCCGAGGCGGTCATTCCCGGTAGACTCACGTGAGTTGACCAGCTGCAAGATCAACCGCTCTACTATCGCCTGAAGGTTGTCGCTAGTGACCATCCTGGTTGCAAGATCAAGAGCTTGAAGTCGAATCGAGATGTCCGCATCGTCCAAGCAATACATAATCACATCCTGGTGCATTGAAACCAGCGCGGGATATGCCGATACAATTCTGTTGAAGGCTAGGAGTGCCACATATTTGACTAAACATCCGCCATGTCAGCTTCTATCTCACATCATATGGCAGTAGCACCTACGATTCGGATCCGAATCCGAGACGACCATGCCCCGAAGTTTTTCCACACATAAATCGGCGATTTCGTCTTTCTCTTGAGCACCTTGATCGCTATCGAGTATGCCGCCTTGTATCAGGCCATTGATACATTCGTAGAGTAAAGACATGGCGGTTGTTGTTTGGATTATGTTCACCAAAGGCCGAAGCAGCTTCCGGACTAATCGTGGCTCCAGAGGAGTAAGTGTGGCAAACTAGGACTGTCAGAATACTGATGAGTAATGATACCGAAGGGTCCTTCGTCTTGATGACCCAGACAACGTACAAGCTTTATTATCTTGATAGCCATCCAATTATTGCCACCGTCGACAAGCAATTCGAATAACCTTGGCGCAAGAGGTAGAAAGTCACGAGGTCGTCGCCATCCAAGTTCACATACCACGTTTAGAACAGCTGTAGTGACGCTAGAGTCCTCTGCATCGTCCATGAGGCGTTCCTTGATTTTGGGCCAAGCTAGTTTCAAGGCGTCAGGGTATACAAGAGCCAGCCTATAGAGGCACACAATAGCTTTTTTTCGGACCACAGCATGAGTGTGAGATATCCGAGACAAAACATCTGGTAGCAATGACATGGCAAGGGAGGTAGTGATGATGCTGGGCAATGTGATTAGCGGAAGGGACATATTCGGAATGCTTGATGATACTAAATCCTAAGCGAGAGTTAGATATATATAAGGACTATGGCTCAACAGCGCACATACTTTCTTTAAGAGATTCGTTGCCAGCATTAGTACTTCTGTGTCCGGTCTGAAACTCTGCACGGCACCGAGATATCCAGCTCTTTTCTGTAAATATTTTGCAGATGACATTACTTCGAGCACATGAAAAGATGCCCAGGACATGTCATAGCCGAACATCTCCAAGTATATCAGTTTCAAGAGAGCCGTTGCCTTCTTATCTAGGATATGTTAAAAGCATGGTCCCGCAGATATATATGCTGTGCGTACCCATATCCTGCAATTTGATCTCGGCCTTGCATTCTCGAAGAGACTCCTGTATATATCCATCCTCGTCTCCTTTGTGGCTCCTGAGGCCCTTTATCAGGTCATATAGCGACTTTTCGAACCTTGATACGCTGAGTGTTAGTTGTTTATGTTCTCAACCTGGGGCAGGGTACCGACATTATGCTTCGACGGTGTACAGCATCTGGTGGAAATAAGCGCAACCAAGTTGATACTCTTCTGCGCTATCATGAGCTGTGATTTCAAGCGCGATTCTCTGGTTGAGAACAGCCTAGTATATGTTGCACGTTGACGCATAATCCTTACCGTTCATGAGCGATTACGTCGAGCTGCTCCGTCCAAGTCACGGGAACAGAACTCTACTATCCCCGGTGCGGAGTAGCTCCGCATAATAACGTCTATCCTTGCTCTTCCTTTTTACCTTCTATCTACATTATTCTCGAATTTCTGATTGTCTCCTGCTCACACCAATACAAGTTTAATCTCATCTAGTCTTCTTCATTGATTCCACACAGCGACAGACCCATCATGGCGCATGATACCCCTGAATTGCAGTATGAACACAGTTCGAATCTGATCACTATCTCTCGCCTTTCACAACAAGCGCCTCGAATACTTGCACAGCACTCTCCAAGTGGTGATGGTTCTCTAGTTGCACCATTTCTGAAACCCCAGTATCATGAGTCATATGACTTGTTGGAGCAACTTGCCTTTGCATGCTTACAATCAGGGGATGATAGATCTGCTCTCCTGTGCATTGATAGACTAGCGAGCCGATTCGGTTCTTCGAATGAAAAGGTGACAGCATTACGAGGCTTACACGAAGAAGCTACTGCAGAAGATCGCGCAGCTTTGGAGGAGTGTCTGCACAAATACAACGCTATACTGTCGAGGGACCCGGTCAACCTAGTCTGTGCCTTCCTATATGTTCATGGCACTATCCGAAGCTGATCTACCTAGTAGCCGATTTTAAAACGCCGAGTTGCCCTTCTGCGGTCGCTGTCTAGACCAGTGGAGGCCATTACGGGCTTGATAAGACTTCTGGATGCTGTTCCAACAGATTCGGAGGCGTGGTGTGAACTCGCAGATTTGTATCAATCTCAAGGGTTGAGTTCCCAGGCAGTTTTCAGCCTCGAGGAGGCACTGTTGATTGTGCCGAACGCTTGGAATGTATGATTTTTACTGTCGATAGTGTACACTCACAGAAAGCTGACTCTCGTGTCGCAGGTACATTGCCGGCTAGGAGAAGTCTTGTATTCCTGCGCCAGTTCGACTGACGTAGGAAAAGCTTGTCATCTTTTACGCCGATGCATTCAGTATTTCTGTCGAAGTATCGAACTCTGTGCCGAATACTTGAGAGGCTTTTATGGTCTGTCTGTCGTAAGTACCCCTCAATCTCTTTCTTCCCAGAATAAATTTTGGTTTTGACACATACCTTGACAGGCAACATCACTCCTGCTTGAGAAAAAGACGGACTACGAAGAAGAATCATCAGCCTCCGCGAATTCCATGTCAACCGATACGCTGAAAAGCCTCAACACATTTGCAAGGATGCGTCTCGAGGAAATCGTGGCTCGACGTTCGTCAGATCATCACTTATGGGAGTACGGTCAAGCTGAGCTTATAGCCGTGAAGGAGCTTCTCGATCGCTACAATCGCGCTAGCGATTGAATGCAACCTAGCATATGGACTTAAATATGCTTCAGTGAAAACCAGGGCCAAACTGATCTCTAAAGAAACTAGTGTCTCGCTCTCTAAATTAATAGCGAACGTAGATGAGTCACTTTAGTCCAGGCGCCTGTAAGACATGACATGACGTCTCTGACTGGCCAATGAGAACAACGTCTCCCCAAGCCTTCTCCCCAAGCCCTCCCTACCTGCATAAGGTACTAAATACTAAATACAGTACAGCACTCCACGGCAGAGTGAGCGCCAGCCGAGCGTCTGCCACAGATTGAGTCTGGGCGCTCCGAGTGCGGTTTTCCGCAGTTTTCCGAATTCTTATTGATGCGCTACGCGCAAATAACTTACATACTAGCGGCATCTGACGCGAAACGAACACACAACTAGTAAGTAGTAATAGGAGGGGAGAGCGTAGGAAAAGGAGAGGGGCGGTCCATTTGTACAACCCGTTGGCATGGATTTTGATTCTTCATTGGGCATTCGGGCAGCACTACACTACTTTTTGCTTATGGGTAGAGAAGAAGAATGGTTGCCAACTCAGTGCCTAATAGTACCACCAATGACGACAATATTCAAATTTGGGAATAGGCATAATGCCTGCCATGCCCAAATCTCCACCGCGAGGCCTAAACTCGTCTCGATCAGGCAGTAGTTTCTTCACATTCTTCGTCGTTGTCAGTCCTCGGCGAGATTCCATCTACCTTCTTCTCCTCATCCTCCTCCTTCTTCTACCTTTCCCCTCCCCTTACCCTCATTCTCCTTTCATCTTCAAGTGCCACCCTCCCCTTTCTCGCCGTCCTCTAGCTAACGCGACCTCCATCTAATGCATCGAATCATAGAGGTATACTTGTTCCATTATAACTTCCTTGTACATGCTTGCTTCCCTTGTACACCCTTACTGATCTGCTGCCTATGCCTGCACTGAAGCCAGCTATTGTCTGGAACCCTGCCAGCCTCTAATCGTACCTTGCTTCTTGTGCGAAGAAAACACTAGCCCTTCACATAGCACCTGAAGAGAGTGAATGCCGCTTTGACCGTCCAGGGCCATTGGGGATTTTTATAATTATCTTCAGTTTTACCCCCACCACCAAGGTTCGACTGTCGGACATCTGCCCCTCGATGGGTAACTGTGTCAACCTTGAGCATTTTCATGGGTTACCAATTCTGGCCTTTGAATTCCATCTTCGGTCGGCTTATGTTCAACTGCTTGCGCAAACTAGGCTTGGACTTCAACACACATTAGAGACAGCGAAAGAAGACGAGAGTCAAAGAGAGCTCTGAAAATCAGTTGGACCCAATGACGTGCGTTGTTGCTCTAAAAACTAGCTACGTGCTTTCTGACAGATAATAGAATGAATATCAGAATTGAACCCGACTCGGAATCCTCTATCTCCGATGAAGAAGACTCTTCTGGAGTGCAGGTTTCTCCTCCTTCTGAGTCTGAGAGCCATGGGTACCAGGATTCGTACGGCGGATGGGCGCATCTATCATTTCCGGATGAATTGAAACCATCGGATTCCGCTTCTCGACCCAGAACATCACACCGGCTACGCGCACGTAGTTCAATTCATGGCCCTTCGTCTGCCGTTCGCCGCCACTCAACAAGGCATCACATGGCATCGGAAAGGGACTCATTTAGGCGTCCTCGTCGAAATCCTTCGCCGGACTCCCCAGAGAGCGCAGATTCGGCTGAGGAATATGGTGCTCCATATGGGCATATGCCTCAAGAACGGAGATTTTGGTCAGCTGTGCCTCAGGGGGCACGGTACAATCATCATTCCTCTCCGCGACAATCATATGTCTATCCTAATGGGAACTCTATTCCGCATGCTGCGTTTATGCACCCCAATGGCGTTGCGACTACATCGGACCAGCTGATAAGACTAGGCCATCAAGGCCAGCAAATACCGTATGGTCAATCGATGTACGGGTACAACTCCCAATCACCTGGTCCTCCTCTGCCCCCTTTTCTAGCACATGAACGTCACCCAGGACATCAACAACACCCTATCACAGCCGCTTCTCATGGACGGAACGAAGGGCACAACCCGCCCCCACATTCAATATCACACCACATGCCAGGACATGGTCCGCCTCCCTATGGGCCCCATGATATGATGATACCATATGGCCCAGGGACCTATTATCCTTTCCAGGATCCTTACCATGTGGTTCCTGGGATGATTCCGCCTTATTACCATTCATATCCTCGCGCGTCATCTCCTAGTCAAGTAGATCCACTCGAATCCCCTGCCCCTGCACCTGCCGATACAGAGAAGGATGAAGCTATTGCGAGACTCGAAAAACTGATTTTGGAGGAAAGGACAGAGCGCGAAGCTCGGGAAGCCAGAGAGGCTGCCAAACAGGCTGCGATCGAACTGGAAGCCGCCGAGCAAGCCGCAAGAGAGGCACGTGCCGCGCACGAGAAGAAAATAGCGGAGGACGCTGCCTCACAAGCAAGGGCGGAGGCCGAGCAGAAAGCTGCGGAGGAAGCCGCCAAAGCCAAGAAAGAAGCAGAAGATGCGGCTGCTGCTGCTGTAGAAGCTGCTGCTGCTGCTGCCACAGAGGCAGCGAATGCGGCAGCTGCAGAAGCTCTCGCGGCTGCAACAGCAGCCGCTGCGAATCCGCCACCTCCGGAGAAAAAGAAGCCTATAAAGTTCAAGGATGCAGTCGGGAGGAAGTTCAGTTTTCCGTTTGACTTGTGCTGTACCTGGAAGGTAAGGGAAATTCAATGGGTGGAATGCCATCTATGGCTAAACATTATTTTAGGGCATGGAAGAGCTTATACGACAGGCATTCCTTCATATCGAGGTGATAGGCCTTCATGTCGCTGAAGGACACTATGATCTGGTTGGCCCTAATGGCGACATAATTCTGCCTCAAGTTTGGGAGACTGTTATTGAACCAGATTGGACTATAACTATGCATATGTGGCCCATACCAGAGAAACCCCAAGCCGCTGAGCCTGCCCCACCAGCAGATGCAGTCGCAGAACCCTCGCCTCCACCTGAATCTACAGCAGCTCCAGATGAGTCTGCAGTCCCTGTCGACGAGGATTCCAAGAAAAAACCTGATCAAGCAGGTAGGTCTTTTATTTTCAAACTCATGCAAAGACGTTCTACAATGCACTTGCATGCCACCATGTTCTCATCAATAACATTATACAGGTCCTAAAAAGCCACGGGCGAAGGCTCCAGACCCTGGTGCTTTTGCAATGTGGATGGTGGGAGGCAACCGCCTAAGGTTAAACAAGGCTTTAAAAATGGGAAAAAAGCCTAAGGCAGTCCAGCACGGTATCTCCTGCCGTGTTATGTAAAATGACTTAGGAACCGTGATTCGCTCTCAGATTGCGTATCATAACATGCAACAGGGGTATCTTGCACTGCTTGCCAGTTATGATAACATTGTCTTCACTACTTCCATCTGCCATGGAGTAATAAAACAATCAGGTAAGTAAACAATCCAACAAGTCTGAATGCAATGAAGCTGATCGTTGAAACTACTCAGCAATTTGTGATGAACTCAATATTCCTAAGTCACTTAATAGGGTCTCTGCTTTAGGGGTGCATGGCTTTTCCTCCCGCTTGTTCGGGATTGGTTTCTCGTGCCCATGGCTGTGCTTATGCGTGGTCTTCCTATCCGACATCTAGCAGCCTTGCTTGCCGTTAGAAGAAAAGGTTAGCCCAGAGCCGCTCCAGGTTTTGAAAAGTACATGAATCAGTCAACATTTGCGAGTATCTTATAATCCGACTCCCGCAAATCGGCACTGGTACATCATGCTGGCTGTAGCCTTGTATATATGGTTATCTCAAACTCATAGACTCTTGAAGTAAAGGCGAAGAAGTCGATCTATGTTCCCGTTGGAATATAAAAGGTGCATCTAGAAATAGTGACAGGATGATGTAAGATCAAGAGTTGATTCGATACCAGTGAATTGGGTTCTGCGGATTAGATTGTATTAAATCATCTGTGAGGCTGGGTAAAGACAAGATTCTACTGTTTAGGATGGAGCGGTTCCCAAGTGAGCCTATCATTGATGGCTTCGCCCAATATATCATGTTCCTGTAATACAGGTTTAGTATCTCATCTGGTAATATAAAAAATATCAACACGTTGAGTTCACTGACCGTATGAGTCACCAACCGATCAGCGATATTATGTGGGCGCGAATTGTACGGTCCAGGCGATTCTTCTCTCGCAAGTGTCTTTGTTGTGCTTGCCGGTAGCGGTGGACTAGTGTGGTTTGAATCCATCATCCAAAAAGCTGTTTTACTCGATTTCTGGGATTTTGGGTTATCCTGATACGGTTTTCCAGGCACTTCAATAGTAGCATCAATGTGCTCTCGATTTGAATCATATGAACTGCGGTGTCTTTGATACCCTGAAAGATTCATCCTTGGTGGCAGAGGGGGTTTGAGTGCACCATTCTCGATTTCAGTAGACGGCGATACTTGAGCCCAATCGTTGTCGTCCCAAGAAAAGGGATTTGGTATACGTTGGATATTCCAGATATAGTTGTTGGAGGGAGGTATCACCTGTGATCGCGCAGACTTGCCTAATTCATAGAATGAGAAGTATGAGTATAACAAATAAAATTGGACTTGTCGCGTGGGCTTTCATAGATTAGAGAATAGCATTGTGACTGACCATGCTTCAACCACCATTTGTCATATGCAGCGCTAATAGCTGACTCCTGAGTCCGCGAAACAATTCCTGCATGATACAGCTTTCCAGTATTGGCATCTGCTTTTTCGGGCTCACTCGCGACTACAGCGCGTGTGCTGTGCTGGTATTTCCTGTAGAGCGTATGTTGCAGGTGGGCTTTCTGTTTCTCATCAACAACGCTGATCATGCATGTAAATAGTGCCCAAACTGGCCTATGATCGGAGAATCGCAGATTCGCGCTGCTGTAATGAAGCTGACGTAGATTTGATCCCTTCCACAGGACTCTATCGCACCAGGCGGGTATACGTGCTTTTTCCCTATGAGGTCTCAGTCTCCTGCTCACATGAAAACATGACATATTGGTGACACTAACGAGGTATCGTAATGATCACTCCCGATATCGTACTTATACGTTGGAGGAAACGTGATAGGTCCTTCGGTGTAGAAGTGGAAGGCTCTACCTGCTAGCATTTGTAGGTTCAACTGAGAGAGTTGTCAGGGCCACAAAGATCGACATCAAGCTCTACCTCGGAAAATACCTGGTCATTATCGTAGAGCTTTTGGTAATCTCCCTGAATTGCTGATTCTCTGACAAGTTGATTGGCAAGTCCTATCCGATAGTTGAAGTCCCCAAGCCATACGATGGTGTCATGATCCTCAATACTCCTGTTTTTCAAGAAGCGAAGTCCATGTAGGATGGTATCATAGTCTTTGTTCCTCTCGTCATAATTAGCGAACCCAGCAGCAAGATGGGCAGTCACAAAACAGATGCGCGTATTTGAGTAGTCAAAGCGAATGGCGCAGCCACCTTTGTTGCCGGCCATTCCTGATAAGCCCGTCTACATGAGTACAATCAGTGAAAGACGAAGTGGACGCCGACATCCCATGTGAAACCTACCTTCTTCACATTGCCTTCAACATTCTTGATGTATTTAAGGCTATCCCCTCTCACGAATACCATGAGAGCAGCTCCGACAAGCTGACCACTTCGCAAGAGCACATACTTGGGAAGTTTCCTGGAGCTCGCTTCAGAATTGATACAGCTTTGCACATTCTGCTCCCACACTTTTCGGGTTGTAGGATCAGTCGACATTATCTGCTGTGGACTTAGCGTAACAATCTCCTGAAATCCGACCGCAAAAATCTGTGGACCGTCATCATGGCGGTTGAACCCTGAGAGCAACCACGGCCGTAGATCTATATTGGGCCCCGGATGACGCCCGTTGAGATTGAATGTTCCAGCCCAGATTTGAATCGATGTAGTAGATGAATAATTAGAGGATAGCTGAGCCAGCTCTGTTGCAACTCGATCATTGACCGGGTCAAATAGAAGTACAGGGATCTGGCCTGTTAATCGCCCCAATAGAATATCTATTGTTTGTTGGCGAGCTTTGTCAGAGAAATTATTGACATAGATGCGGGCTGCGGTTTTTCGAACATCTGCGAGTGCACCTGCGATGGACATCTTGCCATGGCGCGTAAATGAGCTTTTAAGGGCGCCAGTGCCAGCATAGATTTTGGACAAAGCATCGCCATTGTCAGCCCACAAGGTCGAATGTCTCAGTTGGAGATTGTCGCCGATTGAACTCCCTTGTTGGTGAAGGAATGCATCAAGAGCCATGGCACTTATTATTGTTTGTACGAGATTCGTCCTATCGAGACAATCAAGACAATTGGTTCGGAAAGCCCCTTCTTGCTGTAAAATGACGGTGTTACCCAGCGATTTCTGGTTTTGATCAGGGATTCCAAGGTCCGATTCCTCTTCCTGAAAGTAGGCAAAGCCTTGCAGAGAGTGAAATATCTCGGGCTTGATCTGGCTGCTGGCACCATACCCTGTTGGTCCTCGGGTTTCAGCATGGAAATCGAATTCCGTGAGCTGTAGAAGACTATGGTCCGAAAGGGCACCAAGTGCAGTTTCTTGACTTATACGGTCTCCTTTGATGAGTTCCCGAAATCTTCTTGAAAGCTCTACTTCCCCGGGCCTGAGCTCACTCAGGAGGTTAATCACATGTATTGCACCATACTTCAGTTCCAGGTTCTTGAAATGTTTATGAAACGCATGTTGGCTCGCCTCAACGGATCTGGTTATTTCGATTTTCTGCTGTCCTGGGATAAACCCAGTAGCCTGCTCCCAAAATATCGGCACTGATCCACGCAACTGAACATAGGAAAAGGTGAGATGAGGAGCAATCCAGAGTATTGTCTCGGTCTCAACAAAATTGGCGACGTGACCATCATCGTCTATGCCACGGGAATTGAACCTTGTTCCCGCACGTCGAGACGACTGGCGAGATATTATTGTAAGCGAGGAAGGAAGTCGCGTGTGTCCCCGGGAAATGATTGGGACGGAGGATGGTATCGTTAGTGTGCCACAAAAGCCTCGGATCACACACGTCAACATGCGCGAGGAATCGAGATGATTCTTCTCGGCCGGGGCTAGGTATTTCCTGAAAATAAGAAGGGGATTTATCAGGTATGCATTCCAAAGCATGTCTTCATCCAGAGACTCTATGTCAAAAGTTGCCGATTTATCAGATCTGGTCATTGCTTCGTGAGCCCAGGAGTCAATTCGCAAATGCGACTTGGCTTACCTATCTTGCAAGCGATCTGTAAGATTGAAATCAAGACTGTAGTAAAAGCTCCCATCGCTCAATAATTTCTTCAGGGCCAAAAAAGGGACATCGATAGGCGTTTCCCTGAGGTCATAATCTACTTCGGTCTCAGTTACCTCAACTGGGATTGAGGAGTCCACATCATGATACAGTCTATCTTCGTATCTGGAGTGGCTCAAACAAACTGAGCCCAGTCAGCAGATTCCTAATGAGATTGACGATGAAACCTCACAGAAGTCCACCTTGTCTATTCTGAAAACAGATTCCCCAGGTCGTACCGTGGCGGCTTTCGAGGAGCCAGTGATAACGCTTACAAAGACATCTTCGTCCAAGTGAATGAGACCAAGAGTACCAAAACCTTTACCGTGGATTTGATAATCTTCGAATTGAATTGAGGATACCGGGACAAGGTCGACTTGACAACGCGGCACGGTGTCGCCCTTGCGACGCCTTGTGCTTCGAGACTCGGATTTAAATAGCAACGCATAGTCAGAAGTAGCAAGAAGAACAGTACGCTGAGGCAAGTTCCGAGTGTAAATCCGAAGGCTAGCCATACTTCAAAAGGTTTGTGAATTGAAGATGTGGAGCATTGCACCAAGACGGGAGGATGATCTAGACTATCTCCCGGGGAAATCAGCCTGTAAGGAGTGTTCTAGCGTTGGGGAGAGAAGCAGCTTCAGTAACAATTTTACCAAGGTTGGTATCGGATGAGACTCTGTACTCTACTTCCAGTATGACCTGCTGATATGAGAAAACACATTAACTGGAACTTTTCATACGATATAAGGGTAAAGTCCATTATTATGAACCGGGGTGAGTAGCTATGATGTTCTCGAACGTGCCGGGGAGAGAGCTCCGTAATGTAATGTATTTGGTAAGCAAACCACGTCTATAAGACTAAGAATATTCGGCCATCAATTTCTCCACCAAAAATATCTAAATTATTGAAAGAATTGATAGAAGAGGAAGACTATATTTTATATTTAAAATTATTTAAGAAGGTAAAATTGCTTTATTTTATAAACCTGTTGGTTTTTAATATTATATGCTCAACTTTCTAAAAACGCTTTAAAAAATCTTTTTTTGCGAAACAATATATACTAACAGTTATAAACTAACTTCTGTAAAAAATTAATATTACTGGATCAACGCGGTGCATTGCCAAGATATTTTAGACATATTATATAGCTTTAATCTTAATATAGAAACATAATCAATATGAAAAGCTGTATGGTCAATGACAAGATATAAAGAAGTTGTTTATTTAATAAAGGCCTAAAATAGCCGGCAGCCGAATAATTATGTATTGTTATGGTACAGACCTAACGCACCTATTCTACCTGTTCTACCCATTTTATTTGTTTAATTTATCTAATCTATTTTGTTCTAATAATCTACCTTTTTTTCCGACGGTTTTATATGTAATTTATAATCTTCTTGATTTTCTGTTTATTTTTAATTCTGTTTATAGTTTTTCGAGCTCTATTTTATTTATAAATCTAAAAGATATTAAAAAACTGTTATTAATATTATATAATATTTTATTATTATAGGACCAAGGCCCTCGGTATAAAGCTCAGCCTCAGACACCAGTTGATGCCTAAGGCCTTATATACTATATCTCAAACTAATATTAGTCTACTAATCTAGTATATATATTAAAAGGAATTTTATATAAATAAATAAAATAACTTTTTAGTTATTTCTTTTTATTTAAGACATATGTTGATTAATATAATCTATTTATTTGATAATATTAGAAATAGCTTAATTAAAAGTTCTAAACAGAGCCCGGCTAGACATATAAATAAGATCAAATAATTAAAAAATAATAAAACTAAGAAAGTAAAAAAACTACAGTTCTTTATAGTATTTACAGCTATTTATAATAATATGTAGCTTTTTAAATAAAAATTAATATTCAAAAAATAAATAAACAAATTATGAAATCATAATACAACTTTTTTTAGTAATAATAAAACAGAAAAAAATCTTGTATAATATTTATATAAACTATATTATAAATTCTATTTTTAATATTTTAATATGAACATATTTAATAAAAAAAGTATAATTATAAACTATTTAAATCAAATATATATATAAAACTTATGATTAATAAAAAATATCATTATATAAGTTTAAAATAGGTTTTTTATATATATAATATAATTATATAAAAAACAGTACAGTAAACTAGTTTTTTAAATTAAAATTTAAAATACTAAGACTATATAAGTTAAGAATATACTTACTATGATAGATGACATATTTAGAGATTTAAAAATATAATAAAAATTCTAAATCAAATAAATATAATAAACTAAGAAAAAATAAAATTAAAAGAATTTTTAAATAATTTTAATAAAGGCTGATCATAAACTAAGAATTATAATTAGTTAAATAAATAAAAAAATACTAGATATTATAATAAACTCAGAAATTCTTAAAGATTTGATTAAAGTGCTTTAAAATCTATATATAAAAATTATTATAATTAATAATATTATATAAACTATAATTTTAATAATATTTTCAAAAAAAATTAATAAATAAAATAAACTCTTAAAGTACTATTTTGTAGTTTATAACTATTCTGTTTATTGAATCTAGTACTACTATTATTATATTTAGATTTAGAGTAAAAAATATTAATTATTTATAAATATAATACTTTAGTATTTCTTATTCTTCTAATCTATATTAAAAACTTAATTAATTATTTTTATATCAGCCTATTTTCAATTAATATAACAGTGAAAACAGTCTTGATTTTAACTATATTATAATTTATATACTAATACAATTATTAGAGTTTTGGTTCTTTCAGATAAGGGTCAATTAACTTTTACTTTTCCATACAAATTATATATGAAAGTAAGGTGAAAGTAAAATCAAAGTAAAGAATTATAAAATCAGAAAAATTAAAGATTTAATAAAATAAGAAAATAAATAAAATTATAAATTTAATATTACAGTACAGATTTAATATATTTGTTCTATCTGTTTAACCTGTTCTACTTCTTTAATCCTAGTAATCTTATTATTTTTTTAATTATTCCATATATAATATATAAAACTTTTTAATTTTCTATTTATTTCTGATTTTATTTATAGCCTTTTAAGCTATATTTTATTTATAAATCTATGAATAATCTAATTTAATAGCTAATAAAGAATTTAGAAAAACTATTATAAATTTTTTTAATTAATATTATTATTTCTATTATTTAGTTAGACTAAAAACCAGATATTAGTCTGTTTTTTAATATTATATAGCTTTTATTTTTAGAAATAATAGTTTTAATAAAATATTAGTAATCTTATAATCTTCGGCTATATTAAATAATTTAAAAAAATTTACTTAATATATTAATAAATATTTTAAAGAATAATATAATTATAATAATTAGATTTATATATATATTATAAAAACCTAGAACCAGCTTATTTTAAAAAAGACTTTATTTATATTTTAATCTAATTAGATTTAATAAAAAAAATTAAAATAATCTAATTATTATTCAGAGTTACTACCGCCCGTAAGATTACTATAAAAAAAATTAAATTTAATATAAATACATTAAAATTATTTAGATTATTATTTTTATAGTAAATATTTTTATATATATTTTAAAATTTATATTTATTATTAAAAATATTATAGCTGCTTTTGTAGTAAAAACAAAGTTCATAAATATGTAGTTGATTATTTAAAATAAAAAAACAGAGAATCAGACTAGTTAAAGTTCTGCTGTTAAAGACAGTAACCAGAGTAGTATTTAGATAAAACAGTAGAATATTAATATATATAATATTTACTATAGATACCGGGTTTTATAGCTGATGTTCTCAGAAGTTATATATATAAATAAATTAATATCGTCGATAAAAGAAAATTCTTGTAATCTAAGATTTATAAAAATAAAAATATCTTTAATAAAAGATTGCTAGATATAAAACATAGAATATAGAAAAGTACAAAGATATAAAAATATAAATTATAATAATATAAGATACAGAGTATATATATAAAAATAATATATTTAAAAAAATAAATATTTAAAAATAGAAAAAAATAAAATAATAAAATATAAGAAATAAAAATACAAATACTCGGTATATTAAATAAAATAAATATAAAAAAAAATTAGAATATAAAAAAAGAAAAAATAATTATTAATAAATTTCGAATTCTTTAATTAACTTATCTGCAGTAATATTGGAAATATAAATCTATATATTATTTTTAGAACTGTATCTAAGCCAGCGGACGAGGTACTGTATAACTAAAATATAATATTAACTATAATAGATAGTATATTTATTAAGAATTTTGAATACTTTCTAACAGTAATTATTATTAAAAAATATATTTATTAATAATATAAGATAGTTTGGTGGAGATACAACTATATAAATCTTTGCTAATAAAAGTAGACTTAAGCTATACTATAAATATAATAAAATAGATATATTATAAATCTAATAAATAAAAACGATATATATAATAACTAATAACTTTAATAATAGAAAAAAAACTGGTATACTGTTGGAATAGCTTTTTCTTTATTTATCTAAAAACTACAGGTAAGATATATTTCTTATAAAAATATAAATATATATTGTTACTAGAAATAAAATATATAAATTTATAGTTGATATTATATATCTTTTTTATATAGATAAATATATACTTTAATACTTCTTTAGTATTAAATTAATATATAAAGTTTTAGATATCTTCGACGGTATAAGTATTTTCTGATATACCAAAAAAAAGTTTTAAAATTGTCTTGTATAAAATAACGATTTTAATAATATTCAAAAGTAATATATTAATATTTCTAAATATAGTATTTTTTATAAAAATATTTTTCGGGATTATATCTCTCGGAATAATCAGATTAATATAGAAAATATTGGAATATTTAGCTTGATATAAAATACTTTTAATAAAAGACTAGGAGTGCTTTAAAAACATACTATATATAAAATAATATAGTAATTAACCGGTGGTCGCGGAAGAAGAGGAATTAATTATAATAATAATATTAAAAAATATAAAAATCTAGTTTTAAATATTTTAAATAATCTTATAATATATTATAATCTTTATAGTTTAAATTATATATTTGGACTAACTGTTAGTCTAAAGATATACTACAGTAGAATAAAACTAGTAATATTTTATATATATAAATAGTCTTTTTTAAAATCTTAATATAAACTGAAAGTTATAATTAAATATAAAATAATATAGTATATCTTAATTATAAAATTATATATAGTTAATAAAAGCGACTTTCTACTACTAGAATATTTATATTAACTTTCCGGGCAATAAACTAAAATACTTTATAAATTTATTAACTATAATAAAAAACTAATTATATTTATTTAATATAAATAAAATAATAATAAAGTCTATTATTATAATTTAAAATAGTAAAATAAATATAGAAATTAGTTATAGTTAATTATAGAATCGATACTTATAAAAATAGTTGTTTAAATATATTAAATATTTAAAAATATAATTATTCAGAAACTTACAGATTTAATAAATAATAAGACTATTTAATTTAGCTATATATTTGGTAAGATCTTAATAATTATATTTATTATAAACAGCGCGAAAAACTTTAAATATAATTAAATATAAAAAATATAGCTAGGACTCTTTAAAAATAATATTATTATTCTTGATATTATTTTTAAATACGTCGGATATAGTAGATCCATCAGAATTATAAATAATATATTTTATTATAAATAAAAAACTATTATCTATAAAATAAAACAATAAGATATCGGAGTTAGACTAAAATACAGTAATAATTTTAAATATATAAATATTAAATATATATCTATTTTAAATACAATATATAAAGAACTCGTTAAGTTCGAAGATATAAGTAATATAGAATATAAATATTTTTAATATAAAAATAAATAAAAAATAAATATAAAAAATAAATATATAAAAAATATAAATATATTAATTAGAGTATTTTTAAGATCGTTTTCAGCAGTATACAGAATATTTTTAAAATAAAAAAATCTTAATAAAGTATCTGCAACAGTATTTAAAATTCTAAAATAATAAAATATAAGTAATTTATATTACTATATATACTATACTATATAAGTAAAATATAGATTTAATTATTTAATTATAATAGTATTAAATATAATCTACTTAAATATAGTAATAATATTTAAATAATTAATATAAATAATAATAAAAAAACTAAAAAATATAGTTTATATAAAGTAACACAGCTTGTATAATATCTATATAAAATAAGAGACTTTAAGCTTAGTAGACTAATAATTATACTTAATAAAAATTAGAACATAAAATAAAAAAAGAATAAACTATATATATATATAAAAGCAGCTTACTTAAGTCGGCATAATTAAAACTATTATTAATATAGTATATTATAATTCTATAACTATTTAGATAAGTATTAAGATTAATATATATTTAATATTTCAGATTATAGTATATTAATATTTTTGGATTAGTAAATTTATTTTTTAAAACTTTAAATACTCGATGTTTTTTATTAATAGAAATAAATATAGTATAGATAATATAATCTTAATAACTACTAGAATAGTTTTTTAATAAAAATATCTTTTAGTTTTATAGATATAATATCTTCTAGGAATAATAAGAAACATAGTAATAAAGCTAGCTAGTTAATTCTAAGAAGTAATTAAACTCGGTAAAATTAATAAAAAATTAAAAATTATAAATTACTTAGAATTTATTTTCGGAAATATTAAAACTAAAGATATTTATTTTCTGTTCTAAAAATAGAATAAATAAAAAACCGACAAATATTTTAAATAGTTTGAGCTTAAAATTTAATTACTTTAAATATTTAAATATAAGATCGAGGTGCTTAATATACTTATTAAGAATATAAAATATAATAATTATATTATTAATATAGATTCGACAGAATTCTTTAAACTCGGTAAGATTAAGATTTATTTATTTTTATATATAGAAAACCAAGTTAATAAATCCTATTATATATATATAAAAGACTTTTTGGCTATAATATATAATAACAGTAAAATAATTATAGTAGTTTTTAACTATCGACTACTAATAAAAGTAGTATGTAGTATTTAAAACAGTAATATACTTATAGTTTAAAAATATTTTAAAAATTTCTTCCTAAACTAAAATAGAGTAATAATCAGGCTTGGTTTTATAATTAATATTATATAAATCAACAACGGTATATTTTTTAAATTTACTATTTATAATATACCAGATAATAAAAACTAAATATAATAATAGAATATATATTTTTATAGATAATATCTTTCCGGTGGTATACAGAAAATTAAAAATAATATTAATTATTTTTTAATTATACTAAAAAACTCGGTATATATAAGCTTTTAATATATAGTTTTTTTATTTTTCTTTTAATAATATTTATATTTATTAATCTTTGGAAATATTAGCTATACTGATATTAAAGCCATCCGAAAATATTTAATATATTTATTATTATTTAATTTTTATATTTATTTATTTTTAAGATATTATTTATTTTTTTATTATTTTATAAAAATAGCTTTTAATAAATAAACTTATTCTGAGATTTTTTAAGTTTTATAATTTTATTATCTAATACAGTCCGAATATTTTTATTTATTTAATTTAAATAAGTAGTTAAAAAAATAAGCTTATTTTAAACTATCAATAAACTGATTTTTTAGTATAATTATATACTATTTTAAAAATTATACTTAAAAAAATTTTTATTAAAAAAATTTTAAAAAACTAATTTAATAATTATTTTTATTATTCTAAATTACGAGGGTATAAAAATTCTAATTTATATAATAATTAATATTAAATATTTTATTTTTAAAATAATAGACTAAAACTGGGCTGAAGTTTATTAGTTACTATTATATTTTCTAAAAATTTAGAAAATAATTATAAAATTTAATAGTTAATAAAAAGAGTCGGACTGTATTATTTATTATATTTATATAATTTTAAAAATCTATAATTATATTAAAAAAAATATATTTTTTTTAATTATTTATTTTATTTATTATCCGATTATTTTTAGGTTTTTATAGCTAAAAATCTATAACTTTTATATTAATTAGTTTATATCTACTAGAATTATTATAATATTTTATTAAAATTTTAAAAAATTAGAATATGATATATTATACTAATAAAGGTTTATTCTAAAAATATTATATTTTTAAAAATTTTAATAAAAAAGAATATTTACTTAGTTTTATTAACTATATATACTATTTATATATATTATAATTATTTAATATTTATAAGAATAATAAATTAGATTAATAAAATTTTAAAGTTTATTAATAAACCGGAAAAATTAATTTTATCTAAAAAGTTTAAGAATTTTAAGAATATTTTTTTAAAAAAAGCTAAAAAACTATTATTATACTAAAAATATAATTATATTATTATTTTAAAAAATAAAAAAAGCCTGCTATTCGGCTTTTTATATAAAATATTTTAGAATAAGTTATAAGTTTTAAAAAAATAATTTTTAAAAAACTTAAAAAAAGATTTTATTTATTTTCGTTTATTATTAGTTATCTTTCTAATATTATTTATAAAGAAGTCTAAAAAAGATCTAAGATTTTATATTAACTATTATATTTTAAATACTATTTTTATAAAAAACAGATATCTGCTTCCGCTTATAAAAAAATCTTAAATAATTTAAAAAAAATAAAATATTTTATAAAAATTAATATTATTAGTATATTTAATAATATTAGAATTAAAAAAAACTAAAAATATTTTATAATATTTTAAATCTATTTAAAATTATATAAAATATTTATAATATTACTTAGACTAATCAGAGTCTCCGCCATATTCTAATAATATATTAATAATATTTTAAAAAATTATTTTAATATATTTTATACTATTTATTTAGATAATATTCTAATTTATAATTATATTTATAAAAAATATTGTAAATATATCTACTATATTTTATAAAAACTAAAAAAAATAAAATTTTATATTAAATTATCTAAATATAAGTTTATTATATTTAAAACTAGGTTTTTAGGTTTAATTATAGATTATAAAAAACTTTATATAAATTGAAAAAAAGTTAAGATTATAATTAAATAGTTTATTTTAATTAATATAACTAATATATAAGTTTTTTCAGATTTTAGTAATTTTTACTATTAATTTATTTATAATTTTTTAAAACTAACCGCGCTGCTTATATATCTAATAAAAAAAGAAGTTTTATTTATATAAATTATAAATTATTAAAAAATATTTAATAAGCTTAAAAATATATTTATTAAAATATTAGTTTTTTAACTATTTAATTAGATTTATAATATTATTCTGAAAACTGATACCTCTAATTATATATTAAAAAAAATTCTATTTTAATATAATAATAATAAAATATTATATTTTATTATATATTTTTCTAAAAAATATACTTCTATTAAATATAATTATAAAATTTATAATAAAAAACTACTTACTATTATTTACTACTTTAAAGAATAATATTCTAAGTTAAAAACAATATTATTATAAATTTAAATTATTACTAATTATTATAATTTAAAATATTTTATATTTACTAAGCTTTTTAATTATTAATAAGTCTAATAGTTTAAATTTTTATTATACTTTAACTTTAAGATTATCTATAAATCCGGAAAATATAGAATTAAGTCTAATAGTCTAATTAAAAGATTAGATAATTTTTTTAAAAAAAATAAATATTTATTATATTAAAAGTAAATAAGTTTAAAATAAGAAAATATTAATTTTATTTATCTGCTAACACCACCCCCGACTTTATTAAAAAATAAGAATAATAAAAAAAATAATTTTAGAAAAAAATATAAAAAATATATCAAAAATAAAGTTAGTATTTATTCTATATATCTAAAAAAATATAATATTTAAAAATAAATAAGATTTATAATTTCTATCTAAAATATAAAAATCTTTCTATATTATATATAAAAAAATAAATAGATTAGAAAAATACTAAAAGTTCTAGTTATTAATAAAAACTATTATTTAGATATATTACTAGTATTATATAAAAAAAGTTTTTTATTTTATAAAAATTAACTATGAATATTTAATAATAAATAGATTAAAGCCGATCTAACCAGACTAGTTTATAATAAATCTATTTTTAGATATTTTAAAAAAATCTATATATATAAGCTTCTAGTCCGAAAATACTATTAGTCTAATATCTATTAATATATAGAATAATAAATAAAAAACTATTATATTTATTAAAAAATAATCTTATTTAAAAAAATTAAATAAAAAATTCTAAAGTCTTTATTAGTATCCAAATAAATATAATAAAATATATTTATAGATTTTATTATATATTTATTTAAAAGCTAAGACTATAATACTATTTTAATAATTATTAATTATTTAATAAAAATAAAATATTTAATTTTTTATAATTTAATTATTAATACTACTACTATTATAATAATATATATTTAATATATATAAAAATTATATAGTTTATTCTAATTTATTTTTTTAGATAAAAGATTTTAGTTTATCTTTAAATTTTAGAAATATTTAATTTAATAATTTAATATTACTAGTAAATTTTTTATAATACATTATTTAAAAACCGACGGCCAGATTAAAAAAATTAATATAATATTTAAATAATATTTTTAAATCTATATAAACTATTTATAAAATAACTAAAACTAATAGTTTTTTCTAGCCGAATTTATACTAAATATAATCTACTTTAATATTATTAAAATTATTTGATTTTTTATAAATTATAGATTTTATTTTTATATAAATTTTAAACTTATTACTACTTTAAACAGTCTAGCTGTTAAAAATATAAACTAATTTATTATAAAAATATAAATTATTATTTAATTTATTAAAACAGAAATATCTGTTGCTTAAATCTGTTATATAAAATAGATAAACTAATAATATAAATTAGTAAAATAATTTAAAAAAAATTAAAAAGTATAGTTAGATATTTATAATATTAAGATACTAAAATTTAATAGAAAGCTTAATTAAAATATTCTAAGATTATATAAAATTAAAAAAATTATTAATTTATATATTTATTAACTAGTTTTATTTTTTAGTGTAAAAATATATTCTATATTTAATATCAGTCTATTTATTTTTATTAGTAAAAAACTAATTCTAGATTAATATTAATCTTTATTACTATATATAAAAGTTAATAGTCTAGAAGAATAAAAAATTAAAAATATTTTTAATTTTATATAAAATTATAAAAAATATAGCTGTTTTTAACTAATATATATTATAAAATAAATTAAATATTTAGATCCGACAGCCGAATTAGTTTAATATTTAGAAAATATCTATTAAATAGTTAAAGATTTTTATTATTATTTTTTTAACAAATTATAATCTATATTTTAATAAAGCTCGGCTATAAAAAGAAAGTATATTATTATAATATAAATTTAATATATTTATTTTATTTATTTAATTTAATTTATTTTTTTACCTTTAATAATTTTACTATTATTTCTAATTATTTTATATATAATATATAGAACTTTTTAATTTTCTATTTATTTTTAATTTCATTTATAGCTCTTTAAGTTATGTCTTATTTATAAATCTAAGAATAGTCTAATCTAGTAGCTAGTAAAAAGTTTAAAAAGATTATTATAAAGACTCTTCCAGCTAGTATTGTTATTTCTATTACCCAGTCAGATCTAGAACCAGACGCCAGCCCGCCTCTTAACAATTATATAATATTAAAAAATAGTATTCAGAATGAAATTCTTTTTCTATAAAAAATTATTCCTACTAAAAGAATTATTTAATTAAAATAGTTAGAACTAATAATTCTACTTTAATGATTAAAAAGATTATATAATATTATTTTTTATTTAGCTAATTAATTAATTTATTAAATAAATAAATAATATATTTTATTAAGCTAGTATAATCTAAATTATTATTAAAACTAATATTATTAATTATATAAAAAACTATTCATTTAGAACTAGAATTATATTTAATAATTAGATTTTTTATTTTTTTAAATAAGAAATATAATAATCTACTATTTTAAAATATTAAAAATTTAAATTATTTAGATATTTTATAAATAGCTAATATAGTTTGGCTATATTAAATCTAATTTAAAATATAAAATATAAAAATTATTTTATTTTTTATTAAAATTTATAAATTTAATTAGCTAAAACTTTAAAAATAGATTTTTAATTAATTTTCTATTCAAAAGTAAAAACTTGAAACTTTAAAAATATTTTAAATTAAATTTATTAATAATTTTATTAATATAATTTAAATATTTAATCTAAAGTTTTCTGTTTTGATAATTATATAATATCTAAATATTTAGAAATAATATAGATTTACTAAGATTTTTTATTTTAAATAATATTATTAATTTTTATTTAAATTTATTAAATTTTTTATAATTTAATTAGTAGAATATATATATCATATTATTTATAAAAATTAATAAAATTAAAAATTTATTAATATAAATATATTAATTTTTTTTAATAAAACTAAGCTTTAAAACTTTAAATTTTATTTTAAAGATTTTTTATTATAAAAGTAAAGACTATTTTAGTTTATATAAAGCTTTTTATAAAAAACCAACTATTTATTTTTTCTTTAATCTAAATAATAAGCTTATATAAATCTTTTTTTTAATAAAATTATTAAGAAAGACAGTAACTATATTTAACTAATATATTTTTAGATTAAATATAATAATTAAAAATAAAATAATTTTTATAAATCTAGTTATAAATATATTAATATATATTTCTAATTAATTAAATATTTAAAGATTATTTTATATATAAATATATACTTTAAAACTAGTTAAATAATTTTTTTTATTAAATTTATAAGTTTATATTTATTTTAATAAAAGAATTTTACTCTTAATATTATATATTAAATATATAATCTAGATATCTAAAATATTTAATTAATTAAATTTTATTTTTAAAATCTAAATAAATTAAAATAAATAAGAATTATTTATTAATTCTTTTTAATTAATATAAGATAATAAAAATTAATTCTTATTAATGTATAAAATTTCTTCTTTATTAATATAATTAATTATTATTTAGATTATTTATAAAACTAGTTTTTTTTAGAAAATATTATTTTATTAAATAACTTAAAGCAGTAGTATTTTAGATTTTCAATTAATTTAATATTAATTAAAATTCTAAGTAGTAAGACAGATAGTAAATAATCCAAAGTAGATAATAGATCTCTAAGAATTAGATTTTCTAAAAATTTTATAAAATTATATAATTTATCTGGATTATCTAATTTTAGCTTATTAAATTTTTTAATTCTTAAGTTATCTAATTAAAATAGTTTCTAGTTAATTAATTTAATATCTAATTATTTAATTTAAATAAAATTAATTATTTAAGCAAATTATTAATTATTTAATATATTTTTTAATTTAAAAGGTTATTAATAATTAGCTTTTTTATTAAAATAATATTATATATTAATATTATATATTAATATTATATATCTGAGAATTAGAATCTAAATTTATTAGATATTTAAGATTTTATATTTAATTAGAAAACCAATTAAGATTTTAGATCCTAGTTTATTTTTTTAAAAGAATTATTAATTTTAATATAGATATATAATCTATACTTTTTTGAATAAAAAAATCTTATTTTTTAAATAACTAAAAAGATTATTATAATAGATTTTTTTATATAGTTTTATATAATATTTTTTAATTAAGCTGTTTATTTAAAATTCTATTTAAAATATAAATAACTATTTTTATTATTTTAAACTAAATAAATAAAAAAAATCTGAATTTCCTAATAAATCTTTTATTTTAAAAGTAATTAGAACTTTAGTTTTTTTTATAAATAGATTTTATTTAAATTAATAAATAAAAAAGAAATTAATATTAATTTTTTTTAGTTAGTTTAATTCCGAAATCTACTAAGATTCTAATTTTAGTTTAATTAGAATTATTAAAATAGTATCTTATATTAATTAATTGTATAAATAATTATATTAATAATTAACTATAAAATATTCTTTTAAAAATTAGAACTTATTTTAATTAAAATTTTAAATAAAAATAATAAAAATAATTAATATATTTCTTCTTATTTATTCTAGATACTAAATAAATTAAATTTTAATAAATAGTTTTAAAAAATTTAATATTTTAATTAATCTTTTATTTTAAAATCTACCGGTTGAATTAATTAATTTAATAAATAGAATACTTTTGGATTAAATGTAGTTTAAAAATAATAATTTAAATTTTGTAAACATTTTGATTAAAATATTTTAGAATTTTTTTTCTAATATTCTAATTTATTATATTATTTTTTTATACTTCTAAAAATTATATAGAATTTTTTAAAAACTCTAATTGGCTGTTTAATTATTAAATTAAATATTATTAAAAATTTAATTAATTATTTTTATTAAATAAAATATAGTCTATAAATTAGCTTAATCTAATAAACTAATATTTTATTAATTATTTTTGTGAGAGCCATGCGGAAGGCTTCCAGACAGAGTAGTAGATTAGGACTAGTTTGATCTATTTAATCTTTTTATTTTATTTATGCTACATTAAGATAATATAATATTATAGAAATTATAGTCATTTTTTTCATTTTTTTCTTATATTTAAGATTTTATTTAAATAATATTATATTTATAAAATCTAGTTAATTTAATTAATTGTTATATAATTTTAAATATTATTTTTTCTATTTTTATTTTCTAAAACTTTTTATAACTAAAATATATAAAGATATATATTCTTATTATTATTAAAAAGTTTTTTTTATTTATATAAATTAATAATAATAATAGTCGATTTTAAAAAATATCTGTTTAAAAAAATATAAATCTAAAATTATAAATTATAATTAAATTTTTATTATTATAACTATAGGCTGTATAATAACTAAAGAATAAAAAAGTTTAATCTAAATTCTAATATATAATTAAATTATTATTAAAATTAAGAAAATTTTATTATTATAGTTTATAAATTATATAAAACTAATAAATAAAAATCAGATTTTAAAATAAACTAAATCTTGAACTAACCAATATTAAAATTAAAATATCAAGAATAATTATAATAATACAAAATATATTAAAAATTAAATTATTCAAAAAATATAAAAATTAATTCTATTTATAAATAAGATTAGTAAAATCTTTAAAAAAATATTATATTAAAAGAATTTTATAATCTTTATAAAGAAGATTTTATATATATTTTTAAGTTAATATTAAAAATTTATAATAAATTTAAAAAAAAAGATTAGTAATCTATTAAGTAAAATAAATAAGCTAAAAAAATCTAATTTAATTAAAAATTAATTAAAAAATCTTATTTTATAATATTAATTTATTAAAAGCAAAAAATACTTTCAAAAATAAAATAATTTAGATTAAAATATAATAAAATATTATATTAATTCTAATGATTAGTATAAATTAAAAAATCTTAACTTCTAAAAAGATTATAAAACTTTTTAATTTTCTAATATTTAATAATAAAAAGAATATTATTTTTAAAAATTAAAAATTTGTAATTAAATAAAAATTTTAAACTAATGTTAATTATTATAAGAATCCAGTTATATAGAAAATATATATTATTAATTATTATAAAAATAATATTTATAAATATTTAGTTTTTAAATTAAAAATTAAAACTAAATATTTTTTTAAAAATATAATAAATATTCTATTTTATTTAACTATAATTTATATTAATCTAAATTAAAAATAGAATATTAAATTAAAGTATTTATATTTTAAAATAATTTTAAAATAAAAATTCTATAATTTTTATATTTAGTTTTATTATTTAACTAATAAAGTAAATATTTTAATAGATTTTTAAAAGTTTAATTTTTATTAAAAACTATTTTTAAAATTGAAAAAACTAATTTTTATTAAATTTTATAAATCTAATATCAACTTTAAATAGTATGCTATTATATATATTAAAATTTTTAAAAATATAAATAAAAATTTAAAATATTATTACTAAATCTTATTTCTAAATTATAAAAATAATTTAAATAATAGAACTATTCTAATAATTAATAAAAATAAAATTAAAATCTTATGTAAATTCTAAATAAATAAAAAAACCTATATTATATTACTAGCTAAAAAAATACTTCTACTATAAAAAATCTAAATATTTAAATTATAACTACTTAAAAAAATACTTCTTATTAAAATTATAAAAAATACTAAATCTAGAAATATATTAATAAAAAATTTAATTTAAAAAAAGTTTTTATTTTAGATATAATAAATATAAACTAATAATATGTTAACTTAAAAATATTATTAAAATCTTTTAAAAAGAGCTTTATAATTAAAATTCTGATTTTAAAAAATATAATAGCTATTTTTATTTAAATTCTAATAAATATTCTAATAAATATTTATATTTATATTAATATTAAATTTAAAATTAAGATAAAAATATTTTTTAAATTAAAATTATTTAAATTATAAAGTATTTAAAATATAATTAGATTTAATAAAAGATTTCTTATCTTTTTAATATATATAATCTATTTTAATCTTATAATAAAAAAAATCTTTTAAATAGATTTTTTTTAGTATTAGATCTAGAATTCTATAATGTAATCTTAGAAAAATTATAGTTAATAAAATAAAAAATCTTATTAAACTATTATATAAACCAACTTATATAATTTAAAAAGTTTTTATTTAAAAATAAGATTTAAATTAGACTTTTAAAAATAATTTTCTTTAGAATTAGTAAATAATAAAAAGTAAACTAGATATACTAAAAGAATATTAAATAAAAAAATAAATTAATTATCAAATCTAAAAAATAAATAATAAATAATTTTTTTATTAAATTATTAAAATATTTATATTTAAAATAATTAATAATTAATATATAATATTATTTCTTCTAATTAGAAAACACCGAAACAGCTAATAAATAATAATTTAAAAATATTATAATAAAAACTTAAATTTTTTATTTTATATATAAATTATATAAAAATTAGATGAGAGTAGATCTTATAATATAAACTAAGTCTGAATATTATATAAAATAAATAAAATATTATATTTTAATAAAAAAATATAAAAATAAGTCTAAAAATAAATAAATTAAAAATTAAATAGAATTAAAAACAGCTAATCTAAAAATTATACTAATTAAAATAATTAGCTTTTAATAATATTTAAAAAAGTTAAAATTAAAAGTTTTTATTATATTTTTATAAAAAATTAAAAAATAATTAATAAAAAAATAAAATTAATTTTCATTAAATAAAAATAATAAAAAATTAGTAAAGTTTTTTTTTGAATATTATAATTTAACTAAAATATTTTTTAAATAAATCTTAAATATTTTATTATTTTTTTATATTTATAATTATAAAATCTAATTTAATAATAAGTCTTTATTAAAATTCTTTCTATTATATAAAATAATAGTCGAAAAATTAAAAGCTCTAAAATATTATATTTTTAAAAATCTAAATAAAAATTTTATTATTTTAAACTTAGTTTTTTTTATATTATTTATTCTAATAACTTAAAAGTCCGAAGAGAAATTTTATATATATATAAATTATTAAGAACTTAATATATTAATTAAAAAGACTTATATCTATTACTATTGATTGATTGATTATATCCATTATACTCAAATACAGCCCTGTACAGAGTTATGTCTGAGTGGCTTAAAATACTAGTAAACTATATATAAACAGAATTTTTTTATTTTAACTAGTTAATAATTCTAATTATATTAACTAGTTTCTTATTTCTTTTTTAGCTTTTTTAGCCCCGGCTTATTTTTATAGTTCTAATTTATATTATTTATATATATATAAATCGATTTATATAGTAAAATAATTTTTTATAATTATATTATTTAAAATTATTAACTAGTTTTTTTAATTCTTTAATTTTTTTTATCTATTCTCACCTACTGTACTTTATTAGCAAGCCCGAAAGTTTATACTAAATTAATTATTTATAATATTTCTTATTAGTTTATAGTTTTTTCAGCTAACTAGTTTTATTAACTAGTATTATTTTAAATTAATATAAAAAATATTAATAACCGGTCTCCGACTTCATTATATAAATAATTATTAGTTAACTATATTTACTACTAATTAGTAGATATTATTAACTACTAGATTAAATAATTAATTAAAAAGATAATTAGTAAGATATTAATAATTAGTAAATATTATTTAAATATTATAATATATTTACTTTATTAAAAACTTTATTTTAAAATCTATTTCTAATACCAATACTACCACTAATATTATTAGTAACAGATAAAACAGCCGGCTAATTACTAAAAAAAAATATAACTATTTATTTTATTTATTATAATTTAATAAATATTTTTATTAATATTTATAAAAAATTAGAATTAGAATTTCTGCTAGTCTTTTAAAAAATCTTATAATATAAATAATTTAAAAAAATATAATATATAATCTCCGAGATCTTTTTATAAAAGTAGTCTGAATTATCTACTTACTTAATAAAAATAAAAAAACTATTAAAATCTATTTTATTTATATAAACTTAAAATAAAACTATTTTTAAAAAATATTTTAATTATTAGTATATATCTCCAGCAGATCTTAAAAAATCAGATTATCTTTTACTATTTAAAAGATAAAAATAATATCGGCTAGTTCTACTACTAATATTATATATTTTTATTTTATTTTTATATAAATTATAAAAACTATTAAAAAATTAAACACTATTATAACAGTACTAATTTATTTTATTAGATTAATATCTACTAGTAGTCTAAATCTGTTAATATAAATTCTTATAATAATTAAAACTATAGTTAAATAAATAAAATAGATTATAAGAATCTTTTTTTTAATAATATTAATTACTACTTCTAAAAAATACTATTACAAAGAAACCACAAAAAAAAGCTTTTATTCTATTATAATAAGTTCAATATTAATACTAAATTTTAGATTTTTTTCTATAAATTCTAAAAATAATCGGAGAACCAGATTATAGTAAAATATTTACCAGTTAATAAAATAAATATATAATAAAAAAATAACCAGCTAAAAAAGAATTTATAAACAGGCTTGGTAAAAATATTTTAAAATAAATAATAATTAAAATTTAATATTAAAAATATTAATATCTATTAAATAAAAACTTCTAAATATAATTTTATTTATATAATATTGTATTTTATTAAATATATAAATCTACTGGTTATATTACTTAATACAGTTGCAGATCTGAAGGGTATATTAAACTAATATAATATATATTATAATAAAAATAATATAAATAATATAAAAAAAATATTACTTAATAAAAATAAGTCTTTAGTTAAATTCTTTTAGAATTTTAATAATTTATAAAATTTTTAAAACACAGGTCTTTATATACCGAAGATAGATATTAAATATAAGATATTTATTAAATAATATTTTAAAAAATCAGACTTAATATTTTTTTTAATAAATCTATTTTTTTAAAGATTTAGTATAATAGGTATTTTAAATTTTAAAAAAAGTCCGGCCGGTTAGTATTCAGCCGCAGATTTAATTAATAAGTTTAAAAACTATTCTTCGTCGAAGCCGGCCTTAGTAGGATTTATATTAGTATATCGGCTGTTCTTTAGACTTAGAATAACTAATATAACAGTTTTAGAAGCTGGTTCAGCAGCAGGTTTAGAAACTTTTCTAGTTATTTTTAATTACTCCAAATAATAATAATAAATAAGATAAAATTTCGAGAATATAAATAGAAATATATATATAATAAACTATATTTAATAAATTTATTAAATTTTTTAATTTAATATTATATAATTCTTTTTTTTATTATTCTCTACTATAATAGTAGTGGTATTATTAATATAACTAATATTTTTATAAACTTATTTATTATAAAATCTATATTATAAAAAATATAAAAAATTAGAAATAGAAAAAAATCCTAAAAAATACTTATATTAACTTATTTTAAGAAGCAGGTATATTCGGATATTATTAGACTAATATATTATTTAAAAAAAATTTAATTTAATAAATAATTATTTTTAAAATATAATACTTACAAAAATTATATAATAGTTTTAAATAGCTAATATTATTAAAAATACTAGAGATATTTAGATATAAAATTAATATAATTTTTTTTAAACTATAGTTATTATTTTAATTATTATATAAAGAATTATTTTAATACCCCGACTACAGTAGCTGCTAAAGTAATTTTTTAGAAATAATAAATAAATCTTTATTAAATAGTTTAGCCGAATAGTTATTATATTTTCTAAGATTTTTTTTAAAATATTAAATAAAATAATTAACCAGTATATTTTAAATATTTTATAATTATTCTTACCGGACTTATAAAAAGCAATAATAATTAATTTTTAAAAATATTAAAAATAATAGTCCTATTTTATATAATAGTTAAATAGTTCTGTTAATAAAAAAATTAGTTTAAAGATTTTAATAGTTATAATAATCTATAATATTTAGTTAAAAATACTATTAAGTCCAGAGGTCTTATTAAATATTAATTAGTAAATAATTCTTATAATTTTAATAATAATAATAAAAAACTATTTTACTTTTTTAAATAAATATAGTTAATAATATCGGTAAGATCTATCAAAAAAATATTAAAAAAAAACTATTAAATAAAATTTTAGTTTTAGTCTTTAAAAAATAATATATAATATTATTTTTTTTATAGAAAATATATATATTAGATATAAAAAATAGTTTTTATTTTATTTTACTAAATCTTATATCTTATATAAATTACTATTAAGCTCTTTTATAAAGTTCTAATAAATTTTATAATAAAATTAGATAATCTATTTTTTTACTATTTAAACTATATATTAATATTTTAATATTTAGATTTTAAAAATATATTAGTAGGCTTATTAAAAATTAATAATTTTTTATTTCTATATCTATATAATTTTTTATAAATAGCAGTATATTAGATTATAGCCGGCCTTAAAATATAAAATAATCCGCAGCTAAAAAATAAATATTTTAATATTTTTAATAATTTAATTTATTAGTTTACTAATAAAACTGTTAATAATAATAATTAATATAAAATACTATTTATTAAATATAAAAAAAATAACTACAGTAATAAGTTTAGTAATATTTATTATTTTTTAATTATACTAAAAGTATAAATATTTCTACTGCAGCTATATATTAAATTTAATTTTAATAAATAAATAATTAGAAATATCTAAAAGATAATTTATTATTTTTATATAATAAATTTACTTCTAGTATTTTTAAAAAATAAAGTAAAAATTAATAATAGTATTATAATAGTTTTCTAATATTTTTAGAATATTTTTTAAAAAATTTATAATCTAAATCTACTACTATAAAACTTATAAGCACTCGGAGTATTATAATATAATAAGTTTAAATTAGCTGATTAGCAAATTAATCAGCCAGTTAGCTAGCTAATTAACCAATAAACCGATTAATAAACCAGTAAATAAACTAATTAGCCAGAGCTAACTATTAATTCAGACTAGTCAGATAATTATATTTATTAAAGTAATAATTTTTAAAAATTATTATATAATTAAAATTTTTAGTTATTCTATATACTTAATATTAAACTATACATTAGATATTAGATAGTTTTCTATTTATAAAAAATTATAAATATTAAAATTATTAATTATTAAATATTAGATTTTTTTAATCTAGATATTTTCTACAGCTACTATTACTTCGGTAAAAACTACTATTCTAAAATTATTTTATATTTTTAGAAAATTATAAATATTATATATTATTAATATTAATAGTATTTCTTCTTCGGCTGAAGTTAGATAAGTATATATTAATATAATATATTTATTATAATAAAATAAAATTTATTAAAAATTTTTTAAATAAAAATATATACTTCTAAATATAATAACTGTAGAAGAATCGGCTAGACTAATATATAATTTTTTTTTTAAAAAAACAATAAATAATATTTATATATATTAAGATTTATAATTTTTATAAAATAACTATATTATAGTTTTATATATAAATATTTCTTAATTAGACTACTATAACTAGATTAATAAATTAATATATATTATATTAAAAAATCCAAAGCATACAGCTGTTTTTATAAAAAAAAAATTATTAAAAAAATAATTTTAGAAATATATTTTTAATCAGACTAGAAAATAAAAAAATTATTATTATTAAAATTAGATATTATTTTTAATAAACTTACTATTATATCCGGCTGCTTTACCAGCTGTAACTATTTTAGTATATTTTAATTATAAATATCTTTAATATTATTTTTTAAAATTTTATTATATTTATATTTAGTCTCCCGGCTTCCGGTAATTAAAATACCGACGGTAATAATATTATTAGAATAAATAATATTATAAAACTATTATAACAGTAACTAAATATTTTTTTAATACTATTAATTAAATTTTTTTTTATTATTAAAATATTAATTAATAGCTATTAATATTTTTATAAGTAGCTTCTATAGCAGGTTTTTTAGACAGTAGATTTAAACTAATAAATCTATAAATATTTTTAAAAAAGTTATAGTTAGTAGTAAAAATATTAATACTAATATAATAAACTAATTAATTAAATTTCTAATAAATAATAAAGTTTTTTATATATTAATAAAGAAAAATAGTAGTAAAAATATTAATAAAAGCTGTTATAAAAAATTATTATATTAAATATTATATTTACTATAATAGTTTTTTTTAAACAGCCGTATAAATATTTTTTATTAAATAAAATAAAAACTATAAGTACCGGTGCTGGTAGGCATATTAACTAAAATATTATAAAATAAATTAATAATAATTTAATAATAAATAAAATAATTAGATTTAGAAGCTGTAGTATAAACTTTTTATATTAAAATATTTTAATTAGATATATTAGCTAAAATATATATATTTTTTAAAATATAATTAATAATATATTTAATAATATTTATTTAGGCTTTTCTATACTCGGCTTAATATTAATTAAATATTATAATATATTAATAAAGACTATATTATTAGTATCTAACTTAAAAAAAATAGATTTTATAATAGTAAATTATTTTATTTTTTTTTATTTATTTCGAATAGATTTAATAAATAGCTGAATAGCTTTTTTAACAAAAATAATATTAATAAATACTTAGAATATTATAAATCTAATATTAATATAAATTATAGTTTTTTATATAAAATAAATAATATATAAAAATACTATAATAGTATTAAATATATTTAAAAAAAATAGCATCAGCTATACTAAATAATATAATATTAGAAATTAAACTATTTTATATTTAATATTTATTTTTATAAGTATAGTTAGTTATAAATTAGCTGATTAACTGCGCGCAAATCTAAAATAGTAACTATTAAAAAAAACTTAATTTTTATCTTATAATTCTTTTAAAACTAGCTAATATATATAATATTAGTTTTATTAAGCTATTTTATATTAATTTTTATAATTTTTTTTCTAATTTTTTTTTAGACCGGAATAATAAAAACCAGCTAAAAAAATACTGTAGACTAGAATAATATATTAATAATTTATAATTAATATATATCCTTTTTCTAAAAAAAAAACGGCTAGTATTAAATATTATAAATTAATCTTTTAGTATCGCCCGAAATTATAATATATAAATTAATATTTTTAAAGTATAAATATTCTATTATTAAAATTTATATTATTTTTATAATACTGCTTATTTTTATAAAGATATTTTAAATCTCTTTTCAGATAATCTCTAAATATTAGTTTTTATATAAAAATAGATTATTATTTTATTGTAAATATATTCAAAGAATATTATTATTAAAAGCTGCTGATAAAGATCTAATAATATAAATTTAAATAAAAATAAATAAAGCTATAAAAAATATTATAAAACTTTATTATTTTAATTTTTTTATTTTTAAAATAGCTAATAAAACTGTCTAAGCCCGATCTTTAAAAAAATTAAACTAAATTATTAATATTATTTAATATAATATTATAATTATATTCCGCAGATCTACTTATTTTATAAAAATAAATTAATTATACAGCTAGCCGATAATCTTATGAATTTATTTAATAAATATAATTATATATTAAACTAATAATTTTATTTTAGAATAGTTTTTTATATATTATATAACTATCTGATAATAAGCTTAAAAGTATTAAAATTAAATAATATTAAAAAACATATTAAAAAAATAAAATTAAATAATAGAAAATATAGTATAATACTAAACTAAAATTAAATAAAAAAATAATATTAATATATTTAATATAAAAATAAAATATCCGGTTATAAATAAAATTAGTAGCTGTATAGCTTTTTACTATCTAATTATAATTAAAACTAATTAGCTAGTTTAATATTATATAATGTAATTAATAATCAAATATATTAATAAATAATATATTAAATAATATTATGAAATATATTAAAAAAATTAAACAAAATAATAAAAAATATAATATAATATTAAACCAAGATTAAATAAAAAATAATATTAATATATTTAATATAAAAATAAAATATCTTATTATAAATAAAATTAATAGTTATATAGCTTTTTATTATCTAAGTATAATTAAAATTAATTAGTTAGTCTGATATTATATAATATAATTAATAATAAAAAAATATTAATAAATAATATATTAGTTATACTACTAATTATAATAATATATTAATTATATATATAATTTTAAAATTAATATTATTATATATTTATAAAAATAAAATCTGTATATTAATATTAGATTTCTAAATATTTAGAATATTAA